>NW_003852503.1:5150656-5153704 GCF_000181295.1 Otolemur garnettii | reverse complement strand
TTTTTTTTTTAAATTTATTGTTGGAGATTCATTGAGGATACAAGAAACCAGGTTTCACTGATTGCATTTGTTAGGTAGAGTCCCTCCCGACATCTATTTTTTTTTTAATATTTAAGAAATGTTTTTAGAGATAGAGTCTTACCATTCTGCACAGGCTGGCCTTGAACTCCTGATGTCAAGCAATCCTCCCACTTCAGCCTCCCAAGTAGCTGGGACTACAGGCACAGGTCACCTCACCCAGCATGCATTTTTTAACATGCTTCTTTGCCATTTATGTTTCTTCTTTGGTGAGGTGTCCATTTAGATCTTTTGCCTGTTTTTTTAATCGGGTTGTTCATTTCCTTAATTGTCCGTTTTTTGAGTTCTTTTATACTCTGGATTAACGGTCCTTTATCAGATATGTCTTTTGCAAATATTTCCTCCCAGTTTGTGGCTTATCTTCTCCTCTTCATAGTGTCTTCTGCACAGCAGAAATTTTAAATTTTAATTAAGTCTGGCTTATCAGTGATTTCGTTCATGAATTGTGTCTTTAGTGTTGTATCTGAAAAGTCATCACCAAACCCAAGATCGTCTTGGTTTTCTCCTGTGCTATCTTCTGGGATTTTTGTAGTTTTGTGTTTTACATTTATGTCTTTGATCCATTCTGAGTTAGTTCTGTGAAAGTCTGTGTCTAGATTTTTTTTTTCATGAAGATGTTCAGTTGTTCCAGCACCATTTGTTGAAAAGACTAACTTTTCCCTATTGTATTGCCTTTGACTCCATTGTACACACTGCCTTTGTCAAAGATCAGTTAACTATAGTGGTGTGGGTCTATTTCTGGCTTTCTATTCTGTTCCATTGATCTATGTGTCTGTTCTTTTGCCAATACAACACTGTCTTAATTACTGTACTTTGTAGTTAGACTTGGAGTCAGGTAGGGCCAGTCCTCTGACTTTTTCTCCTTCAATATTATGTTGTCTATTCTGGGTCTTTTGCCTTGACATATAAACTTTCAAATCAGTTTGTCAGGATCCACAAATAACTTTCTTGGATTTTGATTGAGATTGCACTGAATCTATAAATCAAGCTGGGAAGAACTGACAACATGACATTGTCAAGTCTTCCTATTCATGAACACAGAATATCTCTCCATTTAGTTGTCTGATTTCCTTCATCTATTTTATAGTTTTCCTTGTGTGTGTGTTTGTGTGTAGTTAGTTTTGGGAGGCAAAGCTGGGAGGATTGCTTGAGGCCAGGAGTTCAAGGCCAGCCTGGGCAGAGTAGTAAGACTATCTCTAAAAACATTTCTTAAATTCTTTCACTTTTTGGAATGCCAATATAAGTGCTATTGTATGCTTAATTTCACATTCTACTTGTTTGTTGCTGGTATTAGAATGAAATTTAAGAGCATCAGAAACAAGGAGAGAAAATGTCTATAGAGACAAAACAGGTCACCTACAACTAAGAAGAATTAAAGTGATACTGGAATAACAATCAAGTGATATGTTGAAGCTGTGTTGAGAAAAAAACTTTGAATCTGGAATTTTATGTACAGTTAAATATTTATTTATCTATTTATTTACTTTAAGAGACAGGATCTCACTGTATCTCCTAGGCTGGAGTATATTGGCCCAATCATATCTTACTGTAACCTTGAATTCCTGAGCTGAAATGATCCTCCTGGCTCAGCCTCCCTAGTAGCTGGGACTACAGGTGCACAACACCACACTCTGCTAATTTTTTATTTTTTTGCAGAAATGTGGTCTTGCTATGTTGCCCAGGCTAGTCTTGAACTCCTGGCTTCAAGTGATCCTTTTGCCTTGGCTTCCCAAAGTGCTGGAATTATAGGCATGAGCCTCCATGTTTGACTTAAATATTAATTAAAATGTAGGCACAAAATAAAGTTATTTTCAGCCATAAATTCTCTATGCAAAATGTATTCCAGCAATTTTTAAAAAGTGAATCTAAGAGGCAGATGTAGGGTAAGAAAAATAAGATTGTAAAAGTGTACTTACTAAACTTTATTGATGCTTAAATAAAGATGACTATATATCACAATCTGAAACTAAAATCCAGATAATGGCAACATGATATTAGTTAAGAGGGACAGTAGATGGCAAGAGACATAAAGAATAGCCAAAATATTCTATATGTCTGAAAAATAGAAACATAATACTTGTTTGTTTTAGCCCTTGGATTAAAGAGATAATCTTAAGGGAAATTATAAATTACCTAGAATTGAATGTAGTGCAGCTAAAGCATAGCAAGAGGAAAATTTGTAGCTTTAGATACATTTATCATAAAACAAATGCAAACAAAGGAAATGTGTATTTAAATCTAGAGAACAAAAGCAACAGAGAAAATCCAAAGAAAAAAGGAAATAGTAAAGGTAAGCACAGAAATCAGTGAAATAGGAAGCAATACCAAGAACAACAAAAACAATATAAATGATTAATAAAAACAAATTTAAAAAAAAAACCTCAAAATAAACGTCTTTAAAAAGCCTGATTAAAAAAATCAATAAAATGAGAAATTTTTTTTTTTATTGTTTGGGATTCATTAAGGATACAAGAATTAGGTTACACTGATTGCAGTTGTTAGATAAAGTCCCTCTTATAATTATGTCCCACCCCCAAGAGGTGTGCCATATATGATGACACCCCCCACGCCTCCCATCTCCTCACTTGCTCATTCTCCTACCCCCACCTCGTATTAGCTCATCTACTGCCTTAGTATTAGAATTGAGTATGTTGAATTCTTATGTCTCCATTAAGAACAATTGTTCCACCTCCATCCAGGCTAATATAAAAGATGTAAGACTCCATCTTTTTAAGTGGCTGAATAGTATTCCATGGTATACATATACCACAGCTTGTTAATCCATTCCTGAGTTGATGGGCATTTAGGTTGTTTCCACATTTTGGTGATCATAATTGAGCTGCAATAAACAGTCTAGTGCAAATGTCCTTATGATAAAAAGATTTTTTTTCTTTTGGGTAGATGCCTAGAGATGGGATTGCTGGATCAAATGGGTGGTCTAATTTGAGTTCTGAGAATTCTCCATACTTC
>NW_003852503.1:5146267-5147028 GCF_000181295.1 Otolemur garnettii | reverse complement strand
AATGAACATTTTTGTTGGAGTTGAGTTCCACTTTTATTGCCTTGTGGTCTGAGAAGATATAAGGTATAATTTCTATTCTTTTAATTTTGCTGTGGTTTGATTTGTATCCTAGGATGTAGTTGATTTTGGAGTATGTACCATGGGCTGACAAGAAAAATGTATACTCTAGCTTTGCAATGGTGTGGTCTGTATATATCTATTAATCCCATTTGTTCTAGGATCACATTTATGTCTTTTGTCTCTTTAATTTCTGTTTAGAGGATCTGTCCAGTTATTTAAGGGGAGTTTTAAAGTTCACAGCTACTATTGTGTTATGGGGTATCATATTGCTCAGACCCATCAAGATCTGTTTCATAAATCTGGGAGCATGTAAGTTGGGTGCATAAATATTTAAAATTGAAATATCTTCTTGTTATACTATTCCTTTGACCAATATAAAGTGTCCATCTTTGTCTTTCTTAACTTTAGTTGTTTTAAATAGGCTTATATCTGAAAATAAGATTGCAACCCCTTCTTTCTTCTGATTTCCATTTGCTTAAAATACTGTTTTCCATCTCTTAACCCTGAGTCTTGATTTGTCCTTTGAAGCTAGGTGTGTTTGTTTCCTGGAGATAGCATATGGATGGCTTGTGCTTTTTATTAATCCAATCAGCCAGCCTGTACCTCTTTAGTGGTGAGTTCAGTCCATTGAAATTTATTGAGAAAATTGATAAGTGTGATGGACTTCTATTCATCCTATTTTGGGAAAGTCCGTTGTGTAG
>NW_003852503.1:5145011-5145963 GCF_000181295.1 Otolemur garnettii | reverse complement strand
CCTAATGGCTCTGCCTCTGTAGGTCAGTTGGCACTTACTCCTGGTTGGTTTCAGAACTTTTTCTTTCATCTTGACTTTGGACAGGTTAATAACAATGTGTCTGGGAGAGGCTCTGTTCAAGTTGAGATGACCCAGGGTTTGATATCCGCCTGAAGGAAGTGTGTCAGGGTCTTTAGTAAAACTTGGGAAGTTTACATTTATTACAGTCTCCAGGAAGGCTTCCATTTCTTTGGGACAATATTCTTCCCCTTAAAGTATCCTTATTATTCATGTTTGAATGCTTCATGGAGTCTCATAGTTCTCTAAGTGCCTGTTCTGCTTTCTCTCTCTTCTTTTCTGCCTCTTTAACTACCTAGGTTAACTCAAAAACTTTATCCTCTGGCTCTGAGGTTCTTCCTTATCCATGGTATAACCTATTTTTGATACTTTATACTGCATCTTTACATTTCCTGATTGTCTCCTTCATTTCCTTAAAATCTGCCATAGCCTTTCTATATTCTACGTATCTCTTGTCCAACTTTTGGTTCTGTCTTTCCATTTTTTTGTCCATTCCTTTTATTGTTTTTATCATCCATATTTTAAATTCCCTTTTTGTCAAGTCCATTGATTCTTTATAGGTGGAGTTTTTTCCAGTAGCTTCCTCATGGTCCCTTTGGGGAGTTCCTCTGTTTTGGTTTTTCATGTTGCCTGAACTTTTCTGCTAGTTCCTCCTCATGTGTCCTTTCTTTTTGTTCATCTCCTATCCTCCTTTTCCCTTCTCATTGCCTCCTTTGCTTCAAATTACCTTACTTCAGAGCTTAGATCTTGAAGTGGCCCTAAGCCTGAGCAAAGCCAAACTCTTCCTTGTGGCCAAATAGAAGTCTTTGCTCTTGGTGACAATATGTTGCAATATGTCACCAGGACACCAGGTGGCACTGTGGCTTTTTAGGAGACAGGGAGCATAGCCAGAAAC
>NW_003852503.1:5139678-5144488 GCF_000181295.1 Otolemur garnettii | reverse complement strand
AGGCAGCCAATTCCAGCTGGTAGCAATCACTTGCCTAATTCATCAGATTTCCACTGCTCTGGATCATACCCTGTATCCAGCTCACCACCTCCTTGCTGTGCTCCCTGAGCTATGACTCTGGGTAAGGTCCCTGAGCCAGATATGGCTGGGTTCTCTCTTTTTCCTAAGTTGTACTAGGAGAGCTCACCTGAACATTCTTTTTTAGTCCACCACGTTGCTCCACCCCCCCAAGAGAGAAATTTTCAAATAACCAAACTACAGAATTATAAAAGAGATAGAACTGAAAAAATATTAGAACTCATAAAATTATAAAAGAGTTAGAACACAAAAATAATATTAGAACAACTATAAACATATATACAATTGTATACACTTAAAAACTTATGTGAAATGCACAAATTTCTGGAAAATATATAATGCTGAAATTGTTACATGATAAATAGAAAATAGCAAAATAACAAATTAAAAAGGGAGTTATAAAATAATAAAGATAAAAATCTCCCTGTCACCTTGAAGTCCAAAGGCTCAGGCTTTTGTAGGCATTTAAAGATAGCACTACCAAAATTTTATGAAACAGCTAATTGAAACATTAATTATGTGCAGTTTTTTGTATACCAATTATACCTCAATAAAGCTGGGGGGATAAAAAACCCCAGCTAACTGTTATCTAATATAAATTATTATAAAAATAGGGATGAGGGAAAGCTGTCCAGGTCAATTCTTGAACTATCAATAGAGGTAACTTGACATAAACTGAATAGCAAAAAAGAAAAAGAATGGGCTTGGAGGCTTGTGCCTGTAATCTTAGCATTTTGGGAGGCCAAGGTGGGAGGATTGTTTGAGTTCAAGAGTTTCACACTAGCGTGGGCAACATAGCAAAACCCTGTTTCTAAAAGAAAAAAAAATTAAAAAATTAGCCACACATGGTGGCACACTCCTATAGTTCCAGCTACTTGGAAGGCTGAGGCAGGAGACTTGTTTGACCCCAGGAGTTTGAGGTTGCCATGAGTTATGATGATGCCACTGTACTCTAAACTGGCAACAGAGCAAGATCCTATATCCAAATAAATAAATAAATAAATTTCAAAAGGAAAAGACATTATTGAAACAGGAATGTTAGGCCACTTAATTTGCAAATAGGTACAAAAAACTTCAGTAAAATATCAACTGAATCAAATACTATCTTTAAAATTAACAACATATATATTTTTCTAATAATCTGATACTAAATAACACAAAAAATCTAACTATAGCCATACATAGTATAACTGGATCTATATTGTTGAGTGAAAAAAGTCAGACATGTAAGACTACAATGATATGATTCCACTTCTAAGACTTTCAGGACAGGTAAAATGAATTTACAGTGAGGGAGAAGAAGAATAGCAACCTTAGGGTGAAGAGGTTGACAAAGTAGACTGGTTATGGGAATGGGAAAGCCTACTCTAGGGCTGGAAAGGTTCATGATCTTGATCTGAGTGAATTTAAATATGTGTACATGTAGAAATGCATTAAGCTGTACATTTAAGATTTGTGTAATTAACTGAAGTAGGTTGTACTATAATGAAAAAAGAGACAATGGGAAGAATTTATCCCAGTAAAGTGAAATTAATTTGCTACTGGAAAGTGCAAGCATGCCTTGTTTTATTGTGCTTTACTTTATTGCACTTTGCAGATATTTTTTAAAATGTGAGGTTTGCGGTAATTCTCTATCAGTGCCATTTTTCCAATAGCATGTTCTCACTTGTGATAATTCTCACAATATTTCATTCATTATCATCATATCTGTTATGGTAATCTGTGATCGGTTATCTTTGATATCACCATTATTTGGGGGCACCATGAACTGTGCCTGTATAGGACGGTGAGCAGAAATGTTGCCTGTGTCCCCACAGTTCCACTGCCCAGTCACTTCGTGTCTCTCCCCCTCATCTCCAACCTTCCTATTCCCAGAGACTCAATAATATTGAAATGAGGCCAATTAACCCTACTATGCCTCTAAGTATTCAGGTAAAAGTGTTTCACTTTGAATAAAAGCTGAAAATGATTAGCTTAGTGAGGAAGTTATGTAAGGCCTGTAAGCCAGGTCTCTTCCAGTTGGTCAAGTTACCGATGCAAAGACAAGGCTCTTGGAGGAAACTAAAAGTGCTAATCCAGTGAATATATAAATGAGAAGAAAGTGAGACAGCTTCATTGCTGACATGGAGAAAATTTTGGTGGTCTGGATAAAAGATCAAACCAACCACAACATTCCCTTAAGCCAAAGCCTATTCCAGAGGCCCTAACTCTGTTCAATTCTTTGATGACAGAGAGTTGAGGAAACTGCAGAAGAAAAATTTGAAGTTAGCAGAGGCTGGTTCCTGAGGTTTAAGGGAAGATGCTATCTCCATAACATAAAAGTGCCAGGTGAAGCAGCAAGGGCTGATGTGGATTGAAGAAGCTGTAGCAAGTTATCCCAAAGATCTAGCCAAGATAATTGACAAAACAACAGATTTTCAATGTAGATAAAGCAGACTTGTATTGGAAAAAGACATCATGTAGGACTTTCATAGTCAGAGAAGAGACATCAGTGCCTGGCTTCAAAGCATCAAAGAACAGGCTGACTCTCCTGAGGGGCTAATTGGCGACAATTTGAAACCAGTGCTAATTTACCATTCCAAAAATCCTACACTCTTAATCATGTTGCAAAATCTATTCTGCCTTTGCTCTGTAAATGGAACAAGAAAGCCTATTTACAGCATGTTTTACTAAATATTTTAAGGCCACTATTGAGACCTACTGCTCAGATAAAAAGATTCCTTTCCTGCTCATTTAAAATGTACCTAGTCACCCAAGAGCTCTGAGGGACATGTGCAAGACAATTAATGTTGTTTCCACACCTATTAACACAACATCCATTCTGCAACCAATAGATCAAAGAGTCATTTTGACTTTCTAGTCTTGTTTAAGAAATTCACTGCAAAAGGCTATAACTGCCATAGGTAGTGATTCCTCTGATGGGTCTGGGCAAAACCAATTAAACCCCCCCTGGAAAGTGTTCACCCTTCTAGATGCCATTAGGAACATTTGTAATTCATGGGAGGAGTTCAAGACATCAACCTTAATAGGAGTGTGGGAGATGTTGATTCCCAATCTCCATGGATGACTTTGAGTGTATCTGACTGCAGATATGGCAGAGACAGCAGGAGAACTAGAATTAGGAGTAGAGCCTGGCCAGGCACAGTGGCTCACACCTAGCACTTTGGGAGGCTGAGATTGGAGGATCACTTGAGGCTAGAAGTTTGAGACCAGCCTGGGTAACATAGTGGCATCCTGTCTCTACAAAAAACAATTTGAAAATTTATCTGGGCAGGATAGTGTGAACCTGTAGTCCTAGCTCCTTGGGAAGCTGAGGCAGGAGGTGTTTGAGGCTAAGTGTTTGAGGCTGCAAGGAGTTATTATTGGGTCACTGTACTCCAGCCTGGGCGCACACACACACACAGAGTTTAGAAAACTTTAATGGATAAGGAATTATTTCTTCTGAATGAGATAAGAAATTAGTTTCTTGGGATGGAAGCTACTCCTGGTGAAGATGCTATCAACATGTTGAAATGACAACAAAAGATTTAGAATATTATGTAAACTGGCCAGGTGTGGCTCATGGCTCATGCCTATAATCCTAGTGTTCTGGGAGGCCGAGGCAGGAGGATCACATGAGCTCAAGAGTTTGACATCAGCCTGAACAAGATCGAGATCCCATCTCTACTAAAAGTAGAAAATAATAGCTGGATGTTGTGGCTGGTGCATGTAAGTCCCAGCTACTCAGGAGGCTGAGGCAGGATAATTGCTTGAGCCCAGCAGTTTGAGATTGGTGTGAGCTAGGTTGATGTCAGGGCCCTCTAGCATGGGCAACAGAGTGAGACTCTGTCTCAATAGTAATAATAATAATGATAATAATTATATTGTGTAAACCTAGTTAATAAAGCAATGGCAGGGTTTGAGAGGATTGACTTCAATTTTAAAACAAGTTTTTTTTGTGGGTAAAATGGTATCAAACAGCATATGCTATGGAAAGCTCTTTCGTGAAAGGAAGAACCAATTGATGTGGCAAACTTCACTGATGTGGCAAACTTCACATTCTAAGAAATGTCCATAGTTACCCAACCTTAGGTGACCACCCCCCCTCCCGACAGATCAGCAGCCATCAACATCAAGGCAAGTTCCTCCACCAGCAAAAAGAAGGTCCAGATGATAGCTAGCATTTTTTAGTAATATTTTAAAATTAAGGTATATACTTTTTAAAAAGATATGTTATTGCACACTTCATAGAATACAATGTAGTGTATTATTATCAAAACTTTGATGAGCACTGGCAAGCCGAAATAACGATGTGACTTGCTTTTATTGTAATATTCATTTTATTGTATTTGTTTGGCACTGAACCCACAATATCTATGAGGTATTCCTGTCTATCAATATAATTCATCATTCTAAAGCAGAAGTTGAAAAACTTTCTCTTGTCCAAGGTCAGATAAATAAATATTGTAGGTTTTGTGGGCTAGACGGTGTCTGTCCCTCTTACTCAACTTTCCACCATAGTGTGAAAGGAGCCAGGGACAATACGTAAAGCCAGTGGGTTGGCTCTGCTTCAATTATACTTTGTAAGAGCAGGATATAACCCAATTTGGTCTACAGTCTATATTTTGCCAAACCTAATTAAAAAGAATAAAGCAGAAAAATTATAGGGTCTTTTAAATGAAAATTTCAGATAAAATTCAATACCAATAAATGATTTTTAAATAACTCTCAGGAAAATAAGAGCTTTCTTAGC
>NW_003852503.1:5138966-5139172 GCF_000181295.1 Otolemur garnettii | reverse complement strand
TTAGAAAGGTGGCTGTATTTTTGATCCACATAGAAGTCTGAATATAGAGAACAGTAAAACCATTAACAATATCCATGGGACCAACACAGGTTTTGAGGCATGGAAGTTTATGAAATTTAGCAAGCCCTCTTTAAGAAAAATAAAACAAAACTAGGGGTTCAAAATGAATATTCATTTAGAATGACAAATCACAATTAGTAATATTT
>NW_003852503.1:5132645-5138155 GCF_000181295.1 Otolemur garnettii | reverse complement strand
AAAAAAAAAATTAAACTTTACTGAAGGCCATTAAATGAGAGACCTAAACAAATGGAAATACTACGTCCATGTTTGGGATGGCTTAATCCTGGAAAGATATCTGTTACCCTCAAATTACTTTTAATATTCAATTAAACTCCAGCAGGAATTTTGGGGAATTAGACAAATTGAGCACAAAATGTGTATAACAGAATTGAGATCCACAAAGAGCTAATCTGATTTTAAAAGAAGGGTAAGGAAGCCTCTCTGGCTCTGCTGATAATCAAGCTGATTATAAGGTCATAACAACAAAAGCAGTGTGTTATTGACATAGGAACAGACAAATAGGTCAAAGGAACAGTGTAAGAGACTAGGAACAGATGTTGACATACACAAATAAAAAAATTAATAAACAAAAACAAGTCTAAATAAAATTACAAGGAAACAGCCTATGACAGACGATGTATCACAAATCAGTAAAGGAATGAAGACTTATTTAGTAAAAAATATCAGGAAAAAAAAAAGGCCCAGTGTTTTGGAAGTAAAATAAGTTGGATTTCTGCTCAATCAACACTATATTAAAAAATAGCCTAAATAGGGAAAGACCTTAATGGTGAAAAGTAGAATTATAAACACAAATAAAATAAAAATAACTCTGAACCTCAGAGTGAATATTTCTTTGAAAAGATTTTAAAAAAATACACAAACCATAAGGCATAAAACAGATGGATTTGATCACATTAACATTAGAGATTTCTGTTAAAAATCAAAAGATAAACAATAACCAGTGTAAACAAAGTTAGCAGAGGGTTACAGAGTGGAAGCAGATTGATGTGGTTTGGTTGTTTGGCCCCTCGAAATCTCATGTTGTAATCTGATCCCCAGTGCTGGATGTGGGGTTTGGTGAGAGGTGTTTGGGTCATGGGGGCGGATCCCTCAGGTGACTGGATGCTCTCCTTGAGATAACAAGTGAGTTTGTGTTCAAGCTGAGAGCTGGTTGTTTAAAAGAGCCCAGCACCCTCTCCTCTCCCTCTTGCTCCTGTTGTGACCATGTGACACACCTGCTTCCCCTTCACTTGCCACCTTTCCACTTCTCGCAAGAAGCTCCCTGAAACGTCACCAGACACAGGTGCTGGTCCCAGGCATCTTGAACAGTCTGTAGAACCACGAGCCTAAAGAAATCTCTTTGCTTTATACTTGCTGGGAGAATGGGGACAAAGACCCCATTTTTGGCAAGGGAAAGCACCCCCAGGAAAGAAGAAAATTGAAAAGGAAGCTGAGTCAGAACAAAGAAGAGTCAGCTAGTTTACTTTAAGCTAGCCAATGCCAACAAGCTTCCTGTCTTTTCTGACATTGTAGCCTGTTGGAGATACAACTTACAAATACGCTGCTGGGTCTGTGAGCACTCTGAGGAAAAATGGTCATACAAGAGGCTGGTAAAGACCCAGAAAGATACATAAACTGGGTCGTTTCCTGCCTAGTAAACAGGCAAAGCAGGTACCCATTGTGGAGATTTGCATTTGCCTGGAGCAGAGATCAACGGAGTAACTCCAGCTCAGAGATATGGGCAGAATAGCTTATATCCCTTATCACAGAGGAAGATCCTCTGTGGTCAGGATGGGAGGAAAATTCCTCCCTCCCACTGATTCCGCAGAGGAAATTAACACTGGTGGTGTTTTTCTCCACAGGGAACTAGCAGAGTTTAACACCTTCCTAGAAATCTGTGTGTGAGATCTCAAGCGGGAGGCTCTCCCAATATAAGGCTCAGATTTCAGATTTCTCAAGGCCACTGTTAAGCTTTATAACAATAACAATAGGAGCTGATATACTCAATCAGAGGAACTGCTGGTGTCTTTGTTCCCTCCCTCATCTTACCCTCTGGGCAAATAGACGTCAATAAAAGCAGAGTGGAGCAAACACTTGGTGCCATTGCCAGAAGCCCACAAACAGGCAATGGACCCCTGAACTCCCACCTTTAATTCTGCTCTATATCTCATGTCTCCTCCTTTACCTTCATTTCTAACTCTATATTTCTTCAGTCGTTGCCAGTTTCCACAGGTCTTACTTAGCAGGACCCCGACAAGACTTTTCTTTATAAATCAGCCTTAGGTATTTTCCTTATAGCAACACAAACAGCCTAATACACATATTTTTAAAAGTCTTAAAGCTGATAGAATTTTAATATCTGGCATATATAAAGAACTGCAAATCCATAAGAAAAACACAAGAATTTAAAAGGAAGAAGAGAAAGAAGATTTAAATAGCCATTCACAGAATTGGACATTTTAATAGCTAATAGCTATTAAAAAGATTGCTCTATCTCTTTAACACAAATTAAAATAAGATGGTACTGTATTAGCCCCTCAGATTGGCAAAAACTAGAAAATTGGAATCCTATCAAGTACTAGTGAAGAAGTGGGAAAGAGAACTCAGTCTCCATTGTTAGGAAAAGGAAAAGTGGTGACTTTTCCAGGACAGACAGGTTGTGGGGAATCTCCTATCAGGGAGGGAGAGCCTTGCCCATCACTGGTTCTCACAGTTGGCACAAACCTTCTGAGAGACACAGAGGCCCACAAAATACATGGAGGAGGATGAAACACCAGCCTGGTGTCCTCCCCGGGGGACTGGGTAAATAAAACCTGATGTCTGTGTATGATGGAATACTACATAGCAGTGAGAAGCCATGAACTTTGTCTACATCGAGCAATTGAGAAGAACTCACAAGCAACCCAGACGGAAGAAGTGTAAGAGACAGAATGAAATTGATAGCATGAAACCATTCAGGTAGATTTCAAGAATGCAGATAACACGGTGCTTTCAAAGGAAGCCCATATGTCTAACTAACCACAAGCATTAGAATGAAAAAATATTTTGACCCCACATTTGACACGGGAGACATTTTGATGCATTTGTGTCAAAATGTAGTAGGTTGGTTGCCTATGACCCAGGAATGTTTGAAATGTCTTGCCTCTTACTGGGCCCCTAGGGTGGGGCTTGGGGATGGGGTGAGGAGTCTGCTGTGCTTGTGACTCGGCAGTAAGAACAATCTACAGGTTTAATGGCTGCTTTAGAGGCCATGTCAAGTGTCTTCATGTCAAAATGGTTTCATCAAGATGTCACTTACCCTTCCAGAAATAAGTTAAAAGGCCTTGTTCTAGTAAGTCCTCTGGGCTGTGGAGGGGCTAATCTTATCTTTTCTGGGAGAGTCATTTGCCTTGTGAATCTCTGTGTGGCTAAAATACCATTTTTAAGTGGGAATGGCAGCCTTTCCTGGAGGATCACCTTTGGGCCAATGGTCACCCCTTCTGGGGTCTCACGCCTCAAGGACCAGCCTCATTAGCCCAGGACCTTTCCCTTCCTGGTCTCTCCTAGTGATTCTGCTGTCTTCTTGTTTGCATTTAAAAGCGCAAGATAAAAAAGAAATAAAATAAATAAGACCAAAACAATTTTTTTAAGCTAAAGTATGACTTAATAAATCAATAGAGAACAAAATAGTAAAAACAGACAGCTCTTGTAAAAAGACAGAAAGCTCAACTGGATGAGACCATAAAGGGCCAAGTAAAGTCTTTTGTCTAAATTAAAAACAACTAAATCCATAAAGCAGGGAGCCTGAGGTTTGGTGTAAATCTTCCAGACCCTCACATCAAGGGAGAGAGCCCAGCGGCCACAGGACAGAGCCAGGGACAGGGAGCTCTCTGGTCTAAGCAGATTATAGAGTGGGAGAAGGTACCCGGGACCCACACCTGATAGGCAGAACTGCTGGAGAGTCTCCAGTTGCAGTCTGGGAGTCTAGTACTCTCCTCCTGAGGTGTTGCCCCAGCCTCTGCAGCTTCTGTACCTTTGCAGGGGTGGTTTCTGCCTCCTTCCTTCCTGCCTCCCTGCTCACTGTGCCTGCCCCACCTGGCAGGGTAGGGCAGGCTGCAGCCTGTGGGCTCTTCTCCCACTTCTGGCACCTGTGAGCTGTGGGATCTGGGCAAATGGCCACGTCTCAGTTTCCCTCTCTCCAAAAGGGAGAAGGCATCCTTGGGCTCTGTGGAAATGGGAAGGATGTTTAGCACAGAGGCTCCACTCATGACTCCCTCTGCTTGGAAGGTTTCCAGGAACACTTCCAGCCTCTTCTATGTCCTCCCTTCCAACCCTTCACCCAGACTCTACCATGCTTAGACAGTGCTCCAGTCCGTCCTTTAACTTAGTCCTGCTGACACCTAAGGTATCTCCTCTGTGCCTGCAAAAGCGTGAAGGTTGTTAGTTGGTGCTTAATAGATATTAACTGATGGTTAATTGGTTGATTGAAAGGTCTTATATTTGCTTTGTTTCCTGCCTCCCCTACCAGATCGTGAACCCTTTCAAAGGTGAACCTCTTCTTCTCCCTTCCTCCCTTCTGTTTATTTTATTAACCAACAAACACCTGAGCATCTATTATATGCCAAGCCCTGTTTTAGGCCTGGGAGATGCCAGACAGCCACAGTGACTGTCCTTCCAAAACCTACATTCTGTGGGGTGGAGGAGGGAGAAGGCAGTCAGACACTGAAAAAAGAAAATAATAGACAAAGATAACTGCACGATTTGAGAGGTGCAATGGGCACAAGAAAGAGACTGTGCCGGAAAACAATTGGGGAAAGGAATGTGCTTAGGTAGGGAGGCAGGGCAGGTCTGGGGAGGGGACATTAGGATGAGATCTGGTGATGAGGAAGAGCTGGCTGGTGGCCAGGGGCAGAGGTGAGGAAGAGTGTCCCAGGAGAAGGAACCTCCTCTGTTTGCAAGGGCTCTGAGGCAGAAAAATGAGACTGAAGGGACTGCAGCAAAGCTGAGCAGACCAGAAAGGGACAGAGAGCTGGGAGGTGCAGTTTGAGAGGGGATTAGGGAACAAGTCATATGGACAAGTCCTCGCAGGCCAAGAAAAGGATGTGGGTTTTCTCTTCGGGGAAATAGGAAGCCACAGAAAGGTTTTAGGCAGGGGAGCGATATGACCATTTTGTACCTTTGAAAAGATCTTTAGAGGGATTGCAGAGGATGTTAAATAACACCACGGGGATGGACTCTGTCAGTTAGAATGTGGGACATTCCCAGGACAAGTGACCTGCCTGTGGGAGGCGGTGGTGGACAGGAGGGAAGGGGTGGAGGAGGCCGAGGACGCAAAGATTTAGGAGACACCAACCAAATGGAAGAGACAGGCCTTGTTTGGATCCTGATTTAAACAAACCAAGTGTAAAGAGTCATTTTGAGGCCACTGGGGAAATTCAGACATCCGTAGATTATGACATGAAAGGAAGGACACTTACTCATTTTGTGAGGTGTGTTAACGGGATTGTAATTAGGTTAAGAGAAAAGAAGTTCTTCTCTGTCAGAGATGGGTGGTGAAGTATTTACAGGCAAAATGAAATGATGTCTGAGATGTGCTTAAAATCTTCAGGAAAAAAGTGCGTGGGGGAGAATCGATGAAACAAGATTAGCAAAATGTTGATAATTTTCGAAGGTGGATGACGGGTATATGTGGGTTCGTTATCCCCGTTTCTAAAATTTTCTATTAA
>NW_003852503.1:5107317-5132345 GCF_000181295.1 Otolemur garnettii | reverse complement strand
GCTACTTTCTGCTACCTCAGTAGATCCTCTGTCTCTTACCTGTGAAGTGGGAATAGTTGCAACAGCCTTGGTGGGTTGCTAGTGCATGTTAAACCCCCAGCTCATTGTCAGGTCCTGGTTAGTGATTAATTCCTCATAGCCATCAGGGCCACGACACAGACTGGGCTGGGGCACAGCATGACTGGGCTCTGGAATCCTCTCATGGGGATAAGTCTGCAGTATCTAAAAAGCCGGAGATGGGTACATGTTGAAGTATACGCATTGTCATGTACTTCATGTACATGTACGTGTAAAGTGGCCTCCAGGAAAGGCTGGGTGTGGTCCTCCCCGGAGGACCCAGAGTGGAGGTAGAGACTTGGCCATGTGGCCTGTGGAAAAGCCTGGCCACCCAGTTGGTGCCAGTGGGAAGACACAGCTGGAAGTGAGGGCAAGCAAGGGGCTGCGGAGGCAGGCTGGAAAAAGAGGGGGACCGAGCTGGAAAGCCTTCCAATACGAGGGAGGACAAGGAGAGCTCACCAGCACCCCAGGCAGCATGAGAGCACTGCCCCGGGGCCGGTGATAGTCCTTGGGCTGCCACGAGCTGTACCACCGCATAGGCCCCTTGCTGTCCTGCACACAGCCCCGCCCATCTCCACGTGGCATCTGGATTTTTCTCTGTGGTTGGGTAAGAGAATTGCAAGCTGGCCAGGCCTCCTGAGACCCTTCCTCTCTGAAGAAGCTTCTGGAACTCTGGTCAGGAGAGGGGAGGATTGTGGAAAGGAGTTGGGGGTGTTAAGATGGGGGACCCCCAGTTCCCAGGAAGGGAAGCCAAGCAGGCAGGGCAGAGAGGACAAGTGCTCCCTCCTTGTTCACTCCTTTCCTTCTCCCCACGGTGGGGACAGTCACCATGAGCTACTAATTCAGTTCTGTCTTCATCACACGGAAGGAGCCTTTAATCAAATCCTAAGTTGAGTGGAGGAGAACCAGTTTGCCTTTACTTTGCTCCATTCCAGAGAACAATCTGGGGAGTCAGTAATCCTGCCCACATCACATTTACACTAATAAAACACCTCGACAGCTCCTGCTCTCCAAATGTCAACATTTATTAACTCCAGAGCCCAATGCCAACTTCAGTGCAACCTCTCCCCAGCACAGGCCTGGAGAGGAAGAGGATCTGCGGCCACCCTGCTGGCTGCGATTGCCCTGCGTTCTGCCCTGAGCCCTGGGGTAAGGCTGGAGAGGCTGCTCAGAGCTATCAAAGGCTCAGGCATATTCCCATGGAAGGAACACTGTGCCGGGGAGGGGGCTTCTGTTGCTTCCACTAATCCAGAAGAACGTGGAGAAGTTCCTGTCCCTGTCTCTCCCTCATCCTAGAAAGTTCCTCTTTTAGCCCAGTCCCCTCCCCACAACTTCCACCCCCAGCCCGGGCAGGATTCCTAGTGTCCTGCTGGTGCTTGGGCACCGCTGGGCCAAACAGGACTGGAGACTGAGGCTTCTTTGGCACTAGAAAGTTAGCGAGTCCGTGGAACTGGGCTTGGGGTCTGAAGGCAGAAAAGATCTTCATGCTCAGTCCACAGTCAGTTCCTCCTCTTCTGTCTCAGAGGACCCCTGAGAACAGACTTCTTTATTGTAACTTAAACATTCCAAGCCTTTAGAGGAAGATTTCTTTAACTAATTACGAATCAAAGAATCTTTGAACTCACTTGTTACCCATAAGCTACCTATTCCTCTCTGCCCTCCGCCAATTTCAAGATGTCTCACCTTTTCAGGCCAGACCAATGTACACCTTCTGTGTATTAATTTATGATTTTACCCACAATTCCTGGCTCCCTAAAGTATATAAAATCAACTATACTCTGCCATGGGACCACTTGCTCAAGACTTTTTGGGTGTGGCTCCCTAAGCTATGGTCACACACATCTAGCTCAGAGTAAACCTTTTAAAATTATTTTATAGAATTTAAAGGTGTTTTTTTCTGTTGACACAGCACAATTTGCATCTCTGCGTCTGTCTTCCCGTCTCATTCTCTTCTGTGTCCATCCATCTTAGTATCTCCCCTCCTTTCTCTTGTAAGGATATCAGTCATTGGTGTAGGGAACAAGGTCCTCGGTCCCATAAAGGTTTACTAAAAAAAAAAAAATCACTGGCATGAGGCAAATCAATCAGTTGGAGAAAAAGGCATACAAATTTATTTATCATATATACATGGGAGCTTTCAGAATGAAGACTCCAAAATACAGAAGTTGTCCATTTTTATGCTTAGGTTCCACAGAATATGAACAGCCACGTAGAAATACAACTGGTTAAAAAGAGTATGATCAGATGCTAGTAGACCAAGTGGGAAACCCAGCAGGGCCTGTGTGTCCAGGGTCTTTCTGGCCTCTCTGAGAAGCATTCCTTCCTTCTGGGTATGGGGCAGGCCCTCTCTGGAATGGGAGTCTATACCTTAACAGTTAAACAAGATAGATCAGGTAATTTCTTTATGGCTAGTTTTTAACACAGAATAATTTTAGGATTTATGGCTGACTTTTGGGAAAAGGTGTTCTGGCTTTTATGACTTACCTCAGGGAAAAGGAATTCCGATTTCTATGGCTAGAATTCCAATTTCTATGGGACTGGAGGCGGGAGGACAGGAAAAGATCAGACAAGAACTTTTTCTCTTTATTCCTTCGTTTTGGGGTACGGTTTTCTGAGCCTCATCATTGGATTTAGGGATTATCCTAAATCCAGGATGATCTTGTTGGGGACAGGGAAAACTTCCCCTCCACTCTCTGAAGGCTTGCTGAAAAATCAACAAAAGGCATTAAAAGGAGAAAGGGCAGACAAATTATTAACGTGCATGGGAGTCTCACTCAACTTAAGAACTCAAAGAAATGGCCATATGGTTGATGTTTTTATGTCTTCTTGAGATTACAGAAAGAATAGGGGCTCAGAGTGTGGCCAAAAGCGGGTTACGGTGATAGATCAGGTTATGATAATAAGATAGGTTGTGGGAGGGAGGGAGGGAGGAGAGAGGCCTGGCTAGCAAAGGTCGTCTTGTTGTGTAGACCCAACTGCACATATAGCAGCCCTCAGAGAGAATAGATGGTGAAATTGTTTTTCAGATCTTTAAAGATGTTAGACTCTCAGTTAATCTTTCTTGGATCCAGACAAGAAACCAGCCTCAGAGAAAGCCAAGCTACCTCCATGCAGAGTCTCTGGAGATGCAAATCTACCCCACAAAAGACAGCTTTGCAGGGCTGCTCCCTGAATAGTCATCTCAAAATATGTCAAAGCAGCATATTTGGGGGCAAAATATTTTGGTTTCCTTCAATCTCATCTCCAACCTATTTCCAAATGAGGTCACATTCACAAGAATCAGGGGATAGGACTTGGACACATTTAGGGGTGGCGGGGACAGTATTCAACCAACCACAGGATCCAATGCTAGGCCACTGGGTGATATCGGAGAAATAACAAAGCAGGACCCAGACTCTGGAGTCAGACAGCCAGGGCTTAAGCTCTTGCCGTGTCACTGCCCATCACTACCTGGATAAGTGATTATAAAAGTCATTAATGACCCGAGAGCCTCACTGTTATCATCTTTAAAGTGGGAATAAAAGTAACAGTGATAAGTTATTTCATAGAATTGGTGAAGATTGGCTGGCTGCTATGGTTTGAACGTGTCCCTTCAAAAGCGTGTGCTAGAAACTTAATCCCCAAAGCAGCAGTGTTGGGAAGTGGGAGGTGCTTAGGTCATGAGGGCAGCATCCTTATGAATGGATTGATGCCCATTATAAAAGGGCTTGGGGCTGCAAGCTTGATCGCTTACTCTCGCTTGCCCCCTCCTTGCCTTTCTGCCACGGGATGACAAGGACACAGCATGAAGGCCCTCCCTCACACCAGATGTGGGTCCCTTGACCTTGGACTTTCCAGCTTCCAGAACCATAAGAGATAAATTTCTGCTCTTTATATGTTCCCCAGTCTCAGGTATCTCAGCACAAACAAGACTTAAGACAGTGGCCTAATGAAACATCTCGGAAAATTATGAAGTACTATCTATGTACGAGGTAATTCATAAACATCTCAACTTGCTAATTGTGTGAACCCGGGCAAGTTTCTTAACTTCTCTAAAGCTGTTTCCTCATTAGTTCAATGGAATAATAAAGTACGCACTTCATCAGACCACTGGAAGGACTAAATGAGATTTCATGGGTGGCACTTAGTGCACAGAAAGTGCTCTTGAAATGAAGGCCATGAGCACCGTGGTGGGGCCCTCTAAGAGGGATGGATTATCAGGAATTAAATGTGTGGTTTCCCCCAGTTCAGTGAAAAATATCTTGGCTATCTCCTAGTCTTTGCAGGGATGGGAAACCCCCCTGTGAATTCTGAGAGTGGCTTTCCTTAGAAAAAAAGATACAGAGAAACCAGTCTAATGATCCAGAGAGAAGAGAACCAGACTCTTGGTTTTTGAGAATTTAGAGAAGTTCGGTCCCTCACCCTTGAGGTTGCTGAACATTAGGTGGGAAGAAGGTAGTTCTAGGTTTGGGAAGTAAAGAGAGACCTAGTACTGGGGCCAGTTTGCACCCGGGAGGTGGCTGGCAGCTGAGCAGAAGGAACTGAAGATGATGGTTTCAGCTCTTTGGCTCCCAGGGTCCTCAGGGTTCTGCTGATGGAGCTGGGGCCTTGGCTCCTTCTGTCTCCAGACTCTGACTGGAGCTTCATGCTTGCAAGAGGGCTCTTTCCTTCCACCAGTCAAGGCATTGGGGGGTGGGGTAGGATGGGGTGAGCAGCCACCCTAGACAGCGTCTGCCATAGGGCACTCTGGGCTGTTGTCCCAGTGAGGGGATGGACTTGGCCTCTAGGTTTCCTCTAAGATACTAGGAAGCACCAGAGAACCCTGGATGAACCAAGGAAGGACTGGCAGGGAATGGGCTCGGATATTTGCTCTATGAGGACAGAGAGGGTCCTTTACCTTTCCCCAACATGGGCTCAGGGCCATTCTGTCTACACTGTCATCCTCTACATTTGAATGGCTCGTCCTTCACACTTATTGCTGTGACTCAGAGTGTCTCTTAAACTCCTTATGGGCACTGGCATCAGAGTCAGCTGATGACACCCAGACACCTGGCTTTACAATCACTCCTCATTGTTGACCCAAAACAGCATCCCACAGCCTGATCACTCCCACGTGGCAGACTTAGCTCAGAATGACTCTTGTTTCTTAAAAACATCTGGTGCATTCAGTGGCCTATAGCACGTGCCTTTGAGAATCCACCAAGGCAGGAAGTATTTGTTATGGAGGATGAGTTTGAGTTTCGGAAATGATGTTGAGGCCCTCTGAGTCAAGTCTGGAGAATTGCACAGCAGGGGAGAGCTCTTTTGAGTGAGGATGGAGGGGCTCTGGAGGCCTGAGTCAGACTGCCCGTCTCGGCCTCGGCTCTTAGGCCCTCTTCTGCTTCTACGCTGCCCCTTGTCACCAGAGCAGATGTGGCCAGACAGCGCCTTGCTCTCTTGCTCTCTGCCCGGGGCTTCCCTGCCTCTAAAGCTGGTACATTTTGTCTTCTTTGTCTCAGGTGCAAATATCTTTTCCCATTCTGAAGGTTGTCTGTTCGCTTTCTTGTTTCCTTAGCTGTACAGAGGCAGTTTAATTAAGTCCTATTTGTTTATTTTTGTTGTTGTTGCAATTGCCACGGAAGTCATCTTCATAAAATTTTTTCCCCGGGCCAATATCTTCAAGTGTTTTCCTCACACTTTCTTCGAGGATTTTTATTGTTTCATGCCTTAGATTTGAATCTTTTATCCAGCTTGAATCAATTTAAGTGGTCTACCATTTGTTGAATAGGGATTCTTTTCCCTAGTGTATGTTCTTGTTTGGTTTATCAAAGACCAGATGGTTGTAAGATGTTAGTTTCATCTCATGGTTTTCTATTCAGACTTAGATGTCAATGTCTCTATGTTTGCGCCAATGCCATGCTGTTTTGATCACTATGGGCTCAGAGTATAGCCTGAAGTTTGGTAGGGTGACAACCCCAGCTTTGTGTTTATATCACAATTGAAAAGGTACCAAAGGAGAATTTCTATTCTCTCCTCAGTGGCAACAAATA
Organism: Otolemur garnettii; assembly: GCF_000181295.1. Classification (NCBI taxonomy): domain Eukaryota; kingdom Metazoa; phylum Chordata; class Mammalia; order Primates; family Galagidae; genus Otolemur; species Otolemur garnettii. Next base: position 5,126,280 of record NW_003852503.1, on the reverse strand, counting down.
TTTCCCAAATTAAATGTATTTTCCATATCTATCTAAGACCTAGAAAAATATATTTCTTGGAGATGTTTCCAGCATATTTAAATAATTATCAATATGTATTCTTTCTAGTTTTACACATATGGTAATACAGTACACTGTTTACTACCTTACTTTGTTCATTTACCATTAAATCTTAGCGATCATCCCATAGCATCACGAAAGGAACTTTTCATTCCTATCTGTTTAGTATTCCCTTGAATGGAGGGAAATCATTTATTTAATTTGATTTCTTTAACCAGTCCCTAATTAAAAGGCGTTAAGTTGTTTCTGATCTTTTGTTATTACAAACAGTGCAATGAAGAGCCTTGAACAAATATTATTTCCCATATGTGTGAGTTCATCATAGGTTACGTTTCTAAAAGTTGCAAAACCTTAGCAAAAGGTGCGGGAACTTTAAATTTTGCTACATAATGCCAATTGTGTCCCATAGAGGTTATAACAATTCATAGCCCATCAGCCAAGTGTGACCATGCCTGTTTGCCCATAACCTCAGCCAATGCCGATGGGTGAAAAATGGTACCATGGGGTGATTTTAACATAGAGTTACAGACGAGTTATAGCATCTTTCATTTTCTTTATGGTAAATACCTGTTCATATTTTTTGCCTGTTTTCCTAACTGACATGACCCGTTTCTTGGTGATCAATGAGTACTTTTATCAGAGACATTAGCCCTTTGAAGTATAAAAACTTTTTCCAGTGGGTTAAGCTTTTTGCTTAATGCCTGAGAAAGTCATTGTATCTCTGCCCTGTTGAACCAGGCACGTAACTGAGTGACTTGTTCTGGAGATTAAATGCACGCAGAAGTGCTTGTGTCACTTGGCTGAAGCTTGAATTGCCAGTGCTTCACACATTCTCCTTCCTTCTGCCTTGGCAGTTGGCATCAGCAGATGACGGCTGTGCCTTCAGCGTGGCAACCTGACCTGAAGGTGACAATACTGATGACATGGGAGCAGAGGCCCCCACCATGCTGCGTGAAGAAAAGGCAGCTCAGATTTTGGCTTTAAGATTTCTTGTAACCTACCTAGCCTATCCTGAGTGATGCTGGTGATTTTTTCCACAAAGAACTTCTTTTTATTTTGATGAGGTTAAACGATTAATCCTTTATTTCATGACTTCTGAGTTTGTATCAGAAGATCTTTCTCCCTTCTGGATTATTAATAATATCTTTTCAATCTTCCCATGGTTTGGTGAGAATCCATGGTTTCTCTTCTAATTGGAAATGCCATCGGGGGCCATGTTCTGACTGTTACTGTTCCGTAGTTAAACAAGTAAAGCCTGGGGCAGCGGCTGCTCCGCTCTGTGCCCACCCCCATAACCACAGCATTAGAGATTGTGTCTGGCTGCTGCTCAGAGAGACTTGACTGCTGATATTTTATCCAATTAGGAGCTTATTTTCTTATGCAGAAGCCCACAGGTGGGCAGTTCAGGGCCAGTAGGGCAGCTCCAGGGGATTCAGACACTTGGGCTTCTCATGTGCTTCAGCCTGACCCTGCTTCACATGTGGCCTTCTCAGACCTCATGGTCTGAGATGTCTGCTGGAGCTCCAGCCATCAAGTCGGAGTTTCTTCTCCCTTTTTAGGAACTTCCTTGGAAGTCTCACCTAAATTCTTCTGTTTATATCGCATTCGGAACTTAGTCATAGGACCACAGCTAATATCACAGGGGCAAGAAGTGTAGCGTTTATGGTGTTGTTGTGATTGAGCCCTGGAGTCTGCTGATGGGAAAGGGTGATAAAGCAGTTCTCTGACAGCCCCAGGGGTGCGGGGACAGGGCCTGCTCCTAAAAATGAGTTCTGTGGAGGTAAATCTCAACAGAAGGAACCTCCACCCTCACCTCCTGGCTTCCCGGCCACTCTCAGGCCCTCTGCAGCTCGTAGGGACTACCCAGAGGGGGCTGCACCTGTGTGTGGGAGCATACCTGGGGGCCTGACCTCTGCCCTGGCTATCAGAAACCCTGGTGGTCTTTGGCTGTTCCACCACTGACTGGCACCACTTGGCTGTGGCTTTGAGTCTACTGAGCCTCCTTTTCGTTCTGTAAGCTTGGGTAATGAGAACGGCTTCCCAGGCTGCTGGGATTGAGTGAAACCAGATCTAGGAAAGCCTCTGGAGGTCGCTGCTGTTAATTGTGGGACAAGACAAGAAGACTGCCTGAGAGACCCTGATGTCATCAGCTGGCCTGTGGAGCAGGGGCAGCCTGGGTGCTGTCGGAGAGGAGCCCAGAGAAGAGCCACACTGCCCACTGCTCCCTGATCCCCCTTTAGGGACTTTCGTCAGCTCCACCAACCCAAAGTCACCAGCACCTTCCCAGCTTATTTACCTCCAACTCCAGCCTTGAGATGACCCCTTCGTAAAATCCACCAGCCCCTTCTTGGCTTCCTTTTACCCCAGTAACATCTCTAAACATAAGCTCTGCCCTGACCCTTTCTGTCCCTTTCTCCTGCCTCCCTGGCCCAAGTGATCTCAGCCACCTGCTGTTTGTCACTCATTTCTTGTATCAGTCAGGAAAGGCTACACTTCCGTCTTGCTAACAAAAGACCCCTCATCTCAGTGGCTTAGTATATACGTGTTTCTTTCCTGTTCTCATGAAATTCTCAGGGCTTTCTGTAGGGTAGCTGTTAACAGTGGTTGGGCAGCTTAGATGGGTTGAAGGCCTCGTCTCAACACCTGGCAGAGTGGAGTTTGGGAGAATGTACTTGCTCTTCTGTGTTTCAGCTTGGCAGTGACACTTAGATCCAGAGCAGGGAACATGGCTCTGCTGAACTGCAGGTAGCTGGGAAGTGGAGGGAGCACATATGTTAAGTACCTGCAGTCAAGTTTCTGTTAGTGGCAGTAACGAATGCAGTAGCTGCGTGTGACAAAAGCCCATGAGAACCTTCTACGGGTTCATGTTCAAGTTCCTTCCTGGCCCACAATACCACCTGTGATCTGGCCTGGCAGACCTCTCTCAGCCCATCACACACCTCTCTCTTCAGGTGTATCATGCAAAGTCTGACCTCCAGGCCCTCATGTTGTTCTGCTTTATCAACCACTCATCAATTTTTCCCTCTTTCCTGAGCAATTTAGGGCCCAAATCAAGTTCAGTCTCTCCTTTCGGCTCAGTCCTTAGTGCTCTCCCTCCTCTGAGCTCCTGCACGGCTTACTTTTAAGTTTCTCACTCAGCGCAGAGCACCCACTGGCCTGTCTGGTGTAGGGGAAGAAAGATACTTTGTTCTTGAGCCCTCATAGGTCCTTGGTTGGAAAGGGCCTGTAACAACAGGCAGATCAACAAGAGAAAAAGTTTGTGAATGTATATATTCCGTGTATACCTGGGGGACGCCCAGGGGATGAATAATTAATTCTCAAAGAGGTGGTTCTGAATTCCAGCTTATAGAGCATCTTCAACAAAGAATAGTCTATTTTTTGCAAAGAATAGTCAATTTTTAGAGAAATGACTTTTTTATTGAATGGTAACTATGTACATTAATGCACTTCTGGGGTACAGTGTGGGGTTTTCACACACAATCTGTAACACTTCCATCAAACTTTCTTAGTTAATTTAAAACGTTCACATTCTACTCTTAGAAAGATTCACTTGTACCCTTGTAAGATAAAACTCAGAAGTGATCCCTCCAATCCCACTCCCTCCACCCATTTCCCCCTCCCCTCTCCCTCCCCCTCCCCATATTCTTAGGCTGTTGTTAGGTTATAGATTTCATATGAAAGCTATAAATTAATTTCATAATAGGGCTGTGTACATTGGATACTTTTTCTTCCATTCCTGTGATACTTTGCTAAGAACACTTTCCAGCTCCGTCCATGTGAACATGAAGGATGTAAAGTCTCCATCTTTCTTAATGGCTGCATAGTATTCCATGGTGTACATATACCACAGTTTGTTGATCCATTCGTGGATCGATGGGCACTTGGGCTTCTTCTATGACCTGGCAATTATGAATTGGGCTGCAGTAAACATTCTGATACAAACATCTTTGTTGTAATGTGATTTTTGGTCATCTGGGAATACACCTAATAAAGGAATTGCAGGGTCAAACGGCAGGTCTATTTTTAGTTCTCTAAGTGTTCTCCAGATGTCTTTCCAAAAGGAACGTATTAGTTTACATTCCCACCAGCAGTGTAGAAGTGTTCCCTTTTCTCCACATGAGAAATGACTTTGAAAGGAAAAGGATTATGAGGCCCAAGGGGCAGCAACTTGTGGGAAAGCAAATAACTAACTGTCAGATAAAGGACGGTTGGTAAAACTTGTTACTAACAAGTACCTGTTACCTCTGGTACCATCTCCATGCCATAGGGGCCTGAAATCATCCTTCAGTGGTTAACCTGTGTTCTCATAGGTAGGACAGGGAGTGAGATGTCTTATCTTGTAAATCAATGTCTACTTTTAGGCAAATGGAAGGAAGGTGGAGAACTTTCTTGCAGCTTCTAAATTGCCTTCAGCTCAATAGTCCTTCATCTTCTGGGTGGCATACATGTATTCTCGTCTCTCATACCAGACTATATAACCCATGGTGGTCAGTGGCTGTGTCTGACCCTTCGTTACCCTCTTGGGCCCTATTCAGTAGGGCTCCTGGTGATTTTAATCCCACAATGTTACTGGGCACCTATTAAATACTAGACACTAGGAAAGAATGCAGGGGACAGTAAAATACAATCTTAGAAGGAAAGAAACCAGGATTGATATGCACCTGCAATGAATCATCTAATGATTAAGAAAGAGAGACAGCTCTTGAGTCTGCTTGGGGTTGCATCCCGCCTCTGCTGTCAAATAAGCGACAAGACCTCAGGTCACTTAGCGTCTTTAGTCTGAGTTTTCTCATCTTCAAAAATAGTAATGAACATTATCTACTGTATTAGCTCCCCAGGGCTGCCATAACAAACTACCACAAATGGGATGGTTTAAAACAACACATTCATTTTTGTATAGCCCTGGAAGCCAGAGTCCAAAATCAGAGTGTCTGGGACTCAAGGAATATAAGAAAAAAAAAAGAAAATCCAAGTGACTCCAGGCCCATGCTCCCTCTGAAGTCTCTAGGGAAGAATTCCTCGCCTCTCTCCAGCTCTGGCTCCCAGAAATCCTCGGTGTTCCTTGGTTTGTAGCTGTACCATCCCACCCTCTGCCTCCACCTTTACAGAACCCTCTCTCAGTCTATGTATCTGTGTCCTTTTCATGTAAAGACATTAGTCACTGGACAGAGTGCTCACCTTAATCCAGTGTGACCTCGCCTGAACTAATTGCATCTGCAAAATCCTATTTCCAAATTAGGTCACAGAGGAGGTTCTGAATTTTTGGAGGATACTTATTTAACTCACTGCTCCCGTCTAATAAGATTCTGATACGGATTAAGTGAGAGGATGCCTATAAAGCACTTGGCACGATACCAGGCACATACTGAAATGCATTGAATGTTGGTCACTTTTAGGACAGTATGTTAATCTGGATTATTTTATTTCCAAATGTCAGAAACCCAACTCAGTCCCAGTGTGTCTCATTCCAGGTGCTTAAGGAGCTTTTCCTCATCGCTCAGCTTTTTACATTGTCTTAATTCTTAGGCAGTCTATTCCAGTGTGGTGGCAAAAGCATGCCCCAGCAGGTCCACGGCTCCTTTTGACCAGCTGATCATTCTTGGTGGAAAGGATCACTTCCTTCGCTGGAGTTTCAGCAAAAGTGCCAGGGCTGACTCTCATGGAACCAGTCTGGCCTATCAGAATCTCCAGAACCAATCTCTGTGGCCATGGGGATGCAATACCCTGAGAACCGGGGGTGGGATGGTAGATGAACCCCTTGAACTGCAAGTGAGGGAGGGGTGGTTCCCAGAAGAGAAATCAGAAGGCTGGACCATCAGATGCCAAGTAGGCAAAAACACAGATACTCCCTGCAGACCGTGACAATGCTGTCTACCAGCTCCCAGCACAGTGCTTGGCACAACGTAGGAGTTCAGTAAATGTTTGTTCAATGATTGCATAAATAATGCGAGAAAGAACATGTCAGGCACCAAGTAAGATGCTTGTGTCTTCTTATTACTTCCCACAACAGTGCTACAAAGCAGGCCTTATTCTTTCCGTTTTGCACTCGTGGAAGTTGAAGCAGAGCGAGTTTAAGTGACCTGTCCAAGATGACAGAATGAAGAGGGGTAGAGCCCGGTGGGTTTCATGGCAGGGCCTGTGCTATCTGCATTACATCAAGTGGTTGCCCACCAAACGGACAGCCAGAGGAGAAAGAGTTTGCACACACACCCACTGTTAGGTGCAACAAGAAATGAGTTTATTGACGAAGATGCTGATAGGGAGAAAGAGGAGGAAGCATTGAAAGGAGAGGGTGAACTCAAGGAGGATGATGCAGGGAATTCGCCCTGAGAAATTCAGACCCTGCATCTGGGGCTGGGAAGAGACCATTCCTGGAGCTCTGAGAGAGCCAGTAAGTGGGTGAATTCAGTGACCTCATCTCTTGGAGCCGCTGCTGGGACCCCAAGAGGCAGGGAAGTCAAGTTTATAAGGTTCCTCTATTATTGATGGTTCATTCTTTGTCATTGCTGGATAAGTATTCCATTGTGTAGATATAATTATTTTCTCTATTCTTTGTTTCTAGTTTGTTTTTTGTTTTGAGATAAGGTATTGCTCTGTTGCCTGTGCTACAGTACAGCGGCATCATTGTAGCTCATAGACACCTCAAACTCCTGGGCTCAAATAATCCTCCTGCCTCAGCCTCCCAAGTAGCTGGGAACACAGGCACATGCTACCACACCTGGCTAGTTTGGGGGTTTTTTAAAAATTTTTTTGTAGAAATGAGGTTTCACTATGTTGTTCCAGCTGGTCTTGAACTTCTGGCCTCAAGCAATCCTCCTCCCTTAGTCTCCCAAAGTGCTGGGATGACAGGCATGAGCCACATGAGGAATAAAGCCACTGTGTTTGTCCTTTGGTGGTCATAGCGCTTGTTTCTGTTGGGGACATACCCAGGAATTGTTAGGCTATCCAGATGTCTCCTACCTCTCCAAACCTCTCAGATAGTGAGGAACCTGTGCCTGTCCAGAGCTCTCTAAGCCTGGAGGCAGGGCTTAGGCAAGAAGATCTCCAGAGGTCTTTCTGAACATTTTTCTGCAAAAAGGGCCGTGGATCTTTGGCCCCAGCTCCCGCCAACATCACTGTTTGCTCACGAAAACGTTTCATGCGATTAGCCAAGTAATGACATCTTAAAACTGTAGAGCTAATATATTACGTAATAAAACACAGGAGCAAATCTCTTTGACACATATTGGTGATTTACGCTGCCAGCCATAGAGATAATTACATTTCAGGTTGATATATAAAAGGCGGCAGGCTGAGCTTAGGAAGAATTAGCACAGCGTTGTGTTGGACCTCTCGTTCACGTGGGCCTGTTCATCATTTTTCTCGCAACCAGTCTGCAAACATTGACTCAGCTGTGCCTGCCCAGTGACTGGCCACAGCTGCCACTGGAAGAGCTTACTGGCAGCATTGAAGGGGCAGGTAGAGAGGACCGGGTTTGGAGTACAAGACATTCATTCCTAGAAGCAGCTCCAAGACATTGTGGGAGAGATACAGCATACCTTATCCCTGGGCCTACTTTGCCACCATGACCCAAGAGACCAAAATAGATACCCCTATATCAACTAAGACAGACCCTAGGGTTAAGGAAGTCAGTTCCCTAAGGTGAAGGGTTCAAGGCCCTCCACCCATTAGCTGGTATGTCTAACTTAATTTATGGCTACAAGGGAAACCATAGCTTTGCTAAACTCCCTAACAACAGGCGCTCTCAGGCTAATTTACAACCCAGACCACTAAAACTCTGATTAGACAGAGGATCGGCCGTACATTTTTTTTTTTTATGATAAGGAATTGCAGACCTTAAGAAGTTTCGGCCAGCTTACAGAGCTGCACAAACTGTCTTTGGGTTCTATAGTTCATATTCTGATGTAAAAAGTCAAATTCTACCTATTCTAGTGCTAAAACACTGCCCCAGGGTGAACATGGGAGGTATGTTGCATGGATGTTTACCTATTGTGCATGGGCCCAGCTCCCTTTATGAATGTGTACAGCTCTCCCCGCAGACGAATATGTATGATACAGGCCATGTGAGGCGTGAAACTCAACCCACCCTTCTCTCTGAAGAGAAGTTACCTACAGCACGTATTGCAGTCTGTCTCTTCCTGGCTTAGAAGCAGACACAGCCAATAAAGCTCTCCTTTCTAAGATTTAGCCATCCTGGTGGTCTTTTGGATGATACCACCACCAGACTTAAGCAACTCATCACCTCTCTCAGATCCAAATACACCCTGGCAACCTGAGCAAGAGCGAGATCCCGTCTCTATAACACATAGAGAAATTAGCAGGGTGTAGTGGCATGCGCCTGTCATCCCAGCTACTCAGGAGGCTGAGTCAGGAGAATTGCTTGAGCCTAGGAATTTGCAGTTGCGGTGAGCTGTGATAACACCATTGCACTCTGGGCCAGGCCATAGAATGAGGCTCTGTCTAAAAAAAAAAAAAAAAGAAAAAAAAAGAAAAAAAGAAAAAGAGCCCTAAGGGTAAGATGCTTCCTAATTCCTTGTGCTATTATCCAAGTGAGGTTTACAGTGAGTGCGTTGAACTTCTAGGACCAAATTTCCAAAGCAAAATCTCAGTCTGACAAGTGCCAGCTCACTGTCAAGGACAAGAGGACAAAGCATTTGCTACTGAGCTACCCCAGTGTTACTTTGACCTCCAGGACCATTGTCCCCGTGTTCCCTGCTGCCTCAGACCAGGAAGCCAGGGCCTGGGGGGAGATCTGGGAGAGGAGAATCTGGAAGGACCCTCAGGCATCAATATTTAACCTCTCTTAGTAGAAACTGGAAACTGAGGAAGACAGAAACTGCATGGGGCCCTCCTGATTCTGTAGAGGAAGAAAAATACCTCTCTTAAGCTCTCTGGCTCAGCCTCCTGTAACAAAAGACAGATTAACAAGCAAAAAAACAAGCAGAAGTTTATTAACCTCTTTGCCTCAGGTGTCCATGGGAGATATGCAGGGAATAGTGAGTAAATCTCAAAGAGGTGGGTTAGAATTCAGGCTGAAATAAAGAAAGAAGAGTACAAAGGTACAAGGGAGGTCAGTTGTGGGGAGGTGACCAGAAAAACCACCCCACACAAGGTAAGATTTCCTACCTACATTAAGATCAGTGCCTGCTTCTTGATGAGAATCTCTAGTGATTTAGAGTCATCCCTGGGTACAGAGAGGGGGACTCCCTTCCAGTGGAGATTTCCTTTATAAATGTAAATTTCTCTTACAAAAGGGAAACTTCTACTCTGTTTTCTGAGCTGCTCTTGTGTCTGTAGTTTCTCAAAATAATCCGCTCAAAATAATCCTTATGCCAAAGAAGCATATTTTGGGGTGGCATATTCTGGTCTCCAACAGGCGTATTTTGGGCTCTGACAATTCACAGAGAAAATTAGTGTCAGAGCTGAGAGCAGAAGCCAAGATGAGAAGGGTAGAGCCAAAGATGTGACAATATTGTTGCCATTCTGGGGCCAGAATCTGACATCGTATCAGCTTCTTCTTTTACCTTGGCACAAACCAGGGTGTCGCAGGAAACCCAGCCTGTGTGACTTGTTTCCCCTGTTTCTCTCTCTCTCCTGTGTCACTGTAGATGGTGGCAGTTTGTCTACTATCTAGATGCAGCAGGAGGACCAGGATGAGCTCTAGAGAGCTGAGGCTACTGATCCTTAGGTTTGGGGAAAAGGGGGGACCCAGGAGGTAGCTGAGGGGACTAGGTTGGAGCTCTGGTGGGCTCTTGGGATCTGGGAGCCAGGACTTCTGGTGTTTCTGTCCCTCCCCTCTCCTGATCTTCTGGGGGCAGAGCCGCCTTTGGTTTTCCACAAGGAAATATTTTCATCTCCCCAAACCTGGGCAGAAGGCCTCCTCCTGGCTGGGTGGGGACATTTTCCAGTGAGCACCAGGACCACAGAGTTTGGGAAGGAACAAGGCAAACATGGGGTGCATTGAAAAGCCATTCCCGGCTGGGTGCAGTGGCTCAGGCCTGTAACCCTAGCACTCTGGAAGGCTGAAGCAGGAAGATCGCTTGAGCTCAGGAGTCAGACCAGCCTGAGCAAGAGTGAGACCCCATCTCTACTAAAACATAGAAGAATTAGCTGGGTGTTGTGGTGGGTGTCCATAGTCCCTGCTACTAGGGAGGTTGAGGCATGAGGATCCCTTGAGTGCAGGAGTTTGATGTTGCTGTGCTCTAGCCAAGGTGACAGAGTGAGACTCTATTTTTTTAAAAAAGCCCTTTCCAAGGGTTGGGGCTGCATCCTCCGAGTCCTTGAGTCCCTCCTCCTTGGCCTGAATGGAGGAATAGTGAGTGAGTCTAGGGTACAACTAGCTGGATGTTGGAGGGAGACTGCAACTCAGGGGCGCAGCAGGCCGTGTTGGAGCCCCTTCTAGCTTCTGAAACAGGCTAACTCAGTCATACACAGACTGCTCAGCTTCTGGCCCCAGACGCCTGCTGAGTCATTGAGAAAGATAATGAAAGAGGGGGCCTCTAGACTCCCCCCATTTTTCCTGCCCACTGTCTCCCACAAATCCCTCTGCAGCCTGGAGCCCACAGGCAGGTGGAGGCAGTTTCTCTGTGCAGAGCATGCAGAACACAGGACAGGCTCTTAGGATGACAGGGTGGGGGGACGGGGCGGGGGCGGGGGACTGTGAGGCGTCCATTTGTTCTCCTTGAGAAAGAGGCGGATAAACATGCCGCTAACGGCTCCTGGGAGCTATCCCAGCAGGAGTCCAGAAGATGAATCGTGTTGAATGACACCAGCCAAGGCAGATTGGATGTTTAATTTGGGTTTCTCTATAGAACACCCCCCACACCCACCTCCTCGCACCCACTTAGCATCCTGCCGGAGAGAAAGCCCTGCTGCTCACAGATTGCCTTGTCAGGCTCAGAGAAAAAGCCCAACGTGACTGATGTCTAGGTGGATCCCTCCAAGTGTGTGGAAAGGGACCACACGACTGCATAACGTACCTTCCTACAAAGACAAGGCATTGTGCCAGAGCCAGTGATTTGGGTCAGACATGGGGAAGGACTGCTCATGGACGAGGAGCACTTAGTGTGGGTTGACATTTATTTAGGGGCTGTCAGGGCAGAGGGCGGATAGGCGACCCTTGCTTGAGTCTGGCAGCTGTGGGGAACCTGCAGGGTTTGGAGGAGCACAAGAGGTGCAGAGGCGGAGCACGGCCCCCACCAGGCAGGCTGCTCGGAGCTCAGTGCCAAAACCCAGCAGATCACAACCTGTCAGTCTCACTTTCCCATCAGCCTCACCTGCCTCCAGATCTTTCCAAACAAGGAAAGGAATCGCAAACACAGTGATCACCTTTTCCGTGGCAGCAGAGAGCTGCCAGGGAACAGCAGGCCCCAGAGATGAGGGAGGGGGAGAAGTGACCAGACTGTGGCAGCCCCCATGCCCACCTAGAACTCATCCGGAGGCCCACTTCACAGGGATTATGGGGGAAGGGGGTGTCCAAGAGCACCCTCAGCCCAGCCAGGGCTCAATTTCCCAGAACTAGCACTCGAGAAGCCACCTGTTCAGCTGGCAGTTATAGAAGGAGACCTTAGGGTGCAGGAGAGAGCCACACTGACTCTTCTTACTACCTGTGTGACCAGGGCACATCCCTTGGCCTTGGCCTCTTCAAATGCAGAACAGCCTCCTCAAACTATGGCCAGCGGGCCACATGCTGCCTGCGGAGGACATTTATCCGGTCGCAGGGTGTTTTTGCCGCCGCTGCCTGTCCTGCTTAGCAGCTGACTTGTCCTGGGGCCCGCAGTCTAGCCCTCCAATGGTCTGAGGGACAGTGAACTGGCCCCCTGTTTAAAAAGTTTGAGAACCCCCGGTCTAGGGTCTCTTCCATGTAGCCCTGTCATTCCGCAGTGCCAGAGATCCCTTAGGAGGAGCTAAGGGTGACATTTAGTCCCTGAGGCTTGGAAAGGTCCAGAAACCACACTTTCTAGGCAGGCTGCAGAGTTGCCCTGCTCCTCTCTTCCTAGCCCTAATTCAGTGGAGAGTACAAGCTATTTGAGTTGAAGAGGTGGAGATTTGACCCCTGAATAGGCCTGAGTGACGTGACCTCAGTGATCCTTAGAGGGCTGGGGTGAAGAAACCCCTCTGGAAAGTTGGTACAGAAGAATCCTTCCCATCAGCCTGGCTGGGTTTTCCTGTGCATGTTAAGTATGGTCTGATGGGCACACCAGCTTCCCCAGAACTGCCTTACTCTTATTCTGCGAGCTGTCTTTCTAAGGATGCCCTGGTTCCCCTTAGTACTCCCTACCCCCACACTGAGTTCTTGAAGTATGCATACAGACAGAAGGGAGAATTCTCTCAACATGGATGCGGATAATTTGCCTCCAGTGAAGCTACTGTGTGGGTTATTTACCCATACAGATCAAGAGGTGGATGCCTTTTCCATCTGGTCCCACTCAGATGTCTTCTCAAATCAGATAATATCTACTCTCTAGCTCTCAGCCCAGGTAACACTTATCACTCCGTCACCCAGCCCACCTCCTAAGCCTCCCATGAGTAGAGGATGAATTTCCCCTGATGCCACTCAGGGAACAGGCCATCAACGTGGCCCTAGCAGAAAAAAGCTGGAGGGGACAGGGAGGAGCCCACTGAAAAAATACTCCATTGGCTTAATGACTAGGTGGGGAAAATATCTTGGTCAAATGGATGTGAGGGTAGCAGAGTTCATTACCAGTCATCCTGACATGTCGCAGGAAGAGGCTGGGATCTGAGTGTTGAGGCAGCCTTCATGGTCACCATATGTGGGGAGACTCAGCCTTTCTCCCACACTCTTTCCTATGCCACACCCTTCCACTGCTCCCCAGAGTGGGGTGTGACATCCTCATGTTCTCTGTTCCCTCACCAAGTTTTCTGCAAAACTAACAGTCACTTATACCTGCATGAAAAGATAAGTTCCTGGGTGACACCTTATGTAAATTCCTGGGTCATCTTTTCTGAAGGTATTTTCTATGGTTTGAATGTATCCCCCCAAAAAACAAGTATTGGGGGTTTAATTGCCACTGTAACAGCATTAAGAGGCTTTGAGGGGTGATTAGACCACAGGAGTCTGCCATCATAAATGGATCTATGCAACTATCTGGTGAATGGGTTTCTTATAAAAGGAATTTGGCCCCCTTCTGCCCCCACCCCAGGTGATGCCTTCTGCCACACATGGTGGAGCAAGAAAGCCTTCACCGGATGACACCCTTGGATCTCTTGACCTGCATAACTGTGAGCCAAGACATTCTGTTCATTATAAATTACCTAGTCTCTAGTATTCTATTACGGTAGCACAAACGAAGTAAAACAGTATTTGTATTTAAGTAATCTAAGACCTTTTGTGTTTAATTTTGGGCTTTGTTCTCTGGTAAAATGAGATCAAAATTGATAGCACTTGGGGTCTCAAAGCCCCTGAAAGTAGCAATGAGTAGGAAGCACTCACTGTGCAATCAGATGAGGTGCCCCTGCTGGGGCTCTGGTAGAGGGACAGGCCCCAAACAAGATAGGTAGCCCTAGTGGTTTTTCCCTAGGATGCCTGCTTCAGGATGGTGGACTGGACACCAGGGCTAAGATTAGGGAATCCGGCCCAGAGATGCCATAGGGCAGCTATCTTAGTTCCTCCTTGGCCAGAAGGGACTGAGCAAGTCCCCTCTTGGTCCTCTTCTTTCTCTTCTGAAATAGCTCAGAAGTGACCTCTCTTGGTTGGGGAATTTTGGAGAACAAATTGCAGAGGTAGAGCCTTGAGAAGGGCTGGAAGGAAGGAAAAAGGATATTGATGCAGCCAATAGCAGTATCTTCCCCAGCAAATCTCCAATGCTGGCCTTCCAGGTGGGCTGCTGGTTAATGGGTACACAGGCTTTTTTAGTCTCTGTCTCTTCTCTGCCATTCCCACCCTTAAACTGGACTGGGCTGGCAGAGGCACATAACTGGATCTGTGGGTTGAAGCAGGTGAGGGAGGAGCTGTAATTTGGGAGGCTGAAGGGAGATTACAGGGACAGAGGATGCCGTGCTCTCTCAGAGCTGCCCACTCACTGCAGTCCCCCTCTGTCCTCAGGTGACTCACCTGGTGAAATGAAAGCTCAAGAGACCAACATTCAGGCGACCCAAGACCTTTTCATTTGCTAGCTGTCACCTAACTGTTCAGTCTGTTTTACCATCTGTAAGATATGGACCATGGTAAGATACACACAAGGTTGTGAGGATTAAATGAGCTTTGGTATGGAAAGGGGCTGGGTGGTCTGTAGAGTGACGCACACAATTAAGCTATTATTGTTGTTCCTACCCCTGTCCAACAGGAGGCAGGGCGCCTGGCCAGACCATTCTGCCCGGTAGTATACATCACTCATCCAGCCGCCTCCCACCCATACAGTACATGTTCTATGATAAAGACAAAACAACAGCCACAAAAACAGCCAGCACAAACTAGAGGTGTGATATTTTTCCATCTGGGTTCCTCCCAATCCAATAGGAAATTTTGACCCGGGCTTCTAGAACCCATGGCAGAGGAAGACCCTCTGAGCGCTCGTGCAAGCTTTCATGGGAGGCTACAGAAGGGGAGGAGGGTGGAGAAGGGGCAAATTTTCAAAGGACAAATTAGTACACTCCAAGCTAACCCATGGCAACCAATATCACCAAGCACCCGCTAGGGTCCATACCTGAGCTGGACTTTTACAGGACCCAAGACAATGGAAAAGGGTTTTATAGTCCTGCTGGGATAATAAGGTGGCTCTCCCTCCAAGCAGGGAATTAGGCAACACAGACTACAATACCCACAAGTAGGAAGGAAATAAGCTGTTCCTCTCAGAGTCCTGTGCTCATCCCATCAAATGACAGTTCTCCGAGGGAAAATAGAGTCCTTTTGGCTGGGCAGAAAGCATGTAAAGTGGGAAGGAGGAGTATGGGGGTGCCAGGCATCACAGCAGGCTCTCTTTCTACCTCCCAGCACCGGTCCTCTGACACCAGCTGGGTGTCCTGCAATTCAATTCAATTCTTACACCAACTACTGGAATTAGCACAAACCTCACAGGTTAAGTACTACAAGATTGTTTCATGTTAGATGCCAGCTCCAAGTCCTGGGCGTCCCCAAGAAACCCACATTTATGCCTGGCCAGCTACAAATTCAAGACTTCCTGTGCACCCCCTTTAGGTTTGATAATTCACTAGAGTGACTCATAGAACTCGCTGGAAGCACTATATTTACGATTACCATTTTATTGTAAAGCATACAAATGAACAGCCAGATGAAGATGTGCGTCCAGCAGTGTCTGGAAGGGTCCCAAGAACAAGATCCTCTGTTTTCAAGGAGTCAAGGTGGTGTGCTGACTTTCTGGTGCATCAACATCAATATATTTACCAACTGGGGAGCGCTCCAAGCCTTGTTGTTCAGAGTTTTTACTGAGGCCTCATTAGGTAGGTATGATTGATCAAATCATTGACCATGTGATTGAACTAAGTCTCCAGCCCTTCTGCTTTTTCTGGAGGTGGGAGGGTGTAGGGAGAGGCTGAAAATTCTAAGCTGGTAATCCTTTCCTTGATTTTCCTGAGAACCATTCCAGCCCCTATTCTGAAATTGTCTAGGGGACCTGCTATGAGTCACCTCATTAGCATAAACTCAGGTGTGGTTGAAAGGGGCTAATTTTGAATAACAAAGCACTCCTGTCATTGGGGACATTTCAAGGTGTTTGAAGCTACGTGATAAAAACCTAGGACAAAGACCAAATATATAGTTTTACTTTATCATGCCTTCTACTCAGAGTCCAGACCATGGTCATGGTGGGGAGTTAAGGGGAAGAGAATGGAGGGGGGTCTTGAGGGGATTGGGACTATATCATGAGAGCTGCAGCTGGAAGAACAAAGTGTGAGTGGTTGAAGAGAAGTATAAGGAAGACAGGACCACAGATAATCTTTAGTTAACTGGAAGTGTGTCCTACAGCAGAGGGAGGATCTGCCAGGAGGAATTTAGACCACTGAGTGAAAGTAATAACCAGGTTTCAGTGGGAGCTGTCCAGCAATGAGGTGGGCTGTCTAGGGAGCTAATGAGTTCCTAGGAGATATTTTAACAGAGCGGAATGCAACTTCCATGTGAGCAGTGACTCAGTTGGGTTTGATCCCGGCTATATTCCTGGGGCCTGGATATTGCCTGGTAATGAGTAAATTTGTAATAAATATTTGGCAAATATTATATTTATTTGTTGAATGTTCATTTGTCAAGGCTAAGAGAAGTTAGATGAAATAGTATGAAGTCACAGGTCCAGATCATAAGTCTTTAGAAGCTCCTATCTCATCCAGCCACTGAGCTTTTGAGGAGAGAAAAAAAAAAATCTCTTCTTAAGAAGCTCACAGTTAACAGGAAGACAGACATTTATGTGTAGAAAGAAGCTCAATAACAAAAATCAGTTCCAGTTAAAGATGGCAAGTTGAGCCCATCCATTAGTTTATACCCTCCCCAAAGCCCATGAAAATTATGGTAAAGGGATTTTTATTAAAGGGCATGAGCACATCAGTTCAAATATGAAATGCAGGAGGAAACCTCTAGGTAAAGATGGTGAATTGAATGCACACAATTTTTCTTCTCTCGAAAACCCTAAAGTGTCTGTAAAGGAATTTTTTTTTTTAAAGTTAGAAATCCACAAAGATGGAGAGAATGAGAGAGGAGAAAACAGCATGAGTTTGGAAACTGGAAAGCAGTGAAGGAGTGGATTTAGCAGACAGGGAGAAGCTGAAGCCTAAACCCAAGGAGGAGAAAGCTGAAAATCCAATTTTCACCCAAATCCCTCCAGAGTCTCAGGCATTGGTGATACTATGTATTGCTAGAAGTAGGGGAGGAAGGGGGATAAAATCAGGAGATCCAGCTGAAAATCAAGAAGTTTGATCACTGGGTCACCTCCTCAAACCTCTGTAGGTGGATGCCATAGTTTATTTCTGTTGCTATAACAGAATATCTGAGACTGGGTCATTTATATAGAGACGTTTATTCTTGCAGTCATGGAGGCTAAGGCGGCCATGAACATGGTGCCGGGATTTGGTGTGGACCTCCCTAGTGCTATCATGGCAGAAGGTACCACATGGCAAATTGATACAGTGATCCCCCACTTTTCTAGGCTTAGGTCTAGAACCCATGTCTAGTCACGAACAGGCTGTTTACCAGCCACATTCTCTGTACCCAAAACAAGGTAATGGAAAAAGCAGCCTGATCAGTAGCTTACCTGTGCTGCTCTTCCTAGAGTAGGGCATACAAACCCTACTGCCTTGCCTGGAGCAAGGACTGGAAGGACCACATTCCTCTGCCAGTTTTTAAAATTATTTTCTGCTTGCAAGCCCCTGGCCAATTGTCACATATTCCAGATATACATTCTATCTCCTCAACACCCCCTGGGCCCACAGGATAGGAAAAGCAGTATATAACCCCCTAAAGGCCCACGTGGGATTCCTGTTTGGGTCCCCCCCTCCAGTGCAGGAGGTTCTGTTCTCCCTCTTTTTGCTTCTCAATCTTTCTATCAATCAGCTCTATCATTTCTCTTACTCGTGTGGTCCATGGATTCATTCCTGAACCTTGAGACCCAGAACTTGGCAGAGAGAGAAATTCCATCTATAATAAGAGAGCATGCCAGCTCAACTCTCACTTCCTTTTCTTATAAAACCCCCAGCCCCATCATGGGGGTCCCACAATGTTGACTTTATCTAATCCTAATTACCTTCCAAACGCCTCACCTCTAGTTGACATAAGAACTTGGTGATTAAGTTTCCTGCAAATCTGATTTATGGGCAGAGTCAAACCAGAGCAGTAGATAAATGTCCTTTCTCCATACCGGGAGAAGATTGAGGTTTGAGGATGAAGATACCATGTTGGAAAAGGAGAAGAGAAATGAAACTATTGGGAGGGAAATCTTTTCTTCTGCCAAGCTAGATCTGTGTCTTTGAGGCCCTGAAAATTAAAGGACATTAGACAGATTCATAGGAAGATGACAAACATGCAGGAGCGTTCAGTGATGAGGACCTCGCTGGATGGCCAGGGGTGAAAGTTTATATACCAAGTTAACAATAGGGAGATTTAAAGGATCAGGGTGGAAGATTCGGATGAGGTGTCTTTACACAAATTTTTTTTGGAATGTCTGGGTGCCCAAGATCACTTGGCTTTCCTGGAGGCTGGGATAGGGTAGGGTTGTGGCTGCTGACCCATGTAAATTTATGCTTTAGTCAGATAAAGACATTGCAAATAGTATTTCTTTCTCCATCTGATTTTGACTTTTCTTCTCTTCAGAATTGACTTATGTATATAGGATGCAGAGGCCTCCACATTCCTCTTTTCGGAGTGCTGCTAGGAGGAGACTGGGAAGATTTTGTCTGGGAATCTGGCCACCTCAAGAGGAAAGAGGTCAAGATACAGACATCAGAAGGCCCCCAACTGTACATCCTATCTCCCTGCAGGGATCTCAGAGTCCACAGTCCCATTCATCTACCAAGACCTTTCAATCAACTCTTGGCCTCCAGCTCTCAAGGACAGTCAAGGATTACCCCTTCTATGAAGAAAGTCATTCTCATAAAAGATAGGGACCCAAACAGACAAAACTCATCTGCACATAAATAAGTGCTATGCAGGAGGAAGAAACTGTCAAGAATTATCACTGATCTCCTGAAGACATAAGCAAAGGTACTTGCATGAAATAAGAACTAGATGCTATAATATAGCAAAGAACACCCCAAGAAGGTTCTTGGAAATTAAAAATATGATAGCAGAAGTGAAAAAGAACCCCCTCCCCGCAGGAGAATAAAGAAAACAAAGAGATGGAAAACAGAAAAGGTAAGACAATGAGAGGAGCAGCCCAGGAGGTCCATTATGGGAATGAAAGAAAAAGCAAACAGAAGGGAGGAAGTTGTAAAGGAACTCAAGAA
>NW_003852503.1:5095787-5106939 GCF_000181295.1 Otolemur garnettii | reverse complement strand
CACTGATAAAATAAAAATGTAGAACTGAAAAAAAAGTTGAGTACGTGTTTTTTGTTAGGCTACTATTTGTATGTTGGCAATTTTTTATAATAAGAAAAGTTTTAAATAAAAATCCCAGGCCTACTAATTTCAGAGGAGAAAGGGATTTCTGTGGGCTGGAGCTGCCAGAGGAGTCGTTGCAAGTGGGGTGTCACTCTAGCTGAGTGTTGAGTGCAGACAGGAGTCAAATGTGCAGGGGGAAGCAGGGGGCTTTGGGGGAGGAGGAAACATCAGAGCAAAGGTGCTTGAGTAGTCGTGTTTAGTTTGTTCTTTGCTCTGATTGGATGAAATGCTCCCAGGTGGGTGAAGGGGATTGTGGGAGATGTAAAAAGCCCAGCAAAGGGATCTGGACCTTCCCTGGAGGGTCAGAGCACCAGATGAAAGGTGTGTCTCAAGGTGGACTTTGCTGACCATGAGGAGGATGGGGCCATGGGAGAACTACAGTTGAGTGGCATTCCACATAACCAGTGATGGGCTTGGGTAGTGGCAGTGGTGATGGAAGGAAGAGAAGATAAAAGGAGGTTTTGAAGTTGAAGAACAAGAACATAGTGGTGGCTGGAGGGGAGAGTTGAGGGAAGAGTCCAAGGTGGTAGAGACTTTGCGTGTGGGAGGAGGACAGAACCATGGGAAGAAAAAGGACCGTAAGGAGTGTGTGAATGTGTTTCAGAAGTGTGTGGGGGCAGAGGGCGGAGCTTGCAAATACAGAGGACTTATTGGGGGATTAGGAGAGTGGAGGAATGGTGATCAGGAGGAGAGGTCCCAGGTGATAGGACAAAACCCACTATAACATTGTGGGCTCCAAATACTTTCTCAGACCCGGCCTCATGCAGCTCAATGGGAAGAGGAAGCATATGATCTCCATTTTAAAGGAAATGAAAAGGGGAAACTGAGGCTCCCAAGAAATTAAATGACTTGCCCCATGGACACATGATCAGAACCCTCTCTTTTTGATCGAACTGCTCTGGTGGGTAATAGCAGTAGGTGTTGTCCCTGAGGGAGGTAAGTAGAAGGATGAGAAGGTCCATGGCTGAGCACCCCCAGGCAGAGGGCAGGGCAGGCAGGGGAAGAGAAGTCAGATGAGGTGACAAGAGAAGGAAGCGGCTGGTACAGATGGGGAGGAAGCACAGGGTCCAAGATGACGTTAGCATCAAAAACAGCTGCAAATGAGATGTACTGAGCGCATGCCCCATGCCAAGCTCTGTGCTCAGCGACTCATCTCATCCGGTCCCGATGACAACTCTGACATAGGTAGGGTGCAAATGAGGGAACTGGAAGTAAGCACTTTCCAGAGTCGATCAGCAGTAAGTGGTGGGGTCTGGATTTGAATTTAAGCATCTGACTCAGAGACCTGGAATCTCAACTCTGCCATGTTGTAGGGTTCAGGCCTGTCAGCCCATGGGGGAAGGAGACAGGAACAGTACTCTTTTAATTAAAATATCTTTTTGATGTTAAAAAGTTTTAACCATTCACCAAAAGTAGTGATGCTTATTTAAAAAAAGTAAACCATTGCTAAAAGACTGAGACTTTCCCCATTCCCACTTCTATGTCTAGCCAGTGATTCCTGAACTCACCCCAGTAAGGATAGGAATAGAACTGCCTGGGACCCCCAGATCAGGGGACTTAGGCTTGGGACCGGGGTGCATTTCAGAATGGAGAAAGCTCTTGGAAGGTGTCTGAAAGTCAGTGTGTCTGCATACATATACAGCATGGCTGTGGGGAGCAGCCTTCCAACCTGGGGGGGACCCTCAAAAGTTTAGAAGCTCCTGAGGCTGCTCTGAGGTGGGAGCCCTGCCTGCACAGAGAGAGGAGGGTGTGAGAGTGTGTATCAGTGTGTGTGATCACGTGTTTGTGAGTTTCACTGTATGACTCTATGTGTGGGTCTGTGAGCAGGCCAAGGTCATGTTTGTGCCTATAAGCCAGTGTCCGGGTATGCATGTGGGTGAACCTCTATGTGGACGGAGGGGTGAGGAAGTCAGCGGGGATGAATTGTGTATCTGGAGGCAGGTTAAGTGTGCACGGGAGTGCCTGCGTATAGATGTGTGTGTGCACATGTGTGAGAGTTTGTATGCGAGTAGAAGTGTGGGATGTATATTTTGTGTCTGTGAATCATGTGGAAGCAGGCAGTGTATTGCACATGCATGCAGTGTGTGACATTGTCTGGGCAGGTAGATTTGAGGTGTCTGAGAGTGCGCTCTGTATTGCTGGGGAGGAAGGACATCAGAAGTCTTTGCCATTTCCCTGTGGGCCCCCCCATCCCTCAGGTCCTGCTTACATTTGGGTTTGGAACAACCAGTTCCAGAGAGATGCAAACATCATTTCAGCTGCCTGTCCTGACCCGAGGAGCAGTGACAAGAAAATGTGCTTGTTTATACCCAAATACCTTAATAACCATCAATTTTACGGTGCGTCAGGCCGAGGGAGGGGCGGGGACAGGCAGCATTCAACTTGAAGGACATGCAGATATTAAATTCAATGTGAAAGTTAATTTGTGCGTCCAGAGAGCCAGTTGGGCTGAAGACAGAGCTCCCAGGCCCCTGAGAGATCCCAGGCTCCATCTCCTATTTCACTCCCCTCTCCCCTGAATGCCTTTTAGCAGTGCCTTGGAATACCATTAATTTATCTAATGCGTGCACGCCATAAGTTACTTTTTTAATTATTATGATCAAAATATTGCTTAAAATTGACGCCAGCTGCATGTGTTTCTGCCGGAGATCATAATTGCAATTGTAAATTGGGGAGCAGCTCAGCGCTGGGAGCCTCTCCGAGTAACGGCCCTGATACTATTACTGAGAGGTGGATAAAAATAAACCAGCAGATCGCACGAGTTGAAGGGATAATTAGTGGAGCCGAAAGGGAAGCGGGGCTCTCGCCTGCTCTTGGTTCTGCTCGTGGGGGCGAGGACTGTGCCTGTGGCAGGCCTAGGGCTGGGGTGGGGTGTCGGTGGGAGGGGCGGCCTGCCACCTCTGCCCCCCAGTTTCTGCTTCTGTAAAATGGAAGTCATAGAAATACCCGCAATAGCTCAAATGAGGCGGTGCATGTGAAAGTTTACCAGAAACTCACAAGTTCCACATCCAAGTAAACGGATTAATATTAATGGGACCGGGGAGACTGGTGCTTTCTTTCAGCCCATCAGGAATTGTTTAGGCTGACTTTAAAAGGAGATTGCAGGTCTAGGACCAGAAGGCTGCCTTAGACCACCACGATTAGGAGCACAAGCCTTGGAATTCTCTTATTCATTTTTTTCTTTGGACAGTATTTATTGAGCATCCTCTACATTCTAGGACTTATCCAGGTAAGAAGAATACAGCAGTGAACAGGATAGAGATCCCTGCTCTGTAGGAACTGCATTCTAGCTGGGGAGCTGATAAGCCATGAACACAGTAGGTAAACAATGGGATAATACAGCAGTGAATTAGGCAATCTATTAGAAGGGGATACATTGTAATCATGACCTTGTAGTTTGTGTGACCTTTCACACTAGTGGCCCTCACCATTATCATTGCGGTAATACTGCTCCTAGTAATGGCCCATGTCATTATTGTGGTAATAGTAACACCAACTATGTACCAGACGCCGCTCTAAGCACTTGTGTGGCTATTAACCTATTTAATCCTTACACAAGGAATCCATGAGGCAAGGAGGAAATCATAGTTTAAGGCTCATGGGGTCTATCCGTGAAGCTGGATCCCGTAGCTGAGCAGAGTGAATGTCCAGATCTAAGAAATAGGCACGATAACAGTGTCCAGCTCACAAGGCCTGAGAAAATGCCCAGGAAGGGCTCAGCCCAGTGCTTGGCACGTCATTAACATTCGAGAGAGAGAGGCTTGTTTCTGTAACGAGCCAGTAAGACCTTGCCAGAGGAGAGTCTGGGAACTAGTTAGGGGAGCTCATGAAGCTTAGTGTGAGCTCCTAAGTCACCTAAGGCACCAGGTGGAAGTCACTGAGGGTGGACAGCCTGCCAGAGGTGATTTCAAGGCAGAAGAGTCCTTATTCCTGGGGTAATGTCAGATGAAGAGCAAATCAGGACTCAGGAGAGGAGGAACTATTTGAAAAGACAGTTGCAGAGGAGGAGAGGGGCTGTTGCAATAGGGAGGCCACAAAAGTCTCCAAGATCTGACAGAAGGGCTTAAAAAAAAACCAGAGATGCCATTATTATCATTTTTAAATAAATAAGGCTGGAAGGAACCCAGTGGGGTGAGCAGGTGGCCTGACTGGACAGTTGGTAAAGGAATGACTTTCCCCGTGTCCTGGGAGGGGGTGTTAGGGAGAGTTGTTCTGAGTTCCCCTGATGGTTCTGGCTGAGGGTGGGTCAATGTTCAGGGCAGAGAAGCCTGAATAAAGCGTGGTCAGGTGAACTTAGTGGGCACTGGCTTGGCTAATCATTTATGAGACAAAAGGATTTAGAAGGTTCTGTCTGGCCTTGTCATAGGTGGACATGGAGTCCTATATAAGTCATATGGGGAAGCAGGTGGTTCTTGGCAGTGAGCCTTTTCCTGGAACACAAGAGTAGGGGGTTTTATTAACCATTGGTCAGTTTTCCAGAAGGTCAAGTGTAACACTGTCACTGGCCACTGCAGGTGGGGGTAGGATTGAATGGCTAACTTAGTTTCCACCTTGGGATTGGGAGGGGAGCATGGGGGTGCTTTGGAGCCCTGGCCCTGGCTAGCAAGAAGTGATGTGTGGTCAGGAGGCCATGGGCAGTCCACAGCCTGTTTGGCCTCCCTACCTTTACCACGTATGACCCAGGGAGACGGGGGCTGGACCACCCGCTCTGCCAGATGGGTGAGTGAGCTCATGCCCTGCTTCCCTGAGCAGGTGGGGCCCCATCTTCTTCCTGGGACTAAGCAAAAGTCAGAGGTGGGAGTCTGGGAGCCTAAACTTTGTTCCCACCAAGTCAAGTTTATAGGCTGCCCCATGTCTGGCCTCTGCCCTCCCCAGTCCTTTTCCCAGCCACCCTATAGCAAGATGTGCCAGGAACCGGCCCCCTGGCAGGTACATGTCTATGGTCCAGGCTGGGGCCTGGAGGGCAGGCCATGGGGTACCCCTTTGTCTGAGCTGCTCACCACTGTCCTCCCGCAGCTCTTGCTATGCCCGCCTGGGCTGTTTCACTGGAGCCATGGAAGGAGAAGGAGGGGGCTCTGCTCTCCAGCCTGAGCCGATCCTCCAGGCTGCCGATGCACCACCTGCCTGTCTTTCTGTCACTCAGGGTGACTCCCTAATGACTATAATCAGGGTGTGAGTGGAGAGGCTAGGGAGGGACAGTGAGTGCTTCCCTGGAAACCCCGTCCATTAGTGGGACTGTGGCCTGTCATAGCTGTCCGGAGGCAGCTGAGCCTGGAGCAGGTCAGAGAGGCCCAGGGAGGGGAGGAGGAAGAGCCCCTGTCCCCCAGCCCCATCTTCTCCCCGCCTTCCCAGGCCTTCTGCTCAGGAGCTTGCTCTAATAATAAATGGGTCGACAACTTTCGGCTAGGCCTGTAATTAAAAATAAAGAGGAAGACAGGCATTATTGTCTCCTAAGGATGCCTTTAATTGGTGGAGTTAATTTTAACAGGGCCCAGCCTGGTGCATCAGAGGAGGGAATTTCAGAATTGGGCCCCTTGCTGGCATCCCCTGGAGGGCTCACTCGCACCATTTACCCATCTGTCTCCACATCAGCCAGGAGCACCTCAAGGTGGGGCAGTATCTTTATTTACTTATTCTCATCCCCAGGGTCATGCCCACAGTGAACATTTAATAGATATTTGTGGAATAAACAACAGGAGGAGGTGGCCTGCCTGAGGAATACCAAAAGCATCCCAAGCTTCTGAAGGTATCTTGTTTTTTCCCTCTCTGCCCCAAAGGATTCTCACTCTTAACATCACATTTTTGGACTAAGACATTCTAGTTAGGGATGGTGATTTACAAGCAATAGAAAAAAGCCTCCCAGACTGACTTGAGTGACCAGGGAGACACTGAAAGATCAAGGAGAGCAAGGCCTGGTAGCATATGGCTATTGTCCTGGCTGCTTGGGAGGCTGAGGTTAGAGGAGTCCTTGGGGCAGGAGTTCAAGGCTGTAGTGACCTGTGATCATGCCTGTGAACAGCCACTGCACTCCAGCCTGGGCAACATAGCAAGACCCTATTTTTTTTTTTTTTTGCAGTTTTTGGCCGGGGCTGGTTTGAACCCGCCATCTCCAGCATGGGGCCCTACTCCATTGAGCCACAGGTGCCGCCCCCTATTTTTTTTTTTTTTTAAAGACAAGTAAAAGGCAAGGAGAGGCTCTTGTGGATGCCCCAGGGTGGGAAGGAAACAAGAGCTTAAACCACTCAGGATAGTGTAGGCATTGTGGAGGGAAGACTTTCTTGCTACCCATTGAGAGTTTGATAATTGTGTCTACGAAGCAAGCTGACAGTAGACTTTAATAGGAGAAAAGATATCCAAATTACGTGCACAGACATTGATGAAAGGCAAGTGAATCCCCTCAAACCCAGAGATCTAGAAGCTTCCATGCCCTTTTCATAGGGGAGAGGGGAGAGAGGATGCAGGCAACTTAGGGAAGCATAATGATTTAGGGGAAAGATGAGGGGGCCCACAGAAGAATAGGTGACAGTCTGTGACAAAGTCTGCCTGGGCAGGTGTCGACCTTGCCTCCTCTCCTGTGATAGGAGCCAGGCTTCCCTGGCTGATGAGATTTCCAGGATGCGGATTCGTGACAATTGACTTCTTTTTTGAGGAGTCATCTTTAAGCAGATGAAGGAAGTTCAGAGAAAGCCCTCCCTACATTTGCTGTCCCCGAGTGCTCTCTGTTTGAAGTAATCAGCATACCAAAGTGGCATATTTGGGGGTGGCATTTCCTGAACTCACAGAAACCAGGGGAATGGGGAACGAAGAGCCCAATTTCCCATTCTCCATCTCCCAGGGTCTTCCCAGGAGCCAAGACTCTCCTCTCTGGGGTCTCTCATCCCTTTGGGCACCAGCTCCCCGGAGGTAGGGGACAGTTTTTCTCTTATAACTCCAGCCTCAAGCTGAAATTAAATCCTTTCTTTGGTTCCCTTAGCACTGCCAACGACAGGCTGGTATTTTCAAATATAACTGCTGTTTAGAAGACAGGAATTAAGAATAGAAAATACAAATAGCAGAATCAGTTTTTCAAAGGGCAACTTTGGAGCGCTAGTGAGAAAGGAAATATAGCTCAGAACAATCTGAGCTGTGTGCAGGATGCAAAATTTATCAGGCCCAGAGAGACGCGAGTATGAAACGTCACTCATGTCCCATCCCCCGGAACCCAGGCCCAGGGATAATGGTTTAGAGTCGTTGTATTCTTGACCAGCAGCCTCACGCAGTCTTCATCTGCCTTGGATTTATGATGCAAAAATCAACATGTAACCAACCAATAACTTATCTTCCTAACAATTTAGGGACTGCCTTCTTTTTCTTTAAGATCCCACTTGTAACTGCTGCTAATGGGAATATACATACAGGGCAACTTGATGGCCAACCTTAAGCTTTGAGCTCAAATAACCTCTACACTTAATCCTATTTTCTGAATCTTGTTGACATTTTGGCGCTGTACCAGATGAAACCCAAAGCAGACCTGGCGGGCGGGGTGGGGGGGGGGGCCCTGTCGCTGTGCTAATAGCCAGAACTTGGAACCAGCATGAATGACCTTGGTTCCTTTGATCGCACCGGAGTCAGGGAGGATTCTCTGCTAAGACCCCTCTTGGTCTGAATCCTCCTGGGCGTGGTTGAGTACTTGGATGTTATGGGCTCCCCAGGGTTGGAATTGAAGCTCTGGTGTAAGGTAGGAGTTTCCTTTATTATTCTTTAGAGATCCTGCTGGTTGCAGATTTGGGATTTTTCACTTTTCTCTGATGTTAAGGTTTGGTTGGGCTTACTCATTCACATTTGTAATCTTTACTCTTATTTGAAATTTTGGTCGGGAGAGAAACAGTTTCTCTCTGAAGAGAGAATGTGCATCTCTGTGGCTTAAGCAGAAAACTTGTAATTGTTAAAACTGGCCAGATTCTGAAGCGTGGTTCAAGTGACAGATTAAACTTTCTTCTTGACTGAAAATTCTCCCTGTAGGTCTTTTTGATCATTCAAAGGGAAGCCTATCTCTACTGTCCCTCGGAATTGAAAAATAACCAAAAAATGCTGAATTATGACCAATCACGGTTCTATAAGAAATCTTCCTCTATAGGAGAGATCCACCTTAGACACACCAGGTAGATTTATCGTTAATACTGACAGCACTTCATGTAAATAGAAAAATGGTCTCATGTATAATAACTCACGAAGACTCCAAATTACAATGGCCCAAACGGGGTACCTTTGACATGCCTAAATTAGTTTATTTGCATGCTCAATTAGAAAAAGGTGGCTCTGAAATAAAGCGAAATAATTGGGAAAGCTGTTTTTAATAGCTTTGGGAAGCTTCCGAAAGAGGTTCGGATAAAGTTATCTCTTTACCGAGAGAAACCGAAAATTGTCTAAAACAGTTTCTGAATTTCAAAAGGCTGCTCCCATTTTTCCTTCAGCATCCGCTCTTTAGCCTTCATTATCGGAACTGCCTAGAACGACCTTCTTCCCTTCCTCCCTCTCTGCTCCTGCTGTTCTGGTTTTGTTTCACGAACAGCCCGTATCTGATAGGAGAGCCTGCCTTAGTTTCCCAACTGTGGTCAGAGGTAGAACTTACAGGAATAATTAAGGGATTTCCTGATTTGCATCCAGACCCTATTGGAGGCTGGGTGCAGTGGCTCGTGCCTGTAATCCTAACATTTTGGGAGGCTGAGGTGGGAGGATCACTTGAGGCCAGATGTTCAAGACCAGCCTAAGCAAGAGCAAGACCTTGTCTCCACAAAAAATAGAAAAATTAGCCAGGCGCAGTGGTGCATGCCTCGAGTTCTAACCTATTCAGAAGGCTGAGGCGGGAAGATTGCTTGGGCCAGAGTTTGAGGTTGCAGTGAGCTATGATGATGTCACTGCACTCTAGCCTGGCCAATAGAGTAAGACTCTATGAAGGAAGAAAGGAAGGAAGAAAGGAAGGAAGAAAAGGAGGGAGGGAAGGAAGGAAGAGACCCTATTGGATTTGCCAGAGAATTTGAATTCAACATTTGAATTTATGATCCATTCTCTGATTAATTGATTCATCATATGTTAGTATCAGAAAGTAAAGCTAAAGATTGGATAGCTAAGGCAAATTGGAGAAGCCCCTTAGAACACTTTCGTGAATTTTTGCCTACGAGGTTGCAAAAACTTTACTGAAAACCACCCCTTTAGATTAAAAACAAAATAGTTGAATATATTAGAATATACAACAATGTTGACAAAATCCAGATGAGTTGGTAATGTTGTATTTTGAGAGACCCGAAAAGAGTCTTTAAACAATGTTCAGGATTATCAGAAGAGAGTTATGCCAGCCATCACAATGATACTCTTCCTAACTCCAGCATTGTAAATGGGTTAGGCGAGGAATTAGTAGGAATAGTAAAAAGACAACACCCTAACTGGGCTACACCTCAAAGTCCCATTGGGTTAATTTTGCTGATCTATCATCTCGTACCTTAAACAAGACAGAGAAAGAGAAGCCAAACAAAAAGACCAAGGTTAATAAGATTGGGATTTTACGATTAAAACCACTCCCTACCCAATCTGGACCTCCAAAATATTCCTAGAGACCTCATGATGGACCTCACTTTCTGCTTTGTAATCACTCCAAAAAGACAGGACATCTCAAAAAGGATCGTAGATGATATAACATCTATGCTTCCTTCCCTCAAAAGGGAGGGGATTAGAATGTAGAATTACAAGATTACAATGTTATCTTAATTTTTTTTTTCCAAAATCTGATCCTTTTATTTCATAAATTGCAATTCCTATTGTCCTGGGGAAAATGAAATCATTAAACAAGGAAGAATTACAAGAGATGTTAGAAGTAGTACTTAATCTCTTTGACTTTGGGGTGGCAGGGACTACTTTGCACTGTGAACCATTTGACTTGTGTGTGCGCGTTGGCTGACAGGTCACTGGTAAAGGCTGCAGTTTAGGAAGTGGCTAATGGTGGTTGTAGTGAATGATTGTTAATAAAGTAACAACCAGTAAACCCCCAGAAACTGGGGGCTACTCATTTCTTTGTGTGCCTAGATGAAGAGGCAGGCTTGAACCCCTGGAGTCTGCGGGAACACTCACCACCCCTGGGTGGTGATGGGCCGATAGGCAGTGGGTCTCCCCTCCAGCCTCAGGGGAATGTCTTTGCAGTGAGGTCCCCAGGGGAAGTGTTGGGCAGCCTGGTCTCATGGCATCTCCCTCTTCTGGGGGGCCTGGGATTCAACGTAAAAGTGGGATCTATGATTTTTTAAAGATCTAGATGCACTGCCTTCCAAATAGTTAACGTATTTACATGTTATGCCCCGGAAACCACAAACGCTTTCTTTGCTGTATTCATTAAAGGGCTCCAAGCTGAAGTTAGTAATCTAATCATGAAACCAGCTAAAGTGGGGAGAGAAGCTATTTGAAAACTGGCAAAGGAAGCAGCTTATAAAGCTCTAAATTCTGCTTCTGTCTGTGTGTCTGTATGTTCATATCCACCATCCTGTGTCTGTGACATTTCACTATCAGAAGCTATGAAAGCGCTCTAATTAGTTGGTTTATAGAAAAAGTAAGCAGTTAAATCAAATATTTTACCAGAAAAATAGAGACTCAAATGTCTTTCAGTTCTCATGATGTAGCTAAAGCTTGGGTAAATAAGACTAATTTAAGGTTGTTGGTTTAATGTAAATAGCTGTGTCTTCTGATCAGCAAAATACTCATGTATTTAACTTCTGGGTTCCTGCTCAGGTGACTATGGCCTAACGTTTGCAGGATGTAGAAGTGATTTACAAAGAAATAACTGGAGATGATGGCTAGCTTTGTTTAATGAACTACTCACACGTAATTGTTAAGAATGAATAAATTAAAATATATGCAAATGGATAAAGTCTTTTCCAGTAACTTGATCTTAAAGTCATGTTATCTTAAATTAAGTAATAGGTAGTCATACGATGTCTGAGTCATTTATCTGGTATAGAAAAGCTGAAAATATAGATCTGTTAATTTAAAAATAATTGAGGAAATTGGCTGGATGCGGTGACTCACA
>NW_003852503.1:5071535-5095516 GCF_000181295.1 Otolemur garnettii | reverse complement strand
GTCTCAAAATAATAAGGAAACAAATAATTGTCAAAAATATCTTTCCAAGAATTATGTAAGGCTTATGGAAATCTTATCAAGTGTGCTCAAAGCCAACTAAGATTAGGTGGATTTATTTATACGGTTTTATTAAAATTAACTTCAGTATTGATAATATACTAATAGAAAAGTAAGATTTGGCTTTCTCCTTTGGACGAGAATTTCATGTAGTATTAATAAGAGATAGTAGATGATTAGATTGCCTTTTGAGTAAACTGCCCCCCCCAAAAAAAAACCCCCACAAATGTTGGGGAGCAGTGTTTGCCTCTCACTCTCTTTTTTAAGTCTCTTGCTTGGGAAATGAGTCTCCTCTCTGTCAAAGAGTAAAAGCTTTGCTTTCTGAAATTTCTATCGTTTTGGTTAAATGGTTGTTATTTGACAGTGACCTGTGATCCTATTTTGATCATGGGTTTTAAGACGTTCTTACTTTAATAGGTAACATGTATCAAGGGTTTTGAACTATTCATATTTGACATGCTTCCCCAAATTAAATTTCAAATTCGAAAATTAAGTTTTTTTTTGACCTGAACTAACTTGGGACCCCTAGAAGTCCAAGAGAGACATAGTAGGCCTACCTGGTATGTTAAAATAGTATGAGAAGAACTGCCCAAAAAGTGGTATTTAACTTTCTCTGAGTTGGATATGTATAGATATGCTATTAATATGTGTCCTAAATTGTGTGACAATCTAAAAAATCTGATATGCCTTGGTATATAGTCAGTAAATTGCTGTATCCTCTTCCTTTTTTCCTAAAAGCTTTTTGCATATTCTGGAGTATTGCATCTTCAAGGAAATTATGGAAAGGACCCTAACAAGTACTCTTGAATACAACCTTCTGCTAACTTTGGACATCATACCATTAGACTGGGTAAAAACTTCCTAAACTCTGATTAAGAAAAAAATAACTGATGGATTCATGCAGGTTTATTGACTCAACATTAAGCTGGCTAAGAATTACATGACACTTCCTTGACAGTGGACTGAAATGATTTGTTATTACTTTTTATTTACAACTCTGTTGATTTCTTTTCCTACATATTTTTCCAGAGTCAAGAACTTTTGAGCTCTGTGTAGTTTACAGCAACTGGGTAAAGTATACTTTTGTGAGCAAAACTGAAACACAATTACATTTCTCTATCTGATTACTCCAAAATTTGGAAACTAAGTTTGAAACTTTGTATATGTTCAATACAAATGTTTTCTTTTTTAATAGGAGACATTCAAGACACATAATTTCACCAAGGCTTTGGGTGGAATGGCCTATTTTCAGATATGACCAGTCTGCTTTATAAGGAAGGTTGACTTCACAGAACCAAAAAAGCCTCTTGGCCAGACTAGCCTGGTGTTTGGTCTTCATGTTCTCTTACAAGGTTCCTGACCTTGTGACAAGTAAAGAATGTCACTTTCGGATAAGCCCTGGAACCTCAAGCTATTTGGAGTCTTCAAGAAGAGAGAAATTCATCTGATTTATAGAGGCATTATAGGTACAGATTGACAGTGAATCCTTGGGTTGGCTTTCTAACTTCAAGAGGCTTTTAAAAGTCTAATTTGAAATTCTGTATGAAAAAGTTCCTGCAAAGCCAACTTACAAGAGCCTCTGTGACCATTCACTGGTCTTGTCGCACTTTACACAAATAATCAGGCCAAGTAAACTGGTCCTACCAAGATTTATCTTTGGTAGAAATGGGAAACTAGGGAGAGGAAAAGGATATTTCAGAAGGGAATGGTAGCACACCTATTTATTCTAGCCTCAGCCACTGTTTTTGAGTTATTATTTTCCTACAATTTGGACTAACTCCTGAATTATTTCCTGACAACCACTCTCTAAATAAGGACTTGGTTTTAATTTTCTTCATGACGTTGTTAGTTGAGTCCTCAGAATAGGGTTTGTTCCACCCTATCTCATAAGTTCTATCTTTGATTATAATCCTTATGCATTATGCTTCTACTACTTGTATCTTTCTTTCTCTATTTTTACCACGATTCAACAAGTGACAGCAGCTGTATACAAGCTTTGACAATTAAGTTCATGAACTCATCCTAGCAAAAGTGCTACTTCATATCTTATTGCTGAATATCAGTACGGTCACCTTTGAAGTAGTCTCCTTGGCCATCTGGTGACCATAGCGGATGTTCATCAGTGAGGTACTTAGGTAGCAGCACTTTTGCTCGGATGGCTTTGAAAACTTAATTCTCTAACCTTGTAAATCAATGACTTGACTGAGGTTTCATTTTCACCATCCTGTGACGCTTTTAAGAGCACCGATGTGGTTTTGTTACTCTTCAAATTGCTGAAACTTATCCTCTCCCCCTCCCCACCATGTGGGACAGGACCACCTGGGAAGGCCCTTCCCAGGAACCCAAGATTAAGCTCTTGAACTTAAAGGAGCCCAAATTATTTGAGTACATTGATGATGCTTTCTTTGAAGGATCTTGATGAAAAAGGTGAAAAGAAACAAAAAAAAAGCTTAGAGCCGTCTGAGCTATATTAAGTTATGCACAATTTATCAAGCCCAGAGAGACAGGAGTACAGCAGACTTTAGTCATGCCCCTCCACCCCACCCATGCCCAGGGGCAATTGTTTAAAAGGAAGAATTTTGTTTCTGACTAACTGCCTTACCCATTATCCTTGTGATCCAAGAATTCATAATACAAAGAACAATGGATAGCCCATCAATAATTTATGTTACTTAAGTAATTTATTTATTTTGAGACAGAATCTCATTTGGTTGTGCAGGCTAGAATGCAGTGGCATGATCCTAGCTCACTGCAACCTCAAACTCCTGGGCTCAAGTCATCTTCCTGCCTCAGTCTCCCAAGTGGCTGAGAGTATGGGCATGTGCCCCTAGGCCTGGTTAATTTCCTTGACCTTTTTTTTTTTTAATTGTTGAGACAGGGTCTTGTGTTATTGCCCAGGCTGGTCTTTAACTCCTGGCTCAAGTGATCCGCCCACCTTGGTTTCCCAAAGTGCTGGGGTTATGGGCATGAGACGCCTTGCCTGGACAGCTTGTTATTCTAATAGCATCTTCAGAACTGCCTCTTTTTTCCTTTAAGACAATCACTTGGATCTATGTCCATGAGGGATGCTGATCTATAGTTTTTTGGGGCTGTCCCCTTTTCTGGTTTTGATATCAGGGTGATACTGGCTTCATAGAATGAGTCGGGAGAATTCCTTCCTTCTTGATGTTATGGAACAATTTTGCACGTTAGGTCTGGTAAAATTTGGCTGTGGATCCACCTGGTCCCGAGTTTTTTATTACACACGTGGTCTTGCTACTCGTTATTAGTTTGGGATTTCCGTTTCTTCCAGATTCAAGCTTGGGAGGTTGTGTGTTTCCATTTCTGTAGATTTCCATTTAATAGTTTGTGTGTCTAGAGGTGGCGGTAGTAGTCTCAGATGATCTGTTTTATTTCTATGGGATCAGCTGTAACTTCTTTGTTTCTGATTGAGGTTATCTGCATCCTTTCTCTTCTTTTCTTGGCTATTCTAGCTAGTGGTTTCTCAATTTTGTTTATCTTTGCAAAGAACCAAAAATTGTGTTTCGTTAATCCTCTGTCTTTTTAAAATTTTGTTTAGTTCTGCTCTGATCTCTGGTTATTTCCAGTCTTCTGCTGGCTTTGGGTTTGGTCTTATTTCTCTAGTTCCCTGAGGTTAATTTTTGTCTTTCTGATGTAGGTGTTTAGTGCTCTGAATTTCTCTTAGCACTGCTTTTACTGCATCCCACAGATTTTGATAGCTGACATCACCACTGTCATTCAATTAAAAAATTTTTTTATTTCCATTTTGACTTTGTAAGTGACCCAAAGATTGTTCAGCAGCAGGTTGCTTAATTTCCATATATTTGTGTAGTTTGGGGAGTTCTCTTGGAATTATTTTCTAGTTTTATTCCACTATGGCCCGAGAAGATACAAAGTATGATCTAAGTTTTAAAAATTTGGGCTCAGCGCCCGTAGTACACTAGTTAGGGCGCCAGCCACATACACAGAGGCTGGTGGGTTCAAACCTAGCCCGGGCCAGTTAAGCAACAATGACAACTGCAACAGAAAAATAGCTGGGCATTGTGGTGGGTGCCTGTAGTCCCAGCTACTTGGGAGGCTAAGGCAAGCGAATCACGTAAGCCCAAAGTTTGAGATTGCTGTGAACTGTGACACCATAGCCCTGAGGGTGACATAGTGAGACTCTGTCTCAAAAAATATTTTTTAAAATTTGCTGAGACATTTTGTAGCCTAAGATATGCTTGATCTTGGAAAACGTTCCATATGCTAATGAGAAGAATGTATATTCTGCATTTTTTTTTGGGTGTAGAATGTGCTATAAATATCTGTTAAGTTTATTTATTCTAGAGTATCATTTAAATTCAATGTTTTCTTGTTAATTTTCTGCCGCAGTGATTTGTCTGGTTCCATCAGTGCAGTGTGGATGTCTCCCACTATTATCTTGCTGTTTCTTAGATCTAACAGTATTTGTTTTAGGGAGCTGAGAGCTCTGGTGTTAGGTACATATATATTTAGGATTATTATACCTTTTCGTTAAATTGATCCTTTTATCATTATACAATGACCACCTCTGTCTTTTTTGTAACTGTTGTTGATTTAAAGTCTATTTTATAACCATCGATCCACGAATGGATCAACAAACTGTGGTATATGTACATCGCGGAATACTATGCAGCCATAAAGAAAGATGGAGATTTTACGTCCTTCATGTTCACATGGATGGAGCTGGAAAATGTTCTTCTGAGCAAAGTATCACAAGAATGGAAGAAAAAGTATCCAATGTAAACACCGCTATTATGAAATTAATTTATACCTTTTATATGAAAGCTATAACCTAATAATGGCTTAAGAATATGGGGAGGGGGACTGAAGGGGAGGAATGAGTGGAGGGAGGAGGATTGGAGGGATCCTTCTGTGGTTTATCTTACAAGGGTACAAGTGAACCTTTCTAAGAGTAGAATATGAATGTTTTGAAACAATAACTAGGTAAATGACACGAAGGCTATGTTAACCAGTTTGATGAAATGTTTCAAATTGTATGTGAAAACACCACACTGTACCCCAGAAATGCATTAATGTACACAGTTACCATTCAATAAAAATAAATAAATAAAATAAAGTCTATTTTATCTGATTTGGCTGGCTCTGTTATGCAACGGATAGCTCATTGGACTTCTAAAGTGGATGTTATCTGAGATAAGAATAACTACGACTCCTCCTCAACTTTGGTTTCCATTTGCATGGAATACTTTTTTCTACTCCTTTACCTTATGTCTACCTGCCTGAGTTAAATAGGTTTTTTGGAGACAGCAGATGTTTGGGTTGTGTTTTTGTTAATCCATTCCACCCATCTGTATCTTTTCAGTGTAGGCACTTAGATTGTTTACATTCATTATTAATATTGATAAGTGGGATACTGTTCCTGGTGTATGGGAGCTACGGGCACTGAGCCTACATCTTTTTTAATTTTATGTGCACATGATAAGCACATAAATTTTGTTTCCTGATCGCAGGGCCCCGTTTCAGCTTTTTTTGAGACAGATTCTCACTATGTTGCCCTTGGTAGGGTGCTGTGGCGTCACAGCTCACAGCAACCTCCAACTCTTGGGCTGAAGCCATTTTCTTGCTTCAGCCTCCCAAGTAGCTGGGACTATAGGTGCCCGCTGCATGCCCAGCTGTTTTTTATTACAGTTGTCATTGTTTTTTAGCTGGCCCAGGCTGAGTTTGAACCTGCCACCCTCAGTGTAAGTGGCTGGTGCCATAACCAGTGTGCTACAGGCAGTGAGCCAGTTTCAGCTTTTTACCATGGAAATTTATCTGTGATTCTACTGTCTTCTGCACAGTCACATTATTATAAAATGAAACAAATCCATAGCCTTTGGACACACCAGTTCAGTCTGTGATTGCAGCTGGTTGTAGCTGATGAGGACTGGGTGCTAGCCTCCCTTGAGAGGGTTTGGAGTCTCAGGATTTGCAGCAGACATGGTAGCGGTAGGCAGCAGTTTCTGCCCACAGGGCGGGAGGAGTAGAGGCTGCGGTCTGGTACATCTGCTTGAGCCATTGCCTGGCTTCAAACCACAAAGAACCCAAGGCAGAGGAGTAAGGACAATGAAGGTGGGTGACAGCAGTGAGGCTGAGGAGCCTGAGGGATGTGTAGCAAGGCTGAAGGGCACAGGCAGACCTGCGGTGAATTGTTTTAATGTGCTTTTGGATTTGGTTTGCTGGTATTTTGTTGAGGATTTTTGGAGAAGAAAAACCAAAAATCATGGAAAAAATCTATTTGAGAGAATAAGAGGCAAACTTCCTTGGTCTTGCTAGAGATTTAGACACCTAGATGGTCAATGAAATCCTGGAGGCTTTATTGCAATAGGACATCACCAAGGCACATCATCATCAGTCTGACCAAAGTGAAAGAAAAGGAGACAATCCCGTAAGCTGCAAGAGGAAAGCATCAAGTAACTTACAAAGGAAAACACATCAGACGAAGACGACATCTCAACACAGACCTATAAGCCAGAAGGGAATTGGACTCTTATCTTTAGTCTTCTCAAAAGGAATGACTGTCTGCCAAGAATTGTGTGTCCTGTAAAACTAAGATTCAAAAATGAAGGACAGGCTTGGCTCCTGTAGCTCTGCGGCTAGTGTGTCAACCACATACACCAGAGCTGTGGGTTCGAATCCAACCCAGGCCTCCTAAACAATGACAACTACAACAAAAATAATCGGGTGTTGTGGCAGGTGCCTGTAGTCCCAGCTACTTGGGAAGCTGAGGCAAGAGAATCACTTAGGCCTAAGACTTTGAGGTTGCTGTGAGCTATGACGTTGCAGCACTCTGAGGGCAACATAGTTAGACTGTCTTAAAAATGAAGGACAAATATTTAATAAAATCTTTCCCAGATGGGCCAGACACAGCAGCTCACAACTATAATTCTAGCACTCTGGGAGGCCAAGGTAGGAGGATTTCTTGAGTTCAGGAGTTTAAGACCAGTTGGGCAAAAGTAAGACCCCATCTCTACTAAAACAATAGAAAAATTAGCTGAGAAGCATAGAACACATCTGTAGTCTCAGCTACTCAGGCGGCTGAGGCAGAAGGATCACTTGAGCCCAGTAGTTTGAGGTTGCAGTGAGCTATGCCACTACACTCTACCCAGGGGGACAGAAAGTGTCTTAAGAACTTTCCCACATGACCAAACACTAAGGGAATTTGTCACCACTAGACATGCACGACATGTAGTGCTCAAACATGTTCTAAAAACCAAAAAGAATGGCCAATAAATAAAATAAAACGAATTTTTATTTGGGAGTTCCCTTGGAATTTCTAGTTGTATTCTATACAGCAAAAGAGGGAAATTCATAGCACTAATACTCGTCAACGTAAAAGTAAAATCTCAGCTCTATGACTCAAGGGAAAACATAAAGCAACTAGGTAACAGGTACTGTGTTGACAAGAAGTGGTGAGAGTGGGCATCCTTATCTTAACTGTCCCTGTATTTGGGGAGAACGCCTTTGAACCTGACACACACTAGGTGCTCAGTGAAGCTGAAGGCAAACCTGTCTAGGCTTGCTTAACTTGAACTCGCCTAGTTTGCATTTAACTTCCTTAAAAATTACAAACCATCTAAATGTCACGTAGCTAAGCCACATATCACGGGGCTCCCTTCAAACTCTCTTCAGCTTCCCTGTAGATAATACCTCTGATGTATGGATCATAATGGTAATAGTTGCCTAAGTTGCTTTTCCAGGTAAAGTTAAGATGATTGAGACCACCAACCCCTCAACTGGGTCTGCATGAGTGTCTCATGGATGACCTTTGGACATTAGAGGTGCAAAAACTTCACCCTCAGCTTATGCTAATGCCATTTAGCATTAAGCATGTTTTTGGAACATGCATATTTTTTGAACATGCATCCTATGAAGAGGCATGAAGTTTGATTATGCTCATGCAGATCACCGATTATTTCACTTCTTAGCGTCAGTCACCTCCCCCCCTTAAATATCCCCAACATCCATTTTGGGGTAGGTGGATTTGAGACCTGTTCTCCCATCTCCTTGCTTGGCACATAAATAAACCCCTTTTCTGCTGTAAACATCATCAGCTCAGTGTTTGGCTTACTGTGCGTGGTGAAATGAGCCTGGTGACATCAGTAATACATGCTATCCTATTCTCTACCAAGTGGAGCAGTTTAACAAGAGATCTTATTCCCTCCTAGAAGCAACAACCAAGACCTCCCCCCCAAAGGCAAACTGTTCTATAAATCAAACCTCTTGGATCTAAACCTTCCTTCATCCCCTGTCCCTGACCCAACCTTATCCCTGATCTTGGCAGTTTCATAAGAGGTTGGGATAATGTTTTTGAAATACCAAGCTCACGTGTTCCTATGGCCTGTTTGCCCTGCACCCACTGAGTCAATGGTATCAATGCCTCTGGGGAGGGTGGCTACAGCCTCGAACAAAGAAGTCAATTGAGATGCTGAGTGGATTTTTTAACTAGAGGCAGACACAGATACAATAGTCTATGTATGAAGCCAAACCATGTTGATTGGCTAGAGCTGACGCTTAAGCGAGGAAGCTGAAATTTTAAAACTCAGCTTTAAATTCCAAGAAGGCTTAAAGTTAGGAATGACTGTTAAACTTTTAAATGTTAACTGTAGACCGTCTAGGGATGTAGTAAATGTTTAAGTGTTGATTGAATTAACCTTTCTCCATGTGCAAAAATCTATCAGAGTGACTAAACTTTTATTTCATGCAAGGCTTCCAACATTAGATGGACCATTTAATGAGCAATAGTAGTTAACGTTGTGTTTACTTAGTAGCTTACTATGTGCTAGGCATTGTGCTAAGCGTTTGCTATATCTCATTTAGTACTCTCAACAATCTCATAAAAGTGGTCTCATGATTACCTCCATGTTCCAGATGAGTTCACACCGATTGCCTAATACTACCCAGCGACAACAATGCCTCTCTGTCTTTAAATCCGTTCTACCACTTCTGTTTCCATTGCTCCTACTCCATCCGCACTCCTGCATGTCCTCTTCTCTCTGCTGGGAATATTGACACCTTATCTGCTTGGGGAAATCAAACCTTCATTGTTCTTGAGGCTTCCAGGGACAGGCAATCATTCACCTTTCCATCCCACAACTGTGCACACACAGGACTCATTTCTGCCCTATACGTACAAAACTTTATTTGTGTGTCATCTCCCTCATCGTTTTCTCCAGGAGAAGAGGGGTTCTCTTTGTATCTCTAGCATGTAGCAAATGCTTGGCCCAGAGTAGGGATCAATGCTTGTGGAATAAATGACTGAAGGATGTATGCGTGGGGAAAAGTTAACCAGAGGACAGAGACTTGAGGGGAGTTGTCTGACCACACAGGAAAACCTTTCTTCCTGGGAAGTTGAGGCAGAGTTTAGAAGAAGCTGTTCTTCCCCAGCCCTGACTTTCCATTTTTCCTTGGAGGTCAGAACCCCCAGGGGGTGAGAGAGACCACAGGTGAGTCTGCCAAGCCCAAAGCAGTTTGATCCCTGCTTCCCTCTGGAACTCTCAGAACATCCTGTGCCTGCAGGGCGTAGACAAGACAGAGAGGAAGGGGTGCCTTTAGGCAGCGCCAAGGCCTGACCTGCTGTTAGCCTATAAGCTGCTTTAGGTTCCTGGCCTGTGGCTAGTATTGGGGAAAGCCAGAGTGGCCCCTAATCTGAGAGATGGAGGACGGGTAGGACAAATCAGGGCTAGGAGGGGAGCAGAAGGCAGCCAAGATACACATCATGTTTTATTTTAATACTTTAAAGTGACAAATTGGCATAGTATGGCCCATAGGTTGGCTGCCTTTAGCAAGTTTTTTTTTATTATGGATTAATATCAGGGTACATACAATTAGGTTACTTTGTTTGCATCTGTTAAGAAAAGTCCAAGTTGTAGTTGAGCCCTTCACTCAGGGGGTGTGTCAAGTACCCTCACATTGTGCCCATTAGATGGCAACTTAGTGAGCCCCTTATCACCCCTCCCCCTGCTTGCATTTAATTGTGGTTTTTTCCTTGAGACAGTCCTGCTCAGTCACTCTGGGCAGAGTGCCATCCTGTGCAGGCCTGTTGTTCATCTACTAGTTTCAAATTAGTATTGAGTACACGGGAACGTGCTTTTCCATTCTTGAGATACTTTACTAAGGAGAATGTTCAACTCCCTCCAGGTGAATATAAAAGATGAAAAGCCCTCTTTTTACTGGCTGAATAATATTCCATGGTATACAGTTCGTGGGTTGATGAACACTTGGGTTGTTTCCACATCTTGGCGATTGTGAATTGAGCTGGTATAAACATTCGAGTGCAAATGGTCTTATGGTAAAATGGTTTTTCTTCTTCTGGGTAGATACCTAGTCATGGGATTGTAGGATCAAATGGAGGGTCTACTTTTAGGTCTTTGAGGATTCTCCATACTTCGTTCCCAAAGTAAACTTTTATTGAAATGAAGGCTGGGATTGGGGTGAGTGAGATAGGGTCATCTAAGTGAGTTGGATCCCACCTTTGTGTAAAAGTTAGTTATTTTGTTTTGATTTTTAAAAAATTGTGTTATTAAAATACTATTTACCTTGATTGCTGAGTTTTTGGGCACTGCCTTCAATTATGTGCCTAAGGTGGGTGCCTTATTCTCCTTACCCTGGAAGTCATGCCCTGGGACAGAGGGGGCCTGTGTCAGAGGGGTCACAGGGGTGGTGAAGGCTGTTGCCTCTAGATGATGTGTTTGAGGAACAACAAAAAAGCACATCTTCTAGGAATGCCAAAAGGTACCTACTCCTCTGGACGGACTCAGCAGCTGTGTAGAACACAGCCTGGGTTTCAGTTCCCGTTCACCCTCAGCAGACTCTACTGTTCGGAGTAAAATCCGCATGGCTCTGTGGGGTGGGGTGGCCTCACCTGGAGAGCAGACTACTGGTTCGCCCACCCACAGCCACATCAGTGGTAGTTGCTGCAAGGACAGAAACCAATGTCCAGGACCATGGAAAACAGCTTCCTTTGGGGGAAGGGCAGGGGGAGCCCCTTGACTGGCGCTGTGATGTTCCACAAGCCTTTTCCCATGAAGGAGACACCCTTGGGCAGGAGGCAAGGGTAGAAAAACTAGAAGCCCCGATAGGGAGTTTGAGTCTGAATCTGGAATGAGCTGAGTGTCGACCCTGAAGAGACTTAAGTTTTGAAGGGGAGAGGACTTAGTTACCTTTACTTGACAAAATTAAATGTTCCCTGCTATCTCTAGACCAGTGGTTCTCAACCTTCCTTATGCTTCCTAATGCTGTGACCCTTTAGTAAAGTTCCTCATGTTGTGCTGACCCCCAACCATAAAATTTTTTTTGCTACTTCATAACTGTAATTTTGCTACTGTTAAGGATCATAATGTAAATATCTGATATGCCGGATGTATTTTCATTGTTACAAAGGGGTTGCAACCCACAGGTTGAGAACCGCTGTATAAGAGCTTCAGAACTGTTTTAGTTAGTTGGGGCGCAGTGGCTCATGACTATAATCTTGGCACTCTGGGAGGCTGAGGAGGATGGATTGCCTGAGCTCACAGGTTTGAGACCAGCCTGAGCCAGAGCGAGACCCTGCCCCTAAAAATAGCCAGGCATTGTGGCGGGTACCTGTAGTCCCAGCTACTTGGGAGGCTGAAGTGAGAGAATTGCTTGAGCTCAAGAGTTAGAGGATGCTGTGAGCTATGATGCCATAGCACTCTACTGAGGACAACAAAGTGAGACTGTCCCCCCCCAAAAGAACTGTTTTAGTTATCTATTGCTGTGTAACAAATTACACCAAAACTTAGTGGCCCAATACAATAGTAACTTTTGTTATCTCTCAGTTTCTGTGGGTCTGGAATTCAGCCAAGGCACAACAACGACAACTTGTCTTGACTCTGTGAAGCTTACAGGTGCAGCTGGACAACTTAAAGGCTCAGGGATGGTGTTAGGATCAGCTTCCGAGGTGGCCCACTCACAGGGCTGGCAAGTTGATTGCTGGCTCTTGAAGAGAGGTCTCAGTTCCTCTCCATGTGGGTTTCTTCGTGGGGATGCTTAAGTGTTGAGTGTCCTCATGGTGTGTGAATTTTGCCCAGAGCATCAGTGTGTGTTTGTGTGCGTTTGAGAGAGAGCAAGGGAGCGAGCGCTATATCCTTTGAGGATCTACCCTTGGAAACACATAATATTACTTCTGACCTAGCCTATTACCATATTTTCCCATGTATAATGTGCACTCACATTTTGAGCCCAAATTTTCAGGAAACATTTTTAATTTTAAATTCAAAGTTTTATTTATTTATATTTAGGTACTTTTCGTGTGTTATAAAGGAAATTTAGCATTTATTTGGAACATATAAGAAACTATGTAACAAATAATCACAGCACACAGGAACAGATACAAGGTACAAGAAGTTTTATATATGGTAACAGTACTACCCATATGTAATG
The DNA here is from genome assembly GCF_000181295.1 of Otolemur garnettii. Classification (NCBI taxonomy): domain Eukaryota; kingdom Metazoa; phylum Chordata; class Mammalia; order Primates; family Galagidae; genus Otolemur; species Otolemur garnettii. The sequence goes on along the minus strand of NW_003852503.1, from coordinate 5,083,036 downwards.
CACATCCTTAGTTTTTCCTTAAAAATTTGGGCAAAAATCATCTATTATACACAGCAACGTAAGTTAAATGTCAGTCATTAAGTTCAGTCCAAGTTCAAGAGGGAGGGGAATTAGATTCCACCTGCCGAAGGAGAGATTGTCAAAATATTTTGAGGACATTGAAAAAAAATCACAAGAACAAAGTTCAGTTATAGAGAAAGAATGTCGTATTTCTGCACGTGTCATTTATGGCTATAGATATTTTAATCATCCATCTCAATACTTTTTGGCCTCTTTTCTTTCTCTTTTCTCCTTATCTTCTTCCTCCACCCAAATAAATCCATGCCTCTCGGGTCGGACCTTTTCTCTCCATTTCCACTGCCACCTCCCATGTCTAGGTTACCCCCCTCACCTCTCAATAAGCCACTTGTGGCAGCCTCCTTGCTGTCAGGATTTCTCTGCCTTGGGTCTGTTTCTACCCTGTGGTCAAAGCGCATCCTTTCTCAGATGCAGACAAACTGTATTATTCTCCAGCTTAAAACTATTCAATAGTTTCCTTTCTAAAAAATTGAGATACAAGTCACATACCATAAAATTCATCATTTTGAAGCACACAATTTAGTGTTTTGAGTATTTTCACAGAATTGGGCAACCATTACCGCAATCAATTTTAGAACATTTCTGTCATCCCCAAAAGAAACGGGTACCCATTAGCTGTCACTCTCCATAATCCTTCAACGCCTCCAGCCCGGGGCAACCTCTATCAGCTTTGTGTCTCTCTGGATTTGCCTATTCTGGACATTTCATGGAAATAGAATCCTGGAGCATGTGGCCTTTTATGACTGAGTTATTTCACTTAGCAAAATGTTTTCAAGGTTCATCAGTGGGGTAGCACGTATCAGCATGCCATTCCTGTTTGGGCCTGAGTAATATTCAGTTATCTGGATACACATTTTATGCAAATATGTATTCATTTCCCAGCGAATGGACAGTTAGGTTATTGCTCCTTTTTGCCTATTTGGAAAAATGCTGCTACAAATATTGGTGTGTGAACTTCTGCGTAGATGGATGTTGTCGGTTCCTCCGAGTGTTTATGTAGAAGTGGGCAGCCACCATCCCAGTGGGAGGAACAAAAATCTCACTGTGGTTTGATTTGCACTTCTCTGATGGCTAATGACCTTGGCACACCGTTTCGTGTACTTTTTGGTTGCTTATATTTCTCCTTTGGGGAAATGTTTGTTCAAATCCTCTGCCCACTGTTAAATTGGATCATTTGACTTTTAATTGTAGTGATGAGAGTCTTTTCTATATTCTGTACACTAGACGGTTATTGGTGGCCTCCTTCTGTCCAGAGGATGAATTTCAGGCCCCCTGTTCAGGCCCTCAAAGCCATACACCTCATCTGACCTGGGGTTTTTTTTTTTTTTTTGGCAGTTTTTGGCTGGGGCTGGGTTTGAACCCGCCACCTCCAGCATATGGGGCTGGCGCCCTACCCCTTTGAGCCACTGGCGCCTCCCTCTGACCTGGTTTCTTAGCCGGTGGTGCCATCTCCTGCTCCTTCCGTGCCTTTTGCTAAAAACCTCTGTTCACTTTCTTGTCCAGGAAATGTTCCTTCTCACAAGTGGCCTTTTACACATTCTATTCCCTCTACTCAGAACGCTATTTCCCCCACTTCTTGCCTGGCTAATCTCTGGACTCCACCAAGGACAGCAAGACCCCTACTCTGGGGAGACTCAACTTTGCTCTTGGGGAAAGGGGATGATACATTTATCTGCAGTCACACAGTCTGGGCTTGAGTCCTGGCTCTGCCTTCAGTGATAGAATCAAGGACAGATCTCTTGGGTTGGTTGGTTGGTTTTTTAACCTGCAGCCGGGCCTTGGCAGTAAACAGGCTGCAGAGGGTGGTTTTTTGGCACAGAGCCGGCATTCAACGTTAGTCCCCTTCTCCTGTTAGAAACCTTTCTTAGATTAAGCCTGAATCTGTTTCCCTGTGAATTCCAAACATTGGTCTTGGAGCCACAGAGAGTCTTAGCCACACTGTCCCCATTTCATGTTTGGAGTCTGTCCCTGTAAAAGCCTCTCTTCTGCACGCTCAACATCTCCATTTCCCTTGAAGACTCTAGTCACCAAGATGATGTGAGCGTTACCCAGACAGCTTTGTGAAGCAACATCATTTCGTGGAGAGAGGCTGGACTATCCACAGTTTTAGGTCACTTGCATGTGGCCTTTGGGCCACAGGTTGACATCCTGGCCTGGGGCATGTGGGGGACTACCAGGAGTGGGTGGTGCTGGAGCAGGAAGTGGTCAGGGAGTGGATGGAGACCAGGCTGGGGACTGAGCAGGGTACAGGTGTGCAGCACCTGGACACCACGGGCCAATGACAACTTTTAAGAGGAAAATGATAAAGCCAAATATATCTGTCATGTATGAGGGGGATGGGGCGGGGCTGGACGCCAGCCAACCGGTCAGCTGCTGTGGCTAGGCCAGGTGAGGACGTGAGGATGGCAGCTGCTGATGGGGGGCAGGGTATGCCAGGGTGCACCCACATGCTCCATTCATAAACACCATGCACCACAAACACCATTTTGCAGGTAGAACTTGACCTTCATAAAGGCAGGCAGAGAAAGACATCAGAAGTTGTTTAAGAGCAAAGGATGGATTTCCAGAGGCCCTGGAGTCCAGGCTGAATTTCCCAATGAGCTGGCTGGGCTCTGCTTGGCATTTAAACACCCGGGTCTGCTTTCCCAGCGGGAGCCTCCTTCACATGCTTGGTCTTCCCGACCCCTCCAGCCCCTCGTCGCATGCAGTTTCTGGTGAGCTCTGAGCCTTTTCCCCAGCGTCTAGTTGGCAAAGGATTTGTTAGGCCTCAGCAGCCTGGGATGCCTCTTTCCTATAGGACTATGCAGTGCCCCTTTGTTCCCGGGGAAAGACCCTCCACCAGCCAATGCCAGCATGGGTGGCTAGGGAGACTTCCCAGGACAGGGCCCTCCTCCCCCAGCCCACCCATACCCTTGCTGTTGGCAGTTCTGAGTCAGAGCCCCCTCCATTCAGGGCACTGTAATGCAGAGGGGATACTGCCCAGGCAGCTGTGTGAGTTTGGGATGTTAACATCATGGTGGGTGGGAGGTATTCCTCAGCTGGAAAACCTCAGGGCTAGGCTGTGGGACCACCTGCTGCCTGGTGGGGGTGGGGCAATGAAAGAAGCTGCCAAAGTGCAGTCCAAGGGAGATGGGAGGCAGGGGGAGTGGGGGGGAGGACACTTGCTACAGCTTTCATTGATTCATTCCAGAGGAAGAAATTCTAAAGGACTTCGAAATGGACAAGATTATTGAGTATCCTGTCCAGCAGACTCTTCTGGGTTCCTTCAGACTTTCACCGTCTTTGAGCCATGAAAGTTGTAGAGCCCTGGAAGTTGTAGAAAACTGGTAACAACACACTGAGGAAGGCCATGTGAGGACACAGCAAGAGGACATCCGAGCCAGGGAGTGAGCCTTTACCAGACACCTCAACCTCGACCTTGGACTTGGAGCGCTCAGAACTGTGAGAAGTAGATTTTCGTTTAAGCCACTAGCCTCTGGTATTTTGTTCTGGCAGCGCAAGCAAACTACTCACAAGAGCTCTGTTTCAGGTTTTTCTTTGAACCACTTGTAACATCTCACTGGCTTCCCCATTAATTGATGAGCTCAATAAAATTTGACGCAGGTTGATTTCCTATTTGTATGACAGTCAGGTTTTTATCCTTAAGCTAAAGTTATTCTTTGACCCTTCAACCCATCAGTAAATGTTTGATGATGACTTCTCTGGCCCAGGCACAGCACTGAAGGCTGGAAACCCAACAGTGTCCTCCAAGAACGCCTTGTCTAGTGCAGAGGTGGGCAGGGAGGAACAGCAGTGATCACCCCAGGGTGACAGTGCTGGGGCCGCTGAGGCTGCAGGTGAAGGTCATTTTCAGCAAGGATTTGAGGAAGAGTTTTTCTTACTGGGAAAAGCATGAGTTTTGGAATCAGACAGGCCTAGCTTCAAGTCCTAAATTCACCACTTCAAAGCTTTGCGACCTCAGATGAATTAATTTTCTTATCTGTAAAGTACAAATAGTATTTTCGTCTTAAGGGTTTGTGAGAAATAAACGAGGCGCTGTGTGCAGAGAGCTTAGCCCAGTGCCTGGCATATACTAAATGCTCTGTAAATGTTAGTCTTCTCATCTTTCCTGGCTAGGACTTCAGAAGTGCAAGGCAGGCTTCGGATTCCTTCCTCTCCCTGCTAGGTGACACCTGAGATTTCTTTAGAAGAGGGAAACCTTTTCATTACACAGCTAGCAAAGGGCTCGGAGTGTAAACAGCCTGGGAAAGGAAGTGCCGGTTAGTTAACATGTAATTTGCAGGTGCCAGGGCTTCCGCTTAGAGAAAGTTTTGAGAAGAGTAACTCCTGGTCTGTGAGTGCCTCTGAGAGCACTTTCACATCTCTGACCTGGCGGAGTCCCTCTGCACCTGTCTGGGGCGGAGGAGCACCCTCATTTCACAGAGGAGGATACAGGCGTTAAATAAGCACCTGCTCCAGGTTGCCCAGCTGTGATGCAGGAGCCAACGCTCAGACCTGGTCTCTGGGCTCACAACACGCCCTTTTCTCCAGTGGAGAGAGGGAAGGAGAGAGGCAACTGCGGAGGAAAAGGAACCTGCAGAACTCGAACTCAACGAGGCCTGGAGTCTGCGCTGGGTGGCGAACGCAGAGCCTCTAAGGGTGGTGGGTTGAGGCCTGCGACCTACCAATTGTGGTTTTTTAAACCACATTAGCCCTCAATTTTTTTTAAAAATAAAGATCATGCACATTTTATAGGGCTTCTACAAGAATAAACAGGAGAAAGCGGGTATGTCTAGCACCGCCCTAGACTAGAAGGCTGCAAGCTGCACCAGACCAATTTGTTCCCCAGTGTGTCCCCAGCAACCAGCCAGGCACTGGGCCTGTGGCAGCAGCTCTATGAATATTCACCAGAGGAAGAAGTTAGTAGCACAGACTCAGTAAACGGCCATGGTTGTAACCACAGGATTCCTGGCAGAACTAACCCAGGCTGGGGGTACGGCAGGGAGGCTGGAGGAGCCGGGTCTGCAGACATCTTCCAGTGGCTGTGGGAGGCTAGGCTCAAGGAAGAACTGGGTTTCTTCAGAATGAAAGCACTGGGGAGCCCTCTGCTTCGAATCAAGGAGCTGGGAGCAGGATACTCAGCGCCCAGGCCACAGGGGACAGGGTGACTTTAGGTAGAAGTTGTAGGCACACAGGTAACCCCCCGAGGGCAGGAGATAGAAACCCCAATCCAACCAAACCAGCAGGTGCAGCCCTGGTGGGTGGTCCAAGGGCCATACAAACAGCCTCCAGGAGTGTGGGCCTCTGTGCTGGAGGTGGGGTCTGGATAGCCCAGCTGCCACTGTGTTTCCTGGGAACTGCCTTCCCAAGCTCTAAGTGGCTTGCTTCTGTCTGGAGCCGTTTCCACTCCTTTTCTGGTCCTCCTGGGACTACGGTATGTGCGCATTCCCAGATCTCCTAATGGATCGCCATCGATCTGCATGTTTTGACAGAGCGTGTCTTTAGGACAGGTCAGCAGCGCCCTCTGCTCTGGGGCCACACAAGCCTCTGGTCTGTCTCCATCTGACTCTTTGCCTCTCTGCCTTCTCTCCTCTCCTCCACTCTGCAGGCTCCTTCCCATTATCAGTTAAGATGGCTCAACTCTCTTAAAACAAATAAAACCCCCTCTCCCTTGGCCCCACTTGTCTCTTCAGATTACATTTTATCTTTTTCAAACCTGGAGAGAGTTGTGTCTCCTTGCTGTTTTCTGTTCCCCCTTCTCATTCACTTGTCAAACCAATAAAAATTGGCTTCCAGGCTTTATTTGCTGAGTGGAGTCACCAGTGGTCTCCAAGTCCCCCTCCACCTCCCCCATCCCATTTCTATATTTCTGACGCTGGTATTTGACGATGTGGTGGGTGCTTCCTACAAAGCTCCCCGTCTTGGATTCCCTGCTCTGTTCCTGTTCTCTTGCAGTGGGGCTGGCGCCTTTGGGTGTCCTCCGCCCCTCCCTTTGCTGTGGGTGCAGCTGCGGCCTATCCAAGGTCCTGGCTTCCTCCCTGCATGCGTCCTCTCTGCGTGAGCTCATCCTCCCTGTGGCTTTAATTACCATCTATAGGCCGACAGCAGCCTCTCCAGTGTGGGCTTGTCTCAGACCAGCAACTGGGCAGCTTAATCACATCTCTGTTGGGTGCCTCATGGGCACCCGGGCTCCACGTGTGCGAACTTGAACGCGTTCTAAACAGGCCTCCCTGCCTTCCCGCATGGTTACTGTCTGAGTGTCCCCCAGGTGCATCAGAAACCCGGACATGATTCTTGGTTCCTCCTTCTGTTACCCAACCCCCCAGTCAGTCCTGCTGTTTGATTTGGCCCAATTGTCCCTTAGGATGTCAAGCCACTGTCTTCTTTCTATCTCTGTTATGGCCTGTTCCAGGCGCCTTGCCTCAGTTTCCTCTGTTCACTCCCATCGCTCAGCTGGGCTCTGCCTCTTGCCTGGGGCTTCTCTATCTGGTTGTCTCTCACAAGATTTCCTCAAGCCTCGCCTCTGCAGATTAGCCTCACAGTTAAAAGGGGCTCTGGAGCTCACAGAGATAGCTGGAATCCAGATGTCACCCCTTACTAAGCTCTGTGATGTTGGGCAGACTTCTCACCTGCTCTCAGCCCCAAGCTCCTATGCACTTGGTGGTCATTGTGTCCTGAGATTCACGCAGTGAATCAAGCGTGTGTCTCCAGCTGCTTTTGTATTCTAGAGAAGGGAGCTCAGTGCTGCCTGGGAAACAGCAATCTGTGTTGTTGGAAGATGACCCAGCATGATGACAAAGCTTACCAGCCCCCAAAGGAGGGGTTGAATTGCTCTGAAGACAAAAGCCAGGGGCATTTGAGCAGAAGGGGGTGAGAACTGGAAGGGGGTCATTGAGGATGCTGGGGAAGGCCCAGCAGAGGGACTGGAGGGCAGAGGCCGAAGATAGATCTCAGCAAGTGTGACCAGTATGGGAGGAACTTGCAAGAAAGGAGTGATTTTTAAATTTTGAACTGCTTGCTAGGCTTAAAAAAAGTCCCACCTCCTCCCTGTTACTCCCAACTTTCAGCAAAATTCTCTTACAAGTTCTCTCTTCCAGTATTAACATTTTGGGGGTAAATTAAAGAAAAGGCAGAGTTGGCCTGACCTGTCACTTCTTCCAGGAAGTCCTCCTGGATTCTCCCCAGCCCCCAAGTCTCGTTTAGGTATTGCCTCTTTCAGAAGGCCAACAAGACAACAAAAAAAGAGCATTCTGGGAGGCCAAGGCAGGTGGATTGCCCTTAGTTTATAGGTTGGAGACCAGCCTGAGCCAAAGTGAGACCCTGGCTCTGAAAATAGCTGGGCATTGTGGCAGGTGCCTGTAGTTCCAGCTACACAGAAGGCTGAGGCAAGAGAATGGCTTGAGCCCAAGAGTTGGAGGTTGCTGTGAGGTATGATGCCACAGCACTCTGGAGGGTGACAAAGTGAGACTGTCTTAAAAAAAAAAGACAAAAAAAGGCATGCACTCAAGAGCTGAGTCAGAACAGGATTAAGAAGAGGAAATCAGAATGAGAGAGAATCCTGAAAATTCCAGGTGCTAGCCATTCTCAGGGATCTTGGCAAGTGTGTGGTGTAGGACTTTTTTTCCCTGAATACTAAAGGAAAGAGCAAGCCCAAAAGCCTTACTGGGACAGCAAGAGAGCATTTGAGAGAATTAAGTTAGATGATGTACCTAAATTTCCCAGCCCTAGGCCCAACACCCAGGGAACCTTTAGACATTTGGAAGTTATTTTTTCCCCCATAGTAACACTGGAGGGAGTTACTATTTTAAAAAATTATGTCCTATTTTATAGATAGCAAAGGTACAAAAATCTCAGAAGTGAGGGGGCACAGACCTGTAGGAGTAAGTGAAGTGGGTCTTCTCTGACCTTCACCTTGGAACCTGGAGTCCCTCAGAGCTGACACTCACTAAACAAGGATGATCTGACTCTATCAGAGAATACTCGTGGTTTTAGGTTGTTGTCAGCTACTATTATTTTTAATAACTATTCTTCCTGTGTTCCCAGATCACCTTCTCTCCTGTTCCCCTCATCTGTCGTTGAGTGCCAATCCTGGATTACTACTTGTCCATTTATATGTAAGAGATCTGGCTTTTTTCTTATGTGGTTTATGGAAATAGAATAATTTCTTTGGTTCTATTGTATATCCTGTCTTTCTTCCTCAGATTTACTGTAAGCTCTTTGGGTCAGAAATCAAACGGACACTTCTTCAGTTCCTCATGTCTTACAATATTGACTCCACAGATATCTATTGCTGCTGTGGGTATTGAAGTTCCCAGCCCTGGATGGGTCCTGAAAGCCCACGACCTGGGCAGGAGGCCAAGGTCAGGCCAGAAGTCTGTTCTGTCTTTTCCTGTGTCTTCCAGTCTCTTGGGACAGTCTGAGTCACCTCGATGTGGTGGGGGAGAGGAGAAAAGGGAGGGGTCTTTGAGAGAGAGAAGGGTGAGCAGGGTGAAACTAAGCGACAACTTGGGGCGCCAGGGTTGTGTTTGATTAGCCCCAAAGCCAACGAGTGAGATCTCAGCAAGAGACCTGGTCCTTTGCTATGGAAGTGTGTACACACGTAAGCCACACCTCAACTCTGAATCTTGTATTTGTGGCAAGTTTTATTTAGACTTTACTTGAAGGGCCCTAATGATGGAGAGTTCACTACCATTAGAGCAGGATTATTTGGTTAAATTGTGTCTATTCTGCACCTTCTTCTTTCCTGCTTATTTTAATCACGTTCTTGCCCTCCTCCATGTGCCAAGGGGAGAATCCTAACTGGTCTAAGGAGTTGTGGTGAGCCTGTTTCCCTCCCCAGTGAATAATTCAGGTAAGCAGATGGGCCTGTGCCACAAATCTAGCTAATGAGATGGAGAGAAAGCCTGATAAAAGCTTCTGGGAAAGTTTTCCCTCCCTTTAAAGAGACATACAAAAGCCTGGCCTCTTCTTTTATTAGAGATTTGAACACAGATGTGATGCCTGGAACCACAGCAGCTACATTTTGGCCATGAGGGAAGCTAATCTGAAGACAAAGTAGACAGGCTAAGGCTAACAGAGCAGAAAAGCGTAAAAACAAAACAAGCAAGCAACCAAACAGGGGGGCATCGATGTAGTCATTGAACAGCTAATTTAACCAGTGCTGGGCCTACACCTACCATTTGAAGTAAACCCCAAAAGCTGTTAGTCAATATATGAAATGCAACTAAACCAGAAGTCTCTAATCCTAAAAGTAAGTTTTTGAACCTAAATAAGGGATTTTACATTCGTGTCTGTTACATTTTATTTTTTTGTTTTGATCTAACCTTTTGTCTTTTAGAGACCTTGTGGATTACCGATTTAACTACACAGAAGATTCCTAATTCCTCTCAACCCTGCCTCTTTCACCCATACTTTTGATAAGCACAATCTCTTCATTCAAGAGAGACCTTGGCAACACCACTTGAAACCTCACGGCACCAACCGCCAAACATTTTGGGTCCACCTAGTTGTAGCACGTAGTCCATGTTTGGACAAATGCCTTGCTGAAATCAGTATAAAACGGCTGATCTACTGACCCACCCTTCCTAATAAAAAGTGGAACTAAGCTTAACAGAACTATGCTGGGCTGTGTGTGCCCAGCGTGGCCCTCTTTCATAGAGGTCAGTGTGGGAAGAGAGGTCTGATTGTGGCCTTCTCCACAGCTTTCCCAGCTGGGCCCACATTCTGCTTGGGCATTAGGACTGAGCTCTGGTTGGCAGGGGCCAGGGCTAGAGGCTGGAGCAACAGAATCAACCTTTTTAGACACAGGCCAGCAGGTTGCATCAGCCTACCCACCGAGCTCCTTCTAAACTGCCTTCCCTGCCCACTCTTACTGCCCTGGCCTTGCAGCTGGGCCTTCTTCCTTCCTGTCAGAGCAGGGCTGAATCTCCTATTGATCCCTAAAGTAGATCTTGAGAGGGCCTTTGAGAAAAGAAGCATATATAGAGGTAGAGACCCCCCCCCAAAGCCCAGGTGGGACTATGAATTTGGAAGAGTATTGGAGCTAGGATGCCAGTGCTGGCCATGAAACTGCCAGGACGTGGACTGCTATACATTCTCGCTCTGGGTATCGCTTCCCATTGATGCCGGGGAGCTTAATTGTCTCTGTCAGGTGCCCCTAAGGTGCAGCAATTAGTCTTAGGAGGAGCCTTTTTAGAAAGAGGAACCTAACCCCTGGCGTCCCATCGGGGACTCGTGCACAACCAGCTGAGGGCACTAACCCCTGAGCACCACCACACAGGGTCTACCTCCTACAAGCTTCTTACAAACTTCTTCCCAGTTCAAAGTCCTCACACCTGCTACGTTTCCCATCTCCAACTCTTATCTTCTTACTTCAAACTCTTCATACTTCCCAAATCTCCCACCACAAATATCTTATCAAAATTCTCCTTTGGCTTGGCACCCGTGGCTCAAGTGGCTAAGGCGCCAGCCACATACACCTAAGGTGGCAGGTTCCAATCCAGCCTGGGCCCACCAAACAGCAATGACGGCTGCAACCAAAAAATATCCGGGTGTTGTAGTGGGCACCTGTGGTCCCAGCTACTTGGGAGGCTGAGGCAGGAGACTCGCTTGAGCCCAGGCGTTGGAGGTTGCTGTGAGCTGTGATGCCACAGCACTCTACCCAGGAGGACAGCTTGAGGCTCGGTTTCAAAAAAAAAAAAATTCCCCTTCAAACTTCCAACACTCTTTCCAACACTCAACGCCACTCTCTGAACGATACTTAATTGCTCAAGGCCTCACTTACTCTCGCTCTTTCTTTAGCGGCTTCTTTTACTCGCGAGGCTTAGCTTTCTGCTTTTTTTCTAATTACCATTCTTACGAGACTTCACTTCCCCTGTTGTTTCTTCACCAGCCCCCTCAACAGGCTTTCTGTCTCAACCCTTTCCCTTTCAACCAGAACTCTTTAACTGCCAGTAAGGGATTAGGGGCGTCGATCGTCTCCAAAACTACTTCCTGCTGACAGTGGGTGAAGATATAGGGGAGGCAGTTAAAGGTTCCTTTCCTAGCCTATCTCTTGAGTATTGTCCTTTTCGGTCCGCGTCCACTAGCCCACCCTCGTTGCCACTTGTTGGAGCCTGGACGCCGGGACGCGGACCGCTATACAGCCTCGCTCTAGGTATTGCTTCCCATTGATGCCGAGACGCCCAAGCGCCTTGACGGTGCAGCCATCAGCGTTATCAGGAGGAGCGGCTTAGTAGGAGGAAGCGCAACCAACCTCTCCAGAGGCTTTTTATAGACGTGATCCTATTTGCACCACAGGTGTAGAGACTGCTTGTACCACAAGTGTAATGTATGTCTCTCGTCCTCTCGTGCTTTTTAACGAGAGACCAATGAGGTTAAACGAGAGCCAACGGTGTTAAATCCCTTCCCCAATCCCTTATTGCCAAAGTGTTTCTCACAGGTGC
>NW_003852503.1:5067654-5071253 GCF_000181295.1 Otolemur garnettii | reverse complement strand
CTTCTCCACCAGTGGCATACATGCTTGTGGTGGGGATACACCTTGTATTGGTTTTGAGGGTTTGGGTTGCTGGAAGGTGAGGGTTGTCCTCTGTGGGTTCCCAGGCTAGCCCCCAGCTGGAGGGGAGTCAGGTGAGAACAGCACTGCTCCAGAAGCTCCTGAGCCCCTGGTAGGAGTAGGAGCTCACATTCCTGGAGCCCCAGATGGCCTCACCTCCTTGGCCAGTGGGGGGAGGGGGCGGAGGCAAAAGGAGAGGCACCCCTGGCTGTGAGTCGCCAGCGGAGGCTGTGTGGTCTGGTCTGTGGCTCGGCCCCCTTTAGGGGGTCTGCCCCAATGGTATGGAGTAGGAAGAAGGACATTGGTTCTGAGTTTGGAGGTGATTTGGGAGTGCTGTAATCCCAGCTGTGTGTGTGTGTGTGTGGGGGGGGGTTGCCTTATAAGGTTTACTGCTTCTTCCTAATGGCTCAGCTTCAGGCAGGAGGGGAAAGGCAGGGGTTTCTGTTCTGGCAGCCTGGACTGGTGCTAAGCCTGGGAGGTCAAGGGAGAGTTTGGAGGCTTCTGTAAGAGGATGGCGAGTATGTGGCGGGGGGGGCCACACACTCAGGCACACCAGCCCTCCACATTCACCCATGAGGAATGTTACTCCATTGTTTATCCATAAGTTCACTTCCATGTGTGGGGTGGGAGGGACATGGTATCTGGGGGCCCTGGAGTTCTGGTGGAGGGATCTAGGATTTGGGATAAGGCTTCTGGCCTGGGCTGGCTTGGACACAGCAGCTGGGGACAGGGCGTATGTGTGGGGCAACAGAGTCTTTCCTCCATGTGGATGTCCTTAGCAGGAGGGGCAGATCCTAGGAGGCCAGTGAGGAGAGGCTGGAGGAAGTGGTCCTGGGGTCACAGGTGGGCAGCCTGCTCCAGGTGGTGGTCTTCCCAGATGTTAGGTGGCTCTGGAGGTCCTGGGGGATGGCAATTCTCATCATGGAGTTCTGGGGAGAGAGAGGAGAGGGAAGAAGAGGGTAGGGAAGAGAACTGGGGATAATGGCTGTCTACATGTGCCAGGCACTACAAGCTGTGCGTTCTTTTTTTTGAGGCAGAATCTCACTATGTCACCCTTGGTAGAGTGCCACAGTGTCACAGCTCACAGCAACCTCAAACTCCTGGGCTCAAGTGATTCTCTTGCCTCAGCCTCCCAAGTAGCTGGGATTGCAGGCACCTGCCACAAAACCTGGCTATTTTTAGAGATGAGGTCTCTCTCTGGCTCAGGCTGGTCTTGAACTCGTGAGCTCAGGCCATGCACCCGCCTGGGCCGCCCAGAGTGCTAGGATTATAGGCGTGAGGCACTGCGCTCGGCCTAAGCTGTGTATTCTTGTGGCTCATCCCATTCTGTCCATTCCACCCCTGATGATGCTCCCCCTGACCCCTCCAGGCTTAGGAAGGTTAGCCCCTCACCTCAGGTCGCATACATGAAAGTGCAGAGTGAGGTTTGAACTCAGGTCTATCTGGCTCTGACCTATCTCTCTCCTGCACCAGACGTGGGGCCCAGAGGAATGGGGGCAGGGAAAGGAAGGGCATTCTCTCTGTTCAGGGGTCTGCTCATAGTCTAAGAGGCTATGGGGAGGTAAGTTCACTTGCTTCACTTGCCCCCCACCAGCCTGAGCCCCAGAGAGGATGTCCCAGAGTCACTCCATCCTGTCTTCCATCCCCTCCTGAAGTCCCAGGGCAGCCTTCCTGGGGAGTTCACCTTACTGGAGGGGCTTCCAGAGCTGTGTGAGGCTGGGGCACACTTCCTGGGCTGCCCAGCAGAGGGAGCCCTGCCCACCCCCTCAAGGCTATCTCCCAGGGTCTGACTGGCTGCAGGGCCCAGGCAAGTGGCCTGCATGACATCTAAAGACAACTGAGGCCAGAGTTCCTCTGCCAGTGACTGGGCAAGACTGGCTGGCTCTGGGGGATGCCCCTTGGCCCTGTCTGCCCATGGCCTGCCTGTTCTGCATGAGTCTGGACACAGACTCAGGCCACTAGGCTCCCAAGCCCCTTCCATGGGTGAGCCTGGGCCCTCCTACCTCCTCCAGGCCTGGAGAGAAAGAACATCTGAGATGGCAACGGGGTCCCAGGAGCAAAGGCCATCCTTATGAAGGGAAGAAAGCTCTCATGGAAGGTCTGGGAAGGAAACGCAGGCTTGTGGGGCTCCCAGGGTGTACCCCACGACTCAGGTGTTTGGTGTGTAAGGTGGCAACTTGCTTCTCGGGGTGGCATTCCCCATCCACTTGGAGGAGGCTGCCCTGGGCTGAGGAATTCAGGAAGCAGGAATTTTTCTTGCCCACTTTACCACCCAGTATATGCCATTGGTGACTGCTCCATCAGAGGAGACGGGGCAAAGGCCAGACCAACATTTTGCTGGTGCCTACATCTGCGCTGTCCGGTATGGCAGTGTGTAGCCACATGTCTCTGTTTAAATTAAAGCTAAATAACATCAACCTTAACATAACATCAGTTCCTTGGTGGCACTAGTCACATTTCTAGTGCTCAACAGCCTCCCTTGGCTAATGACTGTGTATGGGAGAGCCCAGATGGAGAACATTCCATCTTTGCAGGGAGTTCCACTGAACAGCAGTGGTCTAGCCCCTTAGCACCCAGGAGAGGCCCTGGTGTCAGGGTTGGGGTTTGCAGAACTAGGAAGCTGGGTTCAGGAGCAGGTGTAGGGGGGATGCTGCCTTGGGGAGCCCTGGCACCAGGGAGTCAGAGAGGAGCACTGGAGAAAGAGGGCAGACATCTCAGGGAGGAGCCAGGGAAGGGCCTGGATACGTGGGAAGGAGGCAGGTGGCTCCCAGGCCACAGAGCAGGTGTGTAGCACTGAGCCTTGTCTGTGTGTCTTGGCTCTGAGAGTCCATGTTTCCATTCACCACCTTGTCAGATGGTGGAGTGAGGAGAGTCTGAGAGAGGCTTAAGTTAGCTTTATCCCTCTGCCACCACTCCTGTCACTTGGGGCAGGTTCCTTAACCTCCCTGAGCCTCAGTCCCTTGCTTGGCCCAGTAGGACCAGCAGAATCTACCTCTTGGAGCTACAAGAGACTAACAGAGAGACATAGCGAATGCCCTTGCCTGTTGGAGGTGGGAAGCAGTGCACACTGAACATCAGCTCTTCCTTGTCCCCCCCACCTCCTGAGGGACCACAGAGATCCTTCAGTTCTACCTCCTCAGTTCTTTAAAATTATAATGTAGACAGAGTCTGCTTCCTAAGGAGGATTTGAGAGAGCTAACCCCTTATTTTACAAATGAGAAAACAAGCTTTGGGAGGTTTAGGGATTTTACTCAAGTCACGTCCTCCCTGATGTTTGGAGCCAAGAAAAGTTTCATAAATACAGTCTCAGCCTCTTAGCCCCACCTCCTGCCCCATCTAGACGCCTTCATCTCCTTAAGGGACATGGGGCTGGGCTGAGGTCTAGGGTGAGGACTTGGGCCACAGGCTCAGGGCTTGGCAGAAGATAATAGGGGACTCTGAAATGGCCACTATGCCCTGTGAGGCCCAAGCATAGACAATGGGACTTTGGGGGTCTCTGTGGGGAGTGGAGCCCAGAACTGGAGATGTCAGGAGCCCACTGT
>NW_003852503.1:5024557-5066966 GCF_000181295.1 Otolemur garnettii | reverse complement strand
AATAGAAAATATAATGCAACTCTGGGTCAGAGAGGTTTGATATCTTGCCTGAGGTCACACAGCCAAGAAGGGGCTGTGGCTGGCTGTGTCAGCGTTCCAGCTGGTCTCTGAATCTCAAGTGCCAAGCTTTCCACCAAACACAGCAGCTATCCAGCACAAAGCTCTGGCTGAGAATAGGCTTCCCAGGGGGCTGGGATGCTGGACTCTGGCCTGTCAGGGAGAGTTACAGTCTGGTGGGAGGGGGGCTGCTCCTGGACCGCCTGCTCTTTGATGGCGGAGCCCAGCTTTGATCTCCTTTTGAAGTCCTGGCCTCTGGAACTGGCAACCTCAATGGAGAGAACGCAGGGGAAGGGGGAGATGAAAGGGCAGGGGAAGCCGGAGGGGGAGAGAGGAGGGGAGACCGGCCATGAGAAGATGGGGAGAGAAACAGATGTGTGAAGGCGAACAGGGGAGCCAGGCAGCTGGTGAGAGGCAGAGGGGCAGCAGGGAAAGAGGGATTTGGGGAACTGGGGGATGGAAATGCTGCTGGCAGACAGCAGGGGCCAGGCCAGCCAGGGGGAGAGAAGGGGTAGGGCTGAGTGTGCCATGGGCTGGGTGGGGGGCATGAGGGAGAGGCCCAGACCAGGGCATCCGGTGGGGCCCAACTCTTAGCCTCTTCTGCCGGAGGCTGGCTCTGGGTGAGACTGCGTAGTGGACCCCACCAGCCCCCTCGCCCACCATCCCCAGCCTCAAATTCCTCTTCTATTCCCAGGGAGGCCCTGCTCTCCGGTTGGCTCTGCTACAGGCTGATCGTTGGTGTCTGAACTCCAACAAGTTCCCGGCTAAGGCCTCATCAAAGGCATCTGATGGCCCAAGGGATGGGGAGAGGGGTTGAGAAGACCTCACATCTGGGACTTTTCTTGGGGTCTGTGGCCCAGGTTGTGGCACAGGCAGGGGGGCAGGATGGACGCCTGATGTGCAGCCGTGCACCTGTTCCTGTCTGACATCCCAGTTCCTCCACAGGACTGCCAGACCAGGCAAGTGGGAACACGTGGTGTGGAGGGGCTCCAGGCAGGGAGGGTGGCTTCCCAGCTCAGCAGCCTCCCTGCCCTGCATCGTCTGGCCCTGCACGGCCATCCCCATACTCCCAGATTCCCCATCAGTTCCTTAAAGCTCCTGCCCTGAGCTGGGCACCCTAGTCCAGCACCTGTTGGACCCTAGACACAAACAGAAACCTCTCTAAGGCGCAGGATGGCAAATGAAAGCCGACCAGGGGGCAGCAGACACTCCCTCTCTCCTGAGTTTCTTCCAGGAATGCCCAGGATTATACCCGCACAATTTCGTGTACTTTAGAGAAGCCGGGAGGGCGTCCAAATTAGGATTTATGGGATTAATGGCTGTTCTTCTGGTCCCTCAGCCTGTCTCCCCAACTCCAACCATCATGCCATCCCTGTGCTGGGCCTCACCCCAGCCTAGACCTCACAAGAAGCTGCCGTGGCTGAGCAAATGCCTGGCACCAGCCCCTTCCTTGCCCACAGCCCCCTGCCTTGGTGAGGCAGAGGACGACTGGAGTGGGGAGGCGTCCATGCTTCCAGGTTTCTCAAAGACGAGTGTGCAGCTGGCTCCTCCACCTCTAACAGGGGGTTTGAGGCCCAATGTGAGGTGCTAGGGACCCCAGGATCAGCAGAGCCACCAGGCAGCTGAGACACAGTGGGACTGGGGATCACTGTGAGGTGGGAGAGCAAAGTTCACGGACCCTGGAACCCACCTGGGCTGGTAGGTGGGAATCGTTATGCAGAGGCCACCAGAGAGGCCCCTCCTGGGTCCATCCCCTTGTGCCAGCCATCTCAGGACCCCCTACCTCCTGGGCCAATGGGAGCCCTCTCACAATCCGCACCACCATATTCCTCCTGGTAGTCCTGCCTCCTCCATCCTGTCTTTTTCTCTATTCCCTCCCACCCTGTTCACCCCCAAACCAGCTGTAGCACAAAGGCCTCCAAGTTGGGCTTCTATCTGTGTGGGAGGGTGGACACTTTGGCCTGAGTCCCCAGCCCTGTGATCCTAGTTTCTCAGTTTGAGGCATCTTCAGCTTCCTCTAACAGAACCCAATCTCACCATGTTTGAGTCAACGTCTTGGTTCTTTGCACGGTGGCCTCCATGTAACTCACAGTATCCTCCAGGGCCCAGCCAGGGAGAGAGCCCTGTTCTCCCCACTCCGCCCCATGCAGAGCCCATCTGTTCCCCTGCAACCCAAGGGACTGAGGGGTCCTACTCAGAGTCCCTCAAGGTTAGGGTCCACTTTGAGCTCCAAGCAGTATGCACAGTGCCTGGTATGGCCAGGTGCTCAATACATGTGGGTTAATTAAACTGTTCAGCTGGGCCCGGAGGAAATGGGGCCATGCAGCCTTGACCCTGAGGGCCCCTTGTGAAGAGAGAAAGTGTGGAGCGCCAGGTGCTGTGTGAGGGTTAAGCAGCCACCCGTGATGCAGGGACTGAGGCAGCTTCTGGGACCATAGGAAGATAAGAAGGCCTGTTGGAGCAGGAAGGAGCCCTAGAAATGACTGGGTTCCACAGGTGGGGAAACTGAGGCTCAGAGAGGGGAAACCATGTGCTCAAGGTAACACAAATTGATAGCAGAAATGGGCTTGCATTCCAGACTCTGGGCTCCTGGTCCACACCAGCCTGACCCCTGCTCACCTCCTCCACTCTTTCCATTGCCAAGGCCCAGCTGTGCACCCCTCCATTCCCACACAGCGAGGGTGTGAGCACTGTGGGAAGGGCCAGGCAGGGTCATCAGAGCAGGAGGGTGGCAGGGTGTACCTGTAGTCCGAAGCAGGGGTGGATACTAGGGGTCATGCACTAGGGTGGGCTCAGCTGAATGGTGGCATACTCCACAGCCTCTCCAGGCCCTAGGGGACCAATCTGTGGCCCCGACACAAGTTCCAGGGCTGAGGTGTCCAGCTCTGCATAGTGGACATCAGTATCCTTTAGGCCAGAGCCCTAGGAATGAGGCAAAAGGGGGAGATGGCAGGAGGAGGTCAGGGGAGTATGGACAGGGACAGGGCACCCCAGGACCAGGCATTCGGATGGGATGTGGGGGTGAGAGTATGTGGGAGTGCAGGGGTGAGGAAGAAAGGTAACAGTGGAGGCGTGGAGGGTTAGGGTGAGAGAGAGAGAGAAGCAGAACTCCAATTAGTGACCACAGAGAAAACAAAGGCTTGGAGAAGGTGTATACGAAAGTTGGCTACAAAACATTTGTATGCTCTGCTAAGCTGTGTCCCCTTAGACACCGGCAAGGGTGGGCAGAGGCAGCGTGAGTCCTGCTTCCCACCTCACTGTACTTGGCTCTGAGAGACTATGCCAACCCTTTCATTTTGCAGAGGGAAGACACAGGTTGGAGGGGACAGGATGTGCCTGGATTTTAGGGAAGTGTCTAGCAGAGATTGGTGGCATACAGTGGGATTTTAGCTGGCCACTTGCTGTGGCTTGCAGGGCAGGTTCAACGCATCTGAGCCTACTTTTCCTTTTATAAAATGGAGAAGGAAAACTTATGAGCATGATCACTATCCTTAGAACCCTGGGCTCCGACTCTCAGCCCTGTTCTATCCAGTGGCCCTGCAGTACTTCGACTCTGGGTTTGATTTGGAAACTATTAGAGTGAGTGAGCTCCGAGGGTCTGCCCTGCAGTTGAAAGGAAGAGCCCTCCCTGCCTCTGCTGGGAGCTAGCTCTGCTCAAGGTGGGACTGTGCCAAGCCCTTCTCCTTCCCAGGGCCATTGGCAAAACGGGAGGGTGGCTTGAGGACCCCCAAGTCCCTGCCAGCCCGTATCTCTGGATCTTCCCTTACAGCCTTCTCAGCTCAGTGTGCAATGCTGGTGTTCAGACAGATAAACAGAACATCCTGTCCACAGAGCAGGGCCTGGGGGATAAGGGGCTCTCCCTGGGCAGGTGGGAAGAGGGCTACATGCTCTTGGAGGAGGACCTCTGAGACCTGGGCTGCTGCCCACTCTCTTCCTATTGGCTGCGCCATCTGGGCAGTAGGAAAGGTCCAGTGTCCTGATTTCAACTGCCCTCCAGCAACGCCCATCTTGTGCCCATCAATGACTGCAGGCAGGGACACGTGGCAGAGCTAAAATTAGAGCAATTAGCTCCTGATTTCTCACAAGGGAAAGTCACACCCTCATGCCTTCTCCTCCCTTAGCCCTCTGTGCTTCTAGAGACTGCTTGGCATGGGGGTGGAGACACCTCTTTTCCAGAAGAGGAGGCTGGGGAGGACGTATATAGAAGGTCCTGGACAGAAGGAAGGGGAAGGGGTCTGAATAGACAGGAGGTCTAGGACCCAACCCATAATCTGGAGGCCCTGTGAGGGGGCTGAGGGGCAGGCAGGCAGCTCAGTGAGCAAGTGGGAGCTGCTGAAACTAAAGGTCTCCAGGAGGCAGCCCAGATGTGCCTTGTCCTTGAGGCCTGCAGAGTCTGTTCAGGCTTTGACTGCACTGCAGGGAGGTCCCACAGATGGGAGGGTGGCTACCAGTCAGGGAGCAGACACCTGCATTACATTAACTGTGTCCTCATTCTGTACACCAGTGGTGTGACAGGACTGAAGAGGCCCTGCCCCTTGTCCTTCCCATCATCATGAGGATGGCTGGGGACAGGTGCATTAGGTAGATGAGAGGCTGGGGGTATCCTGGGGTTGCTTAGATGTCACAGGCTCCCATTGAGGATGTCCGTTGAGAGACCATCAGTGTGCAGATAACTGCTCTGCATATGCCCTTCCCAGCTGAGAGCCATTGGTATGGAGCAACCTTGGCTCTGACCCTCATGGAGGTCTGGGGTGATGGCAAATTGGGGTTGGGAACATCTCATCCAGGCAGGTAGAGGGGGTATTCAACAAGATAGTTTGGGACCATCTAATCCCCAAATGGATGGAGGTACCCCTTGGAATATATAGTTAGGGCAGCTTCTGGGCATCTAATCCAGGTGATGGAGGGGAGGTGTCCAGTTCATCCTATGGGTTCCAAAGATGTCAGACAGACAAAGAGCAGTGACTGCAACTTCTGCTGGGTGATACCAGGAGCAGCTCAAGACAACAGGTGGATAAAGGTAAAAGGGAGATTTGGGTCTAGCTTTGTAGACCCTCTGGCAGGGAGGATCCCACCCTGACTGGGAAGAAGGGCACAGAGCGTCCCTGGCACAAAGTGGTAGCCTGGTTGCTGAAGAATTCGCCAGTGGTGACCTGGGAGGACGTCTTGATGGAATGCAAGGCCTGCAAGGGCAGCAGAATTGGCTGGCTACTCTTAAGCCATGTTGGCCTGGCTCTGTGAAAAGGGAGAGTCATCAGCAGTTAAACGCTCAGTGTAAGCCAGAGACCCTCTTTGGTTGCTTTCAGAGAGTCCCCATTGTGGAGGAGTACAAACTGGATCTGAATCAGAGTGCTCCCAAGGTCTTAAGCCAAGGCAAATCTGTTGTGCTTGGTAAGGGCCCGACTTGGGAACCTGCGTCCCTGAAACCAAAGTGAGGATGAGTGGATGGAGATTCCTGAGGCGGAGGCCCACCCTTCCCTAGTCAGAGCTAGACCCACCCCATGTTGGAAGGTACTGCACAGGCCCCTGCCTGTGTCGCTCCCACTCTTGTTCCTGGCTGCAGGCTGATAATAGGGTTAAAGCCCAGCCCTACCCAGCCGGGGACACGCTGGGCCTGATCAGGGAGGAGAGATGGCATGCCTGTGGGGCAGGGGTAGCAGGAATTAGCTAGCATGAACCAGCAGAAGCCTGGCAAGCACTCCTGGCTCAGATACTGAGGGTTCTTGATCAAGAAGGTCAGAACAAGGACTGGATAAGCAAGAATTCCTTGGAGGCCCTTTCTTGAGATATGGGGTTCAACACCCTGCAAGGACCCCAGAGGAATAGGGCAAACTCACTGCTGGGGCATGACATTCCTCCAGAACATAAGCGCAGAACTGGGATTGATGTACAGATCCCACATTAGGTCTATGGGTAAGAGCCAGGTGGAAACCTCTGAAACTGCACCCACCGGCCAAGAGGGTAATTCAAAAGTGATACTGTACTCAGGGTGCAGAGAATAGCAGCAATATTTGTCATCACTGGAGGCCTAAAGGATGAAGGGCGGTAGGTAGTCTTCATCTTTAATTCATTAGTCTGGCCCCTGAGAAACCAGATTGATCCTAGGGAATGACAAGCGTTCCTACGGTCTGTAGGTGTCTCCTCCCCACTAATTCCTATATTCCTATGTTGAAATCCTAACCCCCAAGGCTATTAGGGGTATTAGGAAGCAGGGCCTTTGGGGATTAGTGCTCTTATGTTATGAAAGAGGCCCCGAGAGCTCATATCCTCTTCTGCCACATGAGGACAGAGAGAAGGCACTGTCTATGAACTAGAAAGTGGTGCCCTTACCAGACAGAATCTTGACCTTGGACTTCCCAGCCTCTGTAACTGTAAGAAATAAACTTCCCTTGTTTATAAGCCACCCAGTTTATGGTATTCTGTTATAGCAGCCCGATGGACTGAGCCCACTGCCATGGCTCAGTCAAGTGGCATCCCTGACTGCACCTGCTGGAACAGTCTTCCAAATGGCAGCCATAGTGCCAGCTCAGGGGCAGCAGCACTCTGACTGGTGTCTATGTGGTGCTGGGTCCTCAACAGGAAGAATACGCGGGTCTAGTCAGAGCTAGCCCCACCCCATGCTGGAAGGTACTGTGGAGGCCCCTTTCAACCAAAGGATAAAAGCAGGAGCGACCTTATCACTCCTAGGGACCTAGTGGGGAAATTTTCTACTCCCATTCCCAGAACTTTGGGCTCTGCAGGATGGAGGTTCCCCTTGGAATATAGTTAGGGCAGCTTTTGGGCACTTGGACTCCAGTTGTTCAGGGCCAGCTGGGAAGAAGAGGAGTTGCATGTAGGCCCCAACCTGCAGGAAGAGGTTAGGCGGCTACTGTAACACAGGGGCCGTGAGGAATGTGGGTAGAGCCAGTGCGCGGCCTACTTCGGTGCCACTCCTACTTCACCTGTGAGTGAACATTGCAGCAACCCCGGCCTGAGAAAGGCACGCTCATCAAGGGCTCAGGCCCTCCCACGTGGAGGTTGGGGTCATACCCTCAGGTTAGCCACCATGTCTGCTGGGGACAAAGCTGAGTGAGGGGATTGGTATGACAAAGAGATGATGAGTGCTGGTGTGGCCCTAGGACCTGCTGCCACTGCGGCAGGGTACACAGCTCAGGAAGAGAGGCCCCTTGATCATGGAGGAGCTGCTCCCTGCAGCTGGATGGTGGGCAGACCTCAGTGCCCTGTGGATTGCCGCCGCCATGGACCTGTGCAGCTTGGATTTCAGCCCTGGGAGCGTGGCTGGCTACAGCCCCTGTGGGCCCACTTGGTGTTGTGCTGAGACTACGCTTCTCTGAGACTGTTCCCAGCCAAGGATGAATGAGTCCTCAACAGGAAGAATACATGGGTCTAGGAACCAAAGGATAAAAGCAGGAGTGACCTCTTCACATTCACTCCCAGGGACCCAGTGGGGCATATTTGAATGGATGGGCATCCAGCACAGGCCCATTCCTGTGGGAGGCGGGAGTCTTCTACGGTCAGTGATGGCCCAAGGATGGCACATCGCCTGGCCATGCTGTGCTGCCGCCCTGAGATTTAACTGCTCATGCCCCTTCCTTCCCTGTCCTTTCACGGGAGGCAGGTGAGCCCCCTGTCTGAAGGCTCTCCCTGAGGCTCCCGCCCCCACCCCCCACCCCACTGACTCTCACATGTCTCCCCTCACTTTGGCAGCTGCTCCTCTGGGGACTGGAGCTGACATAGTAGCTTCAGAAGCCCATCCTGCTGAAGGGCATTGGGTCCAGCCTTCTGCTTCTAGCCTGGGTTGTCTACACACAGTATGGAAGCTCTCCTTAGAGTCAGGTGGCATCTCCTCTATTCTTCTAGTCACTGGCTTTGGAGCCTCTGGACGTCCTCCCAGAGACTTAGCCTAGATCTACCCAGCTTGCCCAATGGCACCTGCCACCTGAGGGGACTCCTAGCTCAGAAGCCTTGGTGGGGATTGAGCACCCCTGGGTAGGTGTGTGCAGCATGGACTCAGGCCACACAGAGGGGCCTGGGCCCTCCCAGACTGGGGCTGCTGAGCTCGGGTGAGCCTCAAGTTGCTGCCCCCCACCCGCTCCCTGCAGCCTTCCCACCCCCTCTGGAGCCTGCCTCAGTGAACAGCACATGCTCCCTGCCTGGCTCCCTCTCATGACTTGTTGGGAAGAAGAATTGATGACAACATCAATAATGTGACTTGTATACAAGCTGCACCGCCAACAAACCCGAGTACTGGGGATAAATCCTTTCCTGGCCCAGTAATTTCTCTGTAAGCCAAAGGAATTACACTTTTCTTGGCAACAACAACGGCGCCTCCCCAGGACGCCAGTTTCCCTTCCCCTTCATATACCACCCCAGAGGCGATTCTCACAAGCATCTTTCCACCAGATGCCCTGATCACAGGGCCCCAGGTTCAGGACACGGGGTGCAGATGCTCTCCGTGATCCTCACTTGGCCCCTCTGCCCATGGCTGGTGGGTAGATGGAGCTCGCTCTGAATGGATAAACTTATCAGGGGATCCTGTTTGGTCCCACACAGCAGTGCCCAGGGATGTAAGGCCATTACGGGGGAGGAGGGGGCAGAGCCAGGATAAGAGGAGTGTGTAGAGAGAGGGGCCGGTGTGGTGGTGTGGGTGCTGTCCTTGAGCTGGAGCTGCCAGGCGTGGCCTGTTCCTTTGGTGCCCCCAGGGAGGGCTGTGCATGCCGGGCTGAGGGGGCAGCAGTCAGAGAGCAAGACCGAGTCGTTAGTGGGGATTAAAGTCTGGCTGCAGCTGTTCCCGCACATCATGGCCTTCCTTACACCGAGCCTGGGCCCACTCCATGGGGATCCTGCCGGAGTCTCCCGTGACTTTCCAGATTTCTAAGTTGCATCATCTTACTTCCCTCTCGTGCCTCCCCAGCCCCCTCCTTCCGCCATGGCTCTGACAAGTAAGGTTACTAAGTGCCGTGGAGGCTGAGGGAGAAGGCTGTTTTGGAGAATCCTCAATGGCTTTCTCTTTCAAGGAGATTCTGGGGCTCCCCCCTCCATCTTGCCTCACCTATGTTCAGGCCTGGGATAATGTCCTCTCTCTGTCCTGAGGCAGGGGTAGAGAGATGAGGCTCTCCAGGTGGGAGGTTTCTGCCCAAAGTGGCACCCCAGCCTCTAAATCAACCAAGCTCTCAGGGCCACCTTGCCTGCTCTCTGGGCCCCTGGGGCTAAGGGGCAGCCAGGCAGTAGCCTGGGCCCATCTACGGCACACAAGAGGCCCAGGGCTATAGAGGGCTCAGCATTAGCTGAGCTGCGTTGCCCTGATGTTCTTCAAGCCCTGCCCTAGCTCCTTTGTCTTCAGGTGAACTCCCCACACACCTGGTGATAGCAGTGGCTGCCGCCTGGTTGGGTCCTGGACTTGAGAGCTGGAATACCCAGGGTTCTAATTATGCTATCCCCAACTACTCACTGGATGGTCTTCCTTTGGTTTAAATGTGTCCCCCAAAGCTCCTGTGTTGGGAACTTACTCTTCAATGCAACAGTGTTGGGAGAGGGTGTCCAATAAGAGACAATTAGGTCATGAGTGCCCCCATAAGTGGATTTATGTTGTTATTAAGGGAGCAGGTTAGGGTTTGAGAGAGAGTGGGCTTGTTTTGAAAACAAGCTTGACCCCCTCTTTCTCTCTGCCTCTCAGAGACTGCTCTCTTGCCCTCCCACCTTCTGCCATGGGATGACACAGCCAGAAAGGTCCTTGCTAGGCCCAGGCCCTTCCACCTTCAACTTCCCAGTCTCCAGATCTGTAAGAAATCAATCTCTCTTCTTTATAAATTACCCAGTCTCAAGTGCTTTGTTATAGCAGCACAAAATGCACTAAGAGCCTCAGTTTCCTCATCTATAAAATGGGGCAACAGAAGACTTAACATGTAGATTCTTGTGAGATTAAACAGAAACATGTATGAAATGTGACTGGCAAAGTGCCTGGCATACAGCAGGTCCTCCACACTGCCACTGTGATCCTTTCCGTTGGAACTAGAACCATGTGGTGCAGACTGGGATGCTGGGGGTGCATCCCAGATGGGAAGGAGAATGACACAGGTGTTATCAAGCTCCTGTTTGAGGAGTGGTCTTTGTGTCCACTTAAGTTGGCTAAGGAATAACTAATGGCTGGTGGTCTTCTGCATAGTATCAGAAGGTGGGGGCTGGGTTGGTCCTCTGGGCTCAGCACCCTGGGAAGGGAATGCTGCCTTCCTGGGGGCAGGATTTGGCACCTTAAGACGGGTTCACATTGGCATTTCCAACCAAGAGGGAGGATGGCTGTACTGTGGAGACAAAGGCCTGGCTCTCCCAACAGTGCCAGGAGAATGTGTGTTATCTTTGGGCCCAGGTGGTCTGGCCTGGGTCTCGGGGCTGGCACCGTGTGGGTACCGCCCCTAGCCTTGGAGTCTGTTGAAAGGAGCAGGCGGTGGGCAAAGGTGGCAGCCATTCAAGTGGACGCTAGCCCTCTGAGCAGCTGGGAGTGGGGCCAGGAGGAAGGGCTGTGGCTGGCTTTCTGGTGGTCGTTGGCAGGACATGAGACTGGGGTGCAGGGTACAGAACTAGGGACAGGGCTTGGGAGAGGGAGAGCTTGGCATTAGGCTGGGGCCAGCCTCATGGAAACCCCACTCTTCCTAGCTGTTCTGCCCAGGGTGCCTGCAGTGGGTAGCCCTGGGCTCGAGTGATCCTCCTGCCTCAGCCTCTCAGTGC
Organism: Otolemur garnettii; assembly: GCF_000181295.1. Classification (NCBI taxonomy): domain Eukaryota; kingdom Metazoa; phylum Chordata; class Mammalia; order Primates; family Galagidae; genus Otolemur; species Otolemur garnettii. Next base: position 5,056,184 of record NW_003852503.1, on the reverse strand, counting down.
TCCCTTGTCTCCTCGTCCTCTTTCCCTCTAAAGCAGCTGGGCTGTGGCCAGGCCAGGTGGAGCTGGGCCAGGCACATTGTCCTAAGATTCAGTTGCCCTTACCAAGGGGTAGTAGGAGGGTGAGACCCCCAGATCACAGTAGGGGGGCTGCAGGGACAGCTTCTGCAGCTCCTCTTCCTGCCGCTGCCTCTCGGCCTCCAGCTGGAGAATCTGGAAGAGAAGGAGGTGCCTGCTGCACATACTTTCTCATGCCCCTGCTCTGGGAGACCCTCTTAGACCCCCAGCTGGATTGGGACCCCTCTCCTTGATTCCCACACCACCCCCATCTCTGTATCTGCCCCACTGGTGGCTACCTGGGAGGGCACAAGGGCACTCTGAGCCATTAGCTTTGTTGGAAATACCAGGGCCCAGCACAGGGCCCAGCACCCTGTCAGTGCTCAATAAATATACATTTTTTTGAGACAGAGTCTTGCTCTGCTGCCCTGGGCAGAGTGCAGTGTGGTGTAATTGTAGCTCACTGCAACCTTGAACTCCTGGGCTCAAGTGATCCTCCTGCCTCAGCTTTCCCAGCTCATTTTTCTATTTTTCAGTAGAGATGGGATCTGGCTCTTATTCAGGCTGGTCTCAAACTCCTGAACTCAAGCAGTCCTCCTACCTCGGCCTCCCAGAGCGCTAGGATTACAGGTGTGAGCCTATATATAGGGTGTCTGGAAAGTTCCTGTGCAATTTAAAGTTGCCCATGAACATTACGGACACATTGTGTGTGTGTTTTCTTTGAGATAAAATCTGACTCTGTTGCCCAGGCTAGTGTGCCATGATGTCAGCCTAGCTCACAGCAATACTAAACTCCTGGGTTCAAGTGATCCTCTTGCCTCAGCCTTCTAAGAAGCTGGGACCACAGGTGTCCACCATAACTCCTGGCTAATTTTTCTACTTTTAGGAGAGATGGGGTCTTGTTCTTGCTTAGGTTGTTCTCAAACTCCTGAGCTCAAATGATCCTTTCACCTTGGACTTCCAGAGTGCTGGGATTATAGGTGGGAGCCACCATGCCTGGCCCTGGCATAATTTTTTTTTTTGCTATTTTTCAGCTGGGGCGGGTCTGGCCTGGCATAATATTTTTGATACATGAATGAACTTAGAGGTGGAGGCAGAGGTTTCCCTGGGGCCCTGGGTAGGGAGGGCCCTAGTTTGTTACCTCTCAGGGTGAGGACAGAGGGAAGACCTTGACCATGGCCTTCAGCTTAGAACTGGCCTGTGGACGTGGGCTCTGCCTCCAGGTTGGGCTCCCTCCCTGAGTCCATTTTCTCCCCTTCCTCCAGTCTAGGGATCTTGTTCTCTGTTGCCCCAGGCCTACCTGGATGTCCTCAGGTCCAAGGTAGCTCTGCCTGTTGGGAGGAGGCTCCGGCTTCTGAGAGGGAGGCTGGTCAGTCCTGGGGGAACATGTTCAAGGTAAGCTCAGTACAGGGGCTTGTGCGGGGTGGTCCCTGCCCTAGTTAGGCTGCCCAATAGTTACTGGCCCCTGAGCCCCAGTCTCAATGACAGGCCCCAGGGCAGCCTCCTGAGTGGCCAGAGCCTGGATGGAATGTGGTTACACAGCAGAGTGGGTTAGAGGCTGAGTGTCCGCCCACCTTTCCCAGGTGTCTCTGCGCCTGACTCCAGCCTGGCCTGCCCCTCTGGGTATGGGAACCGTGTGACTCTCAGGGTTTCTCGCTCAAAAAACTGGGAGATCCAGAAGATACATAGTGGGAGTGAGGCGTTGGATGCAAAGTATGGGGGTGCCAAAAATCTCCGTCAGCACAATAAATAATATTTAATGCAATATTTTTGAGATGAAAATTAATGCAAAAATCCATAACGAACAAAATATCAACATTTGAAGTGAGGACAGTCAGGCTTAGTAATAGTGGCATGCTGAGCCATATTGGAGCCTGAGGCAAGAGGGAAAATCAGTAATTCTAATCCTGTCTTTATTTAAAATGTTAATGTTTTGTTTGTTATGGATTTTTTTGGATTCATTTTGATTTTTTACAATATTGCGTTAAAATGTCATTGGTCGGGATGGCTGAGGTTTTTGGCACTCCCTCATTTGCCACCCCGGGCCTGAATCTCCCGGTGCCTCAGTTTCCTCATCTGTAACTTGTGGATTTTAATCGTGCACCTGCCCCTGAGAGCAGCTGAGCTGTGAAGATCAAATACATCTTTCTGGCAATGTGAACACTGGGGAGGATGGAGCCTGGCGCCTGTCTTATCAAAGGGTTAATGTCCCTCCCCCCCGTTAAGTGTCCCTGAGCACTGACAAGTTCCAGTGCTTCAGTGTCTGGGGAGCCACAGGGGCAGGCGGCAGGAGCAGAGAAGGGAGAGTTGGGGTGGGCAGAGGCTTGTTAACACTCACCCGTCATCATCTGTCCCCAGCTGGTCCTTCTGCTGCCGGTGACATAGAAAGAAGACAGCAAGTGCCACACCAAGAAGGAGGATCACAGCCACGGTGCCCCCCAAGAGCCTGGCTATGCTTCCTGCACCCTCTTGGGGGAGGGGCTTTTCTGGAACCAAGAGGCAAGAAGATAATCAGAGAGAGAGACAGACAGACTCAAGTGAGCCAGAGGGAGTCAGGTGGGCAAAAGAGTTAGAATCAGACCCCTGGGGCAGCACTCTGTTGTCAACACCCCTCCCCCTCCTTGCTGTGCTCCTGTTCTAGGAGGTGGGAGACAACGTCATCCTCTTGGTCCCCAGGACCCTGTATGTAACCCCGGACCCTGCTCTGATCTTAGGATCTGGGGCACAGTGATGAGTGGGTAGGGGATGGAGGACTCAGGGCAGGTGAAGGGTGCTCAGAGATGAGGCCTCCACCCCCTTATTCCATTTCTGGCCCTGCAGGGAAGATTCCTGTTGAGGAGTTTAATTTCCTTCCCCTCCCTACCCAATTAAACAAGCAAATGAACTAATTGGAGCTTTGCCCTCCCAGCTCTGGAGAGAGGGTGAGGGAGACGGGAGCTGTGAGATTGGTTGGGGAGGGGGCATGTGGCGGGTCCTCTGGGGAAGACTAAGTTTCTTCAGTACAGACAGCCTGAAAAACTCAGAGGGCTGTGCTCTAAGGTGAAGGGCTAACTCATCCTCTGTCTGGACCCACCTGGCCGTTGTCCCATAGGAGGGAAGCAGGGCTGGGGTGTCTGGAAGCCCCTCTCAACTTTCTTTCTTTTTTTTTCTATTTGAGACAGAGTCTCACTTTGTCACCCCCAGTAGAGTGCTATGGCATCGTAGCTTACAGCAACCTCAGACTCTTGGGCTCAAATGATTCTCTTGCCTCAGCCTCTGGAGTAGCTGGGACTACATGTGCCCACCACAACACCCGGCTATTTTTATAGATGGGGGTCTTGCTCTAGCTCAGGCTGGTCTTGAACTCTTGAGCTTAGGTGATCCACCTGCCTCGGCCTGCCAGAGTGCTGGGATTACAGGTGTGAGCCACAGTGCCTGACCTTCAGTTTGCTTTGTGGTGGGACAAGTTACTCCACCTCTCTGGGCCTCAGAAAGAAAAGGGCCTCAGAGGATTGCTCGTGGTGGCTGAGCTGTGTCTCAGTCTGAGGTGGAGCCAGCAGTCCGTCCCTGAAGACCATAAGGCTGCTGACACTGAGCCTGTGGCCAGGGGCACACGCTGCTTTCTGGCTGTTCAGATTTGGCCCTTTGTGTCCTTCCCTCTGCTGGGCTCCATTTCTCGTCTCTGCCCTTGACAACACTCAGAGGGGACTGGATCGAGGAGAAAATCATATCCTGCACACTCCTTTGTCTCTTTCCTCCCCACCATCATATTCTGTGTAATTAAATACAGGGCACCTGAATAGAGATGCTAAATTGCCGTTTGCAATAAACATCATGGAGCCAATTTTCCTAAAGTGGAATTGACAAGCACCTACCTCTCTCTTTCTCTCCCTCCTCTATCCCAATGCCAGGTATCTGGCAGAGATCTAGGTACCACCCTGGCTCCAAGTGACTCTGCAGCTGCTCTCCAGCCCTGGCCCCTGCTAATCAGGGGCAGGCCTCTTGCAAAGGCTCTGGCCCCTGCATCCATCTCTCCGCTGCTGGTGGGCAGTGGCCCTTTCTGGCAGGCAGTTTGGCCAGGAGGGGCAGCCTTATGTGAGGGTCATGGGTTCCAGGGGCTGGGCCCTGTGTGCATTTCTATCACAGGGACCCAGAAACCCCCTCCTAGGATTCTCTGTCCCAGGGCCGTGTTTCTCATCTTTCTGGTTTCACAGGACTCTTGGGCTGGGATACTGCAATCAGGTAAGCAAAGCGTGTCCCCTTTCCTCTAATTCTCGGCATCCTGGCACCCACTGTAGTAGCTCGCTTCCCCATTCTCTCTTCTTTATCCTCACGCCTTCCTGCCACCCTGCAACCTTCCATCTCTGCTTTGGGTTAGCAGACATTTGTGGGGCTCTGCTGTGTCCCAGGCACTGTTCTGGTGATGGGAAGCAGAGATGCATGAAGTACAGTCACTCTGAACTCTCTGTGCTCTGAACTCTCACTCCGTGGCAGCATCTCCCCAACTCCAGTGCCAACTCTCTGGGTCCAACCACCAGCATCAGCCGCACTACTGCCATAGCCTAACTAGCCTCTCTGCCTCCAATCCTGTCCCCTCCAAACAGATCTCTGCCCTTGAGCCTGAGTGACCTTCCTTCCTTCCTTTCTTCCAAGACAGAGTTTCACTCTGTCACCCTCAGTAGAGTGCCATGATGTCATCACTCACAGCAACCTCAAATTCTTGGGCTTCAGTGATCCTCTTGCCTCAGCCTCCGGAATAGCTGGTGCCTACCTGGCTAATTTTAGAGACAGGATGTCACTCTTGCTCAGGCTGGTCTCAAACTCCTGAGCTCAAGCAATCCACCTGCCTTGGCCTCCCAGGGTGTTAGGATTATGGACATGAGCCACTGTGCCCAGCCTGAGTGATCTTTCTAAACTACAGATCTGATTGGGCTACCTCCCTACTTAAAATCCTCTAAGACCTCTTGGCCCTCAGCAGTGTCTAGGGGCTGAGGCTTTTGAGGCTTTTGTGACTTGGCTCCTGGAGGAAATGCCACAGGCAGTCAGCAAGTAGCCCCCTGACCACTTGCAGTTCCCTAAGGGGGAGTCTCTGCTTCCTTTCAGCTTCAGGTATTGTGGGAGCTCCTCTCCCTACAAGGGTTTCTCCTTTCTCCTGCCTCATTTCAGCCCCACCCACCCTGCAGGTTTGAGCTGGATGTGCTATGTGTAGAAAGCCCTCCCTCCCTTCTCGGCTGGAATGGGTGTCCTCCTCTGGACTTCTCCAGCACCCTCTTTAAGTGTCTTTCCTATAGACAGTGAGTGTGTGTCTGACTCCAGCCCGTGCACAGTGCCTGGTAGTCATGAAGCACTCAGAAGGCGTGTTGTGAATGAACTAAGGCTTGGCTGAACGTGTGCAGAGGGCAGTTGTGGAATCTCACCTTCCACCAGGGGATACTCTGGCTGGGAGTCCTTAGCTATCTCTGTGCTGGATGCTAGGAATTCCGTTTCTCTGTACACAACCCAAACCTATATTCCCTTTTCTGCTCAGCACAGCAGAGGCAGCCTGGCATTTCCAAAGGGCTGGGGTGTGGGGACCAGTAGGGAAATGAACACACAGCCCGTCTGGCTCACGGAGTTCAGGTTTCTCTCCCACATGGCTAGCCCCACATGGGATGCGATCAGGAGGGAGAGAAGACAGTTTCAGGACAAAGGGCTGGGATTTCAGCTCCTGCCTTGATTCCTGAATCGGGGCACCTCCTCCAGGGACTTTCATACATCGCCCCTCAGGGACTCCAAGGCCACTGTGGCAAGCAGTGGGGGGCAGCTGTTCTTATAGGGGCCATCATGTCATCATGTGAAAACGAAAGTACAGTTGTCCCTCAGGTGTCTTCCCCCTTCCAAAAAAAAAAAAGAATACCAAAATCCTCACATATCAAGTCCCTGATATAAAAAGGTGTAGTAGTTACATGTAACCTAGGCACATCCTCCTGCATACTTTAAATCATCTCTAGATTACTTGTAACACCTAATAGTACAATGTAAATGCTATGTAAATAGTTGTTACACTGTATTACTTAGAGAATAATGACAAGACAAAAGTCTGTACATATTCACTACTGACTCAACCGTCCAGGTTTTTCCTGAATAATTTTGATCTGCAGTTGGTTGAACCCACAAATGCAGAGCCCATGGATGCGGAGGGCTGCCTGTCTGTGACGAATGAGCTTGTGAATGCACTCATGTGGCCATTAGAAAAACCAAGGGCCCCCAAAGTTGGGGTGCAGTGGGCCGGGCTCCAGATGTGCCAGGGCCACAGTGGACAACTCTGATGTTGCTCCCTCCAAATTGCCCTCTCTTCATGTCCCATGCTCTCAAAATCTAATTGCCACTTCTCTTGGTGCCTTGAAGCCCTGTCTGGAGGGTCCCACCTGGGGGGTGTACATAGTGGCAGTAGAGAGAAAAGGGGCAATAGGGACAAGAAAAGGAACAGATGGAAAGACACAGAGGAGAAATTGGTCTCAAGTCCATGGTGTGCCAGGCACTGTGTTGGGTGCCTCTGCTGATTTGGGGTTCATTTGATCCTCATATTAAGCCTGCAGAATTAGGTAGCATTTTCCTTGTGAGCAAAATGAAGCTCAGAGAGCCCAAGGAGTTTGTGCAAGGTCACCCAGTTGGTCAGTGGCAGAGTGGGCACTGGAGCCCATGCCTGTGTGACTCTGTCTCAGGCTGTGGAGTCTTCTTAGAAGTCCTGATGCTGTACTTGGCATGGACCTGCCACCCTGTCTCAGCCCTTACCAGACACAGTCCTACCTGCCCCCCTGCCTGAGTGGGGGCCCCTGGCTGCTTTGTCTCTGAGCCTCGCCTTGACAGCTGTGAGGAGGGGGCCTGGCGCTGGCCCCAGCTGGAGCCCTGGCATCGAGCCCCCAGACACTCTCTGGTTGCACCGTGACGAATCTGTTCCCCCACTCCCAGCTCTGGGGGCGTGAGGGCTGGCCTGGTCACCTGCAGGCAGCCGGCTCCGCTGAGCTGGGAATCTGTGTGGGGGAGGGCGCGGGCGTGCAGAGAGACCTGCTGTACACTAGCCCTATGCTGGGCCCAGTCCTCACAGCAGTTCTGTGAGGTCAGCCATGTTCACCTTGTGCTACTAAGGAGGCTCCCAGAGTTCAAGTCAGCTATCCAGAGCCCCTCAGCGGGTACCACCACAGCTGGGCTTGGGTCCGGGGGGCCTGCTGAGGTCCCTCTTCTGTTACGTCAGCAGCACCTGCCTCCTTTCTCTAGGAAGAGCCTGCATTCTGTCCTGGCTGCTTCTGTCTCTGGGATCACACCCCTGGGGCCTCAGTTCTCTCACCTGACAGATGGTGACAGCCTGTTTGGCTTCCCCTCCCTCGAACTGAGTAAGTGAAATCCACTGTGAGTTCACTATGGGGGCTGCAGGACAGGACAGAGATCTTGGGGGCTTCTCTAGTTCTTTAGGTGCCAGACATGCCCCCTACACTGAGGCCTTGTGGTCTGGGAGTCCGAGGAGCCTTGGACCACACCTAAGTGGCCAACAATCTAAATTCATGTCTTTCTGCCACCGAGTTCTCAGCTGGACCTTGTGTTCCTGAGCTGCAGGCTTCACTCAGGGGGGCAGGTGAATCCAGTATGCTCACTTGCTCACCTGTTCTCCCTCCTTCCCTTAGACAAACATGTCCCTAGCACTGTCTATGTGTCAGGCACTGTGCCGGGCACCGAGGGTCCCATTCCCTGGCTAATGGAGAAGTCATACATGAGCACAACTGAATACCCTATTTTGTGACTCAAGGTCCAGGAGGGTATATGGAAGAAAGCCCCAGAGGAGGGGCTTTCTTAGCAGGGTTTTGATAGCATAATAGGAGTTCACCAGGAGAAGAAAGGGAGAGAGAAGAGCTTGTAGGCACAGTGAGGAGGGTCACAGGAGCACAGGTGTGAAACATGGGGTATATAAGGGAAGTTCCAAGTGGGTGGGGCTGGAGATACGGCAGAAATCTGGGGTTGGGGAAGCAGGTGGCAAAAGCATGCTCAGAGGTTTGGATTTCATCTATGGGTCACGGAAATGCAGTCTCTTATGCTGCCCCTGCTTGGGGACAGACACATTGCCTTTCTCAGAGCTGTACAAAGGAGGCTTTTCTGGGGTCATCTCCTCCTGAGCTCCTTAGGGAAGCCACTTGGCCCTTCTGCCTAGGAGGCTGTCTTGGTCAGGGCTGGTCTGCACTCTGCTTGTCTCCTCTGATGCAGACCAAGCAGGTGTTTCTGGAGAGCCAAGGGCTTAGAAGAGGCTGAGTGTTTGGACTAAGCACCCAGAGCTAGCATTTGAGAAAGGAGGGTCTGATTTTACTGTCCAGGGCCCATCCAGTGGCTCAGAGCCCATTGACCATTTATCTAGCCTGGGTATACAGGACTGACCTCTTTCCTTATGGTCAAAGGCAAGGGCTTGAGGGAGTGTGCTCTGGGCCAGCTCTGCCCTGTCTGGAAGCTCTGAGGGCAGCAGTCTCACTGCTGGGAGGACTCCCCAGATGCATTTGAATCTTATTGTTAAATTAAAGCCCAACTGTGAGAATGTAGGATCTGACCCACAGGGACAGGGAAGACTGAGGCCAGTGCTTGGGAATGCTGTAGGGCAGCAGGAATTCTGACATGGCCCTAAGCTGAGGACCAATAGTGGCCATCCCTGCACCTCCGTGGCCTTAGCATGAAGACTAAGCTCTCCAGCTGAACCCCAAGGTCTTGCACAAGCTTCCCAACCAGGTCCGATTCAGGGGTGTCCAACGTTTTGTTTTTCCTCTGCCACATGTTGGAAGAATAAGAGTTGCCTTGGGGCCACACATATACAAACAATAATGAAAGCTGATTAGCAAAACAAAAAACAAAAACAGAATCCACAAGCATTCTTTTCAGGATATCTGACACCACAGATAAGCAAAAAATGTCCCCATAAGATCAGCTTGTGGCCCTCAGGCTGCAGGTTGGACACCCCTGCAACATCATGTCCCCCACACGCACCTGCCTTACTGTGAGTTTAGCTTTCTTCTGTGTCTCTGTCTCATTTCCATTCTTTCTTCTCAGGACCCAGAGCTGGGCCAACTGCTGTACTTGGGGCTCATGGCAATCTGCTCTCACCTTGCCCTGGGGGACAAACTCCTTCCTCCCCAGCTTAGGCCACACAGGAGGGGACTCTTTCAGGGGCCTCCCTCTGATCTGAAGTGGTGAAAGAGCCCACCCAGAGACTGCAGTCACAGAGCTCTGCTCTCTCTTCCTCTTAGCAATAAGCCTGTGGTGGCCCCAAGCCAGCCCTGAGCGGCAGCAGTTGGAAGCCTCTTGCCTGCCTCTCCCCTGGCTGGGCTCCTGGTCACTTCTTCTGGCCTGGACTAGGTTGTGCTTCGGCCTGTCTGCCCTGGTGGGCCCCTCAGCGCAAAAAGCCCTTTCTCTGTAGCTACAGAATATGCTCTGGTGCTGAGCTTATGTGAAGGTCACCTTGCAGTCACCTTCATGAGACCTCCCGGATGGAGGCTGGAGGCCTGAGGCTCAGAGCCCTGCCCTCTTCTTTCCCTGGTCCTGACATCCATTCTGTTTGCCTGGAGCAGACATAAATTATGTAAAGTCTTAGCACAATGCCTGGCACATAGTCGATAGGTAATAAATGGGTGCTATTTTTGTTATTAGCTATTCAATACACGGAAATTAATGGTACTGTTGATGGTGATGAAATGGTTGATGAAGATGACGATGTTGCTGATGATGGTGATGGGGGTGGCACTGATGTTGACACTTCTCCCCTCACTGGAAGGTTGGCTTCTTCACCCGTGACTCGGGTCAAATGGCACCTGTGACCACATTATCATAGTATCAGTTATGTGTTACATGTACTTTTACTTAAATTATTTTATTTGACGCCCACATCCTTTGCCTCTGTTGATACATGGGTAACTGGAGGCTCAGAGAAGGTTAGTGAAAAGCTTAGGCTTACACGGCCCATTGATGATGGAGGTGTGATAGGAGCCCAGGTGTCCCAGATGAGAATCCTGCCTGAGTCCATCTTGATGCCCCTGCTGCCTTCATCTCTCAGTTCATCTGCAAAGGAAGACAGGCCAGGCTAACCTTGAATTGGCCACTTTCTTAGCTGTATAGTCTTGGCCAAATCACTTAAACCCTCTGAGCCTCAGCGTCCTCATCTGAAAATAAGAATAACAATGAAATTGTTGCCAGTGTGGTGGCTCACGCCTGTAATTGTAGCACTCTGGGAGGCCAAAGCAGGTGGATAGCTTGAGCTCAGGAGTTTGAGACCAGCCTGAGCAAGAGTGAGACTCTCATCTCTACTAAAAATAGAAAAAAGTACTCAGGCGTCATGATCACCTGTAGTTCCAGCTACTGGGGAGGCTCAAGCAAGAGGATCTCTTGAGCCCAAGAGTTTGAGGTTGCTGTGAGGTCTGACAACACCATGGTACTCTACCCGGGGTGACAGAGTGAGACTCTATCTCAAAAAAACAAACACAAAACAGAACAATGAAATTCTCATCAGCCATAAATATGGTAATGTATGTTAGAGCCCTAGCATGGCACCTTCAGATTAGTGTTTTTCAACCTTTTTTATTTCATAGCACACTTGAACCTACAGTACAGTGGTTCTCAACCTCCCTAATGCCGCGACCCTTTACTACAGTTTCTGTGGGTCGCGACCCACAGGTTGAGAACCGCTGCTATAGTTCAACTTCTGCGGCACAGTTATATTGATCAAAAAGAGAGTTAAAAAAATAATATATTTACTGTGCTTTGAACTTCTTTTGAAAATAATTTCATTCATGATCTTTAAAGATTTTTGCCACCCACGTAAGATTCTCTCAGGGCACACTGGTTGAATATCACAGCTCTAGATAGCCAGGGCTCAGTAAGTCCGGTCCTCATAGGGTAGCCATATGTCTCCTCCTTTAGGCAGAGCAGCCAGGCAGCCAGGGGTGGGGCAGCTATAATCCTGCCTGTTGGCCCCTCTCATTCCTGCCCTCAGCTGTCCTTAGTCCCTTCACCATTATGATCCACATACCCCAGACTTTTCTAGGCCTGTGCAGGGCTCAGGAGTAGGAATCAGAACATCCGCTCGTGTGTGTCTGTGTGTTTTTTTTGTGTGTGTGTGACTGTGATCACACACACACACACACACACACACACACACACGGAGAAGCTGAAGTCCCTTCCCACTTTGCCTACGGTGTTCCTCCATCTGGAGTGTTCTCCCCAATGTCACCACCCTTCCTGTTCCTTCACCCCAGCTCTTCACACCTTGAGTTGTCATTAGGAAGAAGAAACATGAGTGAGGCTGACTCTGAGCCCCCGCCAAGGTCAGGCCCAGCTGGAGAGAGTTACTGGGATTTCACACACATTCCTGGAGGGAGAGGGATTATCTCCCTTCTGGGAACCCTGCTGCGAGAGCTCTGACCCCCCAGCCCCTTAGAAGGGAGGAGGAGAGGCCAGGGAATTGCCCAGCCAGGTGGGGAGGGCTGGGGGCATAGGGAACACATTTATCTGTCACAAGCCCATCCTGTCCACCCCCAGGATGCCCTCTTCCCCTCCTCTGCCAGCTCCTCTTTCCTCCCTATCTCCTTCTCATAAAGGGCTTCCTTAGATGGGGAAAGAAGCGCCCCATTTGGAAAGGCACATCGCACAGTGGGAAAAATAATGGCGGGATTCTCTACCTCCTAGCGGTCTGACCTTAACTATGTTGGGCCTCAGTTTTCTCCTCTGTAAAAGAGAAAGGGTAGAATAAGTGAGGTAACAGACGTGGAGAGCCTGGCACAGAGCGGCCTCTGTATCACAGAAGCAGAAGCACATTATTAGTATTGAAAAGTACAACGTGGTGGTGGTACTGGGTTCTCTCCTTTGCCAGGATGCTGGTGGTGGGCTGGCTGTGAGCTGATGAGCTCCAGATTCTTCCAGCACTGGTTCTGCCCCTGGTGGGAGCCACTGCCCAGGACCCAGCAGGAGAGCTGGGCAGAGCTAAGGGCTGAGTCTATCCCTGCAGAAACCAAACATCACTGGTTTAGACTCAGTGTCCACTAAGGAGCTCTATAAACATCCAGGTACCAACATCCCTGCCCCAAACCCTTCCTTAACCCTGTTAAAATCAGTGCAGTGGGGCCCAGGAAGCTACTTATATAGGGAGAGCCTGGGGACAGTCTGGGTCTTTGCCAGGTCTCTCCAGCCACCGGTGGCCATCACTACACAGGGACTCTGCACACCCATGACATTTCTGTCCTCCCTGAGGGTGGACATTCCAGTGGTCTGGGTGGGGACCTTCTCTGTCTTCTGCGCTAGCAGGAGCTCTGACGCCTGCCTGGGCTTACCTTCCTGGGGCTCGGATCTGAGGGTGGGGGCAAGAAGGCCTGAGTGACAATAGCATTAGATTGGTCAAATCTGACTCCTGTTCCACAGCACATGGAGTTAGAAGGATGCAAGTTCAAGGCCAGCTGAGACGACCCCTGGGGATTTGGGAACTGGGCTGAAGACTAACATAACAAGTGGATTTGAAAGCAGGATCTACCCTACAGACCATGGTCTAGAGCTGGTTTGGTGGGTGGGGGAGGAAAAGTAAACCTGTAATGGGGCAGGGGGTGTAAGTGGTGGGAGGAGGGAACAGCAGCCTAACTGCCCCATCCCCACGCCAACATACATATGAACTGCCCCAAGTCTCTAAAACAGCTTGTCCTCTGATCCTCCTGCTCCCTATTTTTGGGGTCTGTCCCGCCCTCCCATTCTTGTTAAGTGCTCAAGGAGACCCTTATCCACTCAAGCCCTAGGACTTCCCTGGATAGAAAAGGATACCCTTGGGAGTGGCCACACTGCCAGCTCCTTTAGGGTCTTCCTTCAGCCACCCTTTCAGTGGCTCTTGGGGATCCTCAAACCCTCCCTGGCCCCTCACCTGCCAGCCTGAGCTTCTTAGCACGACAGCCACTGCCAGTGGGAACCAGTTGTTCTTCTGCTTTATTTCCTCTGGGACAAGATGAACATTTTTCAAGAGGCGTGTTACCAGGAAAATGAGAAGAACAGAAAGATACAAAAACACAGAAATGGGGGAGCCCGTGGAGTGCTTATTTTTTCCTCCTGATACGTGTATGTTATCCAGCCACAGACTCATGAGAAATAGCTGAAGGTGGGCGCTGCCTACAGCGAGCTTGTGCTACCCTTGGGAAAAGTGAGCTTCTTGCCACTGTGGGTATTTTAACAGGGTCCTAAGGTCTCCTAGGTGGGGAATGACCTTGGAAGGTCATTGCATAATGATGATCCTTTACGTGGACACAGAGGTTCATGGTTTACAAAGGGCTTTCACTTGCATTCTCCTAACTTTGCAAATCCCAGGGAATGGGTTAATATTACCATTTTACAGATGAGAAAACTGAGGCACGAGAGCAAAGCAGCCTTTCCAAAGTCACAGAGAGGAAATGACTAAGCTCACTGGGACTCACATTTGGATTCTGAGCCCTGCTGGGGCAGAGCTGCCCGTGTTTCAGGGCACCCACATTTCTTTCCTTATTCAATCTAGTGCGGGGAGCCCACCCATACCAAGTTGCCCCACACCAAGTTGTTCCTGCCTGTTTACCCTCTTCTTCCAGGCATGTTCACCTTTGCAGGGCACTTAAAAGGTGGACAGAGGTGATTCCAGAGTTAATGAGCCATTGGCAGGTCACATTAGCAAGACAGACCTGGCACTCAGGAGGGACTTGGAGGGGCCGGGACCTGAAAAGCTTAGAATTCTCAAAGCAAACAGCCAGAAGCTGAGGGCTGTCTGTCTTCCTCGGAGTGACAGGCATTGATGGTCTAGTTCTCTGTCCATCTGAGTAGGGGGCCCTTGGTCATCCCAGAACCCCACAATATGGCCTCAGGTCCTGGTAGAAAACCCCCCCAATTGAGTCTATACTGAGATAACCTCAACATGGTCTGAAGTAATTAAAATGAGAGGGGATTTAGATATGTAAATGCTTACGATAAATGCAATTAAATTCAGGGGAGTTTCTCCTGGCCTTGCCAAGGTGGAAGGCACAAATCTACCCTCCTCGGGAGTCCTGGTTCTAAGGTTATGTGTGGGTTTTTTGGGGAGCGGGCAAGAGGATGAGCTCAGGTATCCTGGGGGCGGGGACTGAAGACTCAAGAAATCTGGGGAACTTTATAACCTGAACATACTTATGGAGGTGATGAGGAGTGGTGCGTTTTGTTCTGGCAAGTTCTGTGGGCAACATCATGGGATGCTTCTGAGAGATTTGATTATTCCTTCAAGGAGCAAATAATCTTGAGAAAAGAAATAGGGACAGCTGGATTCTGGGTCTTTCTTGGGAGAAAAGCTGGATGAGGACTGAGTTCTCTGCACTTGCCCAGCACTGCAGCCCTGGTGGCAGGCACAGCATCTCCATTTTACGTTACTTACCCCAGATCGCCAAGCTCATGGGACAGAGTTGATGATTGAACTTGGGCTCGTGTGACGCCAAAACCGGGCCCATCTACATCTGTTCCTGCGTGTCTGGGCTATGCTTTGAGATTCCAGAGCACAACTTCAAATGAGACTGTGTATAATGCATTTAGTAAGTTCTAAGCCAATGGGACACTGTGAGCCACGATGGAGTTTGGTTTCTTTTTAATGGGCGGTTCAGTACCGTGTAAGGAGCACTTGGCTTTGAGTCAGAAGGCCTGGGTCCAACTTCTGAGTGTACAAATCACCACCTATGTGACTTTGGGCGGACATAGAACATCCCTGAGCCTGGGGTTGGTTAATTGTCAGCTAAGGAGGTTAGTAGACCTGCCTCTTGCTTACCCCCCACCCCCCAGGGAGCTATGAGGGCCACAGGGCACCCAGGTCTCCCTGCAGTGCAAGGAGCCGGGTCTACTCGTGTTCATGCTTGCTATAAACATTTACATGGAGGTCTTTGCTCCTCCCCACGGCTATGTATTCAACTTTTCCAGATCACTTCCATTTCAACTTTTCATCTTCCATACCATCTTTTCCGGGAAGTCTTTCCTCATGAGTCCTGCCTTCCCCTATGACTCCATTTGATACCAAACATGGTTCCCACAAGCTCACGTTTGACCCTGCCTGGGGCACTTGCTGCTCTGTGGGGACACTAAAACTTGTCTGGGGCTCTGGATCCCCTAGGGGTTAGACTGATGGGATCCCCCTCTCCTGGGCCAGGGTATGGCCCTGTCCTTCCCAGTCTTAACTCAGCAGGTGGAGGGCCGGGTGGTAGACTGGTTAAGTGGCATGACCCCTGGGGCTAGATCAGATGTATAGTTAATAATAGTACCTGCCTCCTAGGACTGAGGTGGGGATTTAACATTGTACGGTACTTTGAACAGTACCTGGTACTTAGTGATACTGTAGGTCTTAGCTATTATTAAAATATCTTGGGTCACTTTGTAATTTCCAAACATTATATAAGCGTAAGGAACTCTTACTGTTGTTAGAGGTTCCTGGGCCTCAATTTCATCACATGAAGGTTAGGGAAAATGATCTTTGAGGTTTTATCTGGTTCCAAAGGTCTGTAATTTTCAAATAGGTAGATAGAGCTCTTGCTTGGTGTTTGCATGTATTGAGCTGTAGGGTAAAAGAATAAAGTATATTGTGGGCCCAGGCTTTGGAGTAGAGAATGTGATTTCCGGGAAGCAACAGTGGGTGTCAGAGGGCAACTCTTCCCAACTGAGGGACCCTGGATGCTGTCTTATCCCAGAGCTTGCAGGAAGGCCCTCATCAATCAGTTGGGGGCTCTGGTTCCCAATGGGCATGCCTCCAGAAAGAGTCCCATGTAAGCCACCTACACTTCCCATTGATCAAAACCTCAGATCTTCCTAGGGTGAACAGACACTTCTCCGGAGGAAAACCCTGGAGAGACACAGCAGCCATGGTCTGTCTTGGGGCTTTGTCACCTCCACCCTGCACTCCTTAAGTAGGTGGCCAGAGGAGACATGTGGGGAGCCCCTCCGCCATGGTTTTCCCTGTGGGAACCCCTCTGCTCACCTCTTGTAGGGGCTGGGGTCATTTTTTTTTTTTTTAAATTTCCCATTAATGTGAGTGTACAAACAACCAGGTCACAATATTTGCACTTGTTAGGTAGAGTCCTTCTTGTTGTTGTGTCCTGCACCCAAAAGGTGTGCCATAGGGCTGTGCCTGTGGCTCAAAAGAGTAGGGCGCTGGTCCCATATGCTAGAGGTGGCGGGTTCAAATCCAGCCCTGGTCAAAAAGAAAGAAAAAAACTGCAAAAAAGGTGTGCCATACACCCTTACATTGTGCCCGTTAAGTGGGAGCACACCAATCCCCTCCTCTCAGCCCCTCCCCTCCCCCTCCTCCCCTCGTTCCTCTCCCCACCCCAACTTGAATTGAACTGAGTTTTTCTCTTATGTGGGTGTGCATTAGATCGTCTACTGGCTTCATATTAGTATTGAGTAAATACTGAGTACTGAGCAAATTAGTATTGAGTAGGGTCATTTGCTTTGTTAGCAGTTGGGGCCTTCACTGCAGGGGAGGGCAGAGTGGGGCACTCTCACCAATGAGGGGTGAGCCAGCTGCCTCCTCCCCACACTCACACACTCTCTGTGGCTACTGCAAGTCAGACTGCTCTGGAAGCTGCCTTTGGCCACAGTCACCTCGGGATCAGCTATAGTAGATACAGGCAATGGGATGAAGAGTGATGATTCATCACTGTCAGGGCTGTCTACAAGCTCTTGGGACCTGCCACTCTGGCCCTGCCGCTTTGTGCCAGGAACAGCTCAGGAGATGCCACCAGGCTCCCATCTCTCAAGGTTTCTGTCTCATCTGCAGCAAAGGCCATCCATGCCCCAGATATGGACTCACTTTGCTCAAAGTCACCTGGGGGAAAATGGCATAGCTGGAAGCAGAATCCAGCTTCACACCTCCAGGCCACTCCCCTTTCCAGTGTGTTTCCTCTGTCACCTGTGGTCCAGCCCTGATCGCCTGCCCTTCCCTCCAGCCCATGATAGTCATCAGGGAAAACTCCACTGGGCATGGCTCCCTGTCCCTTGCCCTTCTTCTTGAGAACCCCCCAGTGCATTGCTTAGGCATCAATTGTGAGGACCAGAGAAAGGTTTTCTTTTTTTTGAGATAGAGTCTCACTCAGTCACCCTGGGGTTGAGTGCTGTGATGTCATAGCTCACAACAACCTCAAACTCTTGGGCTCAAGCAATCCTCTTGCCTCAGCCTCCCAAGTAGCAGGGACTACAGGTGCCCGCCATAACACCCACCTATTTTTAGAGATGGGGTCTCGCTCTTGCTCAGGCTGGTCTCAAACTCCTGATCATAGGCAATCTGCCCGCCTCGACTTCCCAGAGTGCTAGGATTACAGGTGTGAGCCACTGCACCTGGTCAGAGAAAGGTTTTCCAGGGGCCACCGTGACCTCTCAGTGCCTCATGCCAGCCACTCTGAGTTATGTCTGAACTCCAGTCTCCTCATTGCTGGTGTGTCCCTCCTGCTTTTCTGGGATTGCCCCAAAGCACTCATGCTCCCTCTGGTGCTCTGGCTGCACCCATCCTGTCCTAGCCTCCCCAGTGTCTCCTAAGCCCCCAGAATAGGGACCTCTCCTGGGAGGACCCCATCATGGCTGGGGACACCAACCCCGTGTCTGGAGCTCTAGGGAATGTACAATGATGGGCTTTCAAACATTCTTGTTTTAAAATCTAGGAAACTTTCAAAACACCAGATCTCTGATAGTTAGATGAAAAAGTGCTCAACATCATGAAAAAAAATGCAGATTAAAATCACGATAAGATATCACGGTGCCCCAAAGGCTAAAACTAAGAGGACAGATGATTCCAAGTGTGGGCAAGGAAGCAGAGCATTGAGAGCTGTCATACACTGCTGGTGGGGACACAAACTGGCACAGCCACTCTGGAAAACTGATGGTGTCTGCTAAACCCTAGTTCCACTCTTGGGTATGTACCCAGCAGGAATGAGGATAATGGGCTCCAAAGTTACATACAAGAATGCACGTAGCAACTTTATTCACAACTGTCCCAAACTGGGGACAGCTCACATATCCATTGGTGACAGAATAGAAGAGTCCACTGTGACCTATCCATACAGTGGAATAATATCCAGCAATGACAACAACCCTCATGGCTGAATCTCACAGACACAAAAGTAGTGACCTTGGTCTGATTCTATTTGTGAAGTTCTAGGATGAAGGTCCTGCCTGGGAGGGAGTGTGTGTGTCTTGCTCTGGGGCTAGTGACATGGGCGCACACATATGGAGATGAACGCCTGAGATTTGTACACTTTACTATTCCTCAATTGAAAAACAAAAGCTTAAAAATTAAGATTGACAAAGTACTAAAACTTTCAACAGAATCCTGGTAAGTAAAATGAACCAAAGTTAAGACCCATTCTCTTGTCGGGCAGCTCCTGGGCCATTTTTGCAGGTGAAACTTTGGAGGCTGCACTGGAAGTTTTGCTGCGGAGTAAACATAGCCTCACATTCCTGCAGCTGGGCCTGGTCCCCTGTGGCACGTGGGTGGCCCAGCGTGGGGATCCCTACAAAAGTGTTGCCCTGAGGGGCTCTCCCAGTTGCTCCATGCCTGGTCTGTGCCCCTCCAATCAGTGAGTAGTGGGTCATTGTGCAGTGTAATGCTAACCGGAGGGGACAAAACTAAGGGGGTGTTGGTCATCGCACAGCTGGGACAGCACAGGGCTGCAATTCCACTGAGGACTGGGCAAGTGTCCTAGTATTTGATGTCCTTTCCATGACAGGTTCTGTTTCCCTGCTGAGAGCAGATACACAGAGGGGAACATAATGGTAAGAAATAACATTGTCTTAACCCAACTCAGCTGAGCGCTCAGTCTGGTCCAGGCTTTGGATGAGTACTTTACAAAGAGATGAGTTTCCTTTAATTCTTGCAGCAGTCTGTGGTAGGTACCCGTTTTACAAATAACTCGCTCTCTGTACTAACCATCTCTACTCATCCCAGCAGTCTATTCACATAGATGGAGAAAGAAAGCTCAGTGAAGGCAAGTGACTGGCCCCAGGTCCAAAAAGGATAGGTGGCCGAATTAGGATTGAGTTCAGGGTGGTGTGACTGTGAATCCCGGGCTTTCCTCCCACCAGACTTTCAATGAATGTCAGCTGTGAGCTGATCTAATGCTAGAATGAGCTTCCACAAGGACTGCCCAAGGCCTAAATGCTGGTCCTGATCATTGGGGACCCAAGAAAAACACACTTAGGGGGTGGGGGGAAGAAGCAGCCCAAGTAGAGGGTGAAGGAGATTTGCTTAGAGTTAGCACAGATGAGAACAACTCAAAGGTTCACTTGTCCATCAAAATTTCCTTCCTTCCTTCCTTCCTTCCTTCCTTCCTTCCTTCCTTCCTTCCTTCCTTCCTTCCCTCTCTCCCTCCTTCCATCCTTCCTTTTTTCCATCCAGCCATCCATCCTTCATCTGTCCTTCCATCCGTCCATCTATCCGTCTAACCATCTATCTTTCCACTCCTTCCTTACATCTGTCTATCCATCCATCTTTCCATTCCTTCCTTCCTTTCCACCACCCACTAGGAATTTCATCCACCAGGACTGAGTCTCTCTGTGTTGCATGTCGGCATCCTGAGGTCAGTCAGCTGGGTTGGCTGTGCCCTTTGCATTGAGAGAGGGAGGCTAGGCCCAGGGAGGGCACATAAACAGCCTCCCACTCCTTCACTGCCCTTCCTCTGATGGTCAGACCTGTTCCAGGAGAAAGTATTTGACCCTTGGCTCTCAGAATAAGAAGGAAATGGCAATGTGTGTGTGTGTGTGTGTGTGTGTTTTCAGGAATATTTGGAGTAACAGGACCCTTTTTTCTTTTTCTGTTTTAAAATAGGCTTTATTTTTTTTTTTTAAAGCAATTTTAGGTTCACAGAAAGCCTGAGTAGAAAGTACAGAGATTTCCCATAGACTCCCTGTCCTCACATATGCACAGCCTCTCCCCCTATCTAAAAGTCCATGCCAGAGCGGCATGCTCTTGTCACCATGGACCCATTATTAGCAGTGCTTAGGTGACTGAGGGTATTTGGTGCTATTTTGATGGCTTAGTCTTTGTCAGCCATTGTGATAATGCTTCCCACCACGACTGATCTACCAGGTCAACACTTAAGCCTAGGTCTGCCTGACTCCGAAGTCCAGGCTCCCAACAGCTGTGCTGTTAAGTGGCCTGATGGCTGTGGCATAGGCTTAAACATATAAAAAAGTGGTTTGAGGGGAGGGGAGTGCATGGGTGGAGGGAGGGTGATTGGTGGGATCACCTCTATGGTTTATCTTACAAGGGTACAAGTGAATCTTTCTAAAAGTAGAGTATAAACGTCTTAACACAATAACTAAGAAAATGACACGAAGGCTGTGTTAACCAGTTTGATGAAAATATTTCAAATTATATATGAAAACACCACACTGTACCCCATGATTGCATCAATGTACACAGCTGTGATTTAATTTAAAAAAACAACTGAAAAAAAAAAGTGGTTTGGTGAGAAGTAGCTATGTCCCAATATCTGAAGAGCTGTCCTAGGAAGGCCAAGATGAGTTATTTGGTGTAGCTTCCAGGGAGAAATCTATACCAATGGGTGAAACCTAGGAGAGGGACATTTTGTCTGCATAGAGGAGTGGCCCTGTGGTGTCAGCCCTTATCTTGAGAGGTAAGGGGAAGCCCATCAGCAGTGGTGCCTGGGATGCTTGGAGCCCTCCTGGAGACAGGACTACAGACACCACCTGCTTTTGACTCTCACTTTGATAAATTCAGTCTCAGCGTCTATAGTGCACCCGCTCTGTGCCACCTCCGGGCTAGGTGTTGGGAATGAAAGTTGTGATCCTGACCTTCAAAGGGTTTCCAACCCACTGTCCCCATCACCCTCAAGTCCCCTGGGGCTCCCTCAGGGATGAGGGTCTTGAGGGTGTTGTAAAATGAACAGGGTCTGGCCACTGAGGGGAGAGTGGATGTGGGGAGGAGGTCAGGCTGGGGACCCCAGCCTGCTGGTCTCTGAGTCAGTCATTCTCCAAAGGTCTTTACTCACTGTGCAACAGAAGCTTTCTAGGGACCTTTGGGGTCAGTCCTCAGGCAGAGAGGGAAGGACTCACTGGACACAGTCCCTGCCACCCCACCCCTCCCCTTCTGTCTCTCTTGGAGCGTCCTCTAGCATCTGCCTAACAGGACGATGAGGGAACTGCTGCCTTCCTTCACTTCCTCTAGGTTGGTGATTCTATAGAGCAAGCATCTCCATCCAGAGAGGCCTGCGGCACCTTGTGCCTGGGATTTTAACTCATCATCCTGCTTTCCCTTCTGGCAGGTGCCCAGAAAGTAAGCACCCAGCAGGGGTCTGAAACCCGAAAACCTACTTCCTGAGGATCAGAAGTGTGGCTCCATCCTGGTTCCCTACTTAGTGGCCTCCACTGCAGCCACTATCATCTAGGATCCCAAATCTTGGAGATGATGATGATGATGGTGATGAAGATGACTGAGGATGACTAATGATGACAACAGGAAATATGTTATCTGGCACCCACACCCTGCGTGTACTGACTCATTGAATCACCTGATCCCACCCCCCATGCTCCAGTCCCATTTTCCTATTTCAAGACTCTTATGACTGACACCTGGAATGGTCTCTGCCTCCACGCAGGGGGCTCTGATTCTGGCTGTCCATTAGAATCTCCAGGGTAGCTTATTAAAAATACATCTATCTAGACCTCAACCCTAGACTTTGACCCTAACGGCCTTCAAAGGCCTTTCCTCCTCCAACTTTCCCATGAATCTGTCCTTCTCATTCTTCAAACCATCTCAGATGCCAGCTGTCCAGGAAGTCTTCTGATGAGCCCTGTTTGACTCTCAATAACTCCACTCAACATGAAAAGTGGCTGCTGCAAACCAGTCTACATCCTGCGGGGGCTCTTGCTGCTTTGTGAGTAAAGAGAAACTTGTACCAGACCTAGTTCCCCCTGGTGCCACCCCTTGCCCCTGGATTCCTTCCCCTTGTCCCACTCTCAGGAATGTCCCAGCCCTTGAGCATGTTTCATACTTGCTTTCTGATGGGCCGGCTGGGCTAAACCTTAGTTTCTTCTCTAGGTTTTAGTTCTGTTTGTGCAGAATGGATGTTGAACTAGAAGAGTCCTTTGAAAACAACTAACATAGGATAGTAAATTCTCAAGGCTGCCTGGAATCTCTGTCTAGAGAACTTCTACTCATCCTTCAAGGCCCAGGTGAAGTGTCACCTAAGACCTTCCCAAACAAAAATCATCCAGTACTCTGCTACGGCCTGGGGCCCACGTGGCACTGGCTGTTGTGGGATCTGGGATCCCTGGGGTTTTGAATTCCTTGAAAGCAAGAACTTTTGTGGTGACTATCACAGCATTGCACACTGCCTGGCCCAGAGCAGTCAAAAATCTGAAATACATGAATGAATAAATGAATCCCTCAATTCCTTGAACTTATTCCCTTAACCTATAGTCAGGAAGGGGTAGAGTAAGGGGAGGGAGAGAAAGGCCCCCAGTGGTCTCCAGAGACGGGGGTCCAGGCATTTTAGTCTTGGGCCCACCAGTTGAGACTGGGCAAAGGTTGGGGACCTTAGCCACTCAGGCAGGGCTGCCTCCAGGCCATCTGGTTTTTGGTCCCTTGCTCTGCAGGTAGTGGAGTGTGTATTTGTGGCTTGGGCAGGAGTGACAGCCTAAGTAGCAGAAAGTTCTCCTAAGCCTGACTTGTCTAGAAGACTGAGAGTGTCCTGGACTCTCAATGTCCTGGGGGCGGGGATGTCTGTAAGGGGACCTGGGCCCGCTGGAATCTGAAGGAAGGGCCTGGGTCTGGCTTCTCCAGCCCAAAGCTCCACCTAGAGAGGTTGAGCCTGGGACTAATTGGCTTGCCTTCCTTCCGCTGCCGCTGCCGTAGAAAGTCCTGGCTAATTTGCCGGAACGCTCTAGTTAAATGGCAATTAGGATGTTCTGTCCACTGCTCTCTTCCAATATATTAATAATGTAATTAAGCATTTATTGCCTGCACAAATTAAAAATTAACTTAAATGGACAGCCTGGAAAACTGAGGAAGTGACCGCTTAAACAAGCAATTTGCATCTCATCCGAATATCAACACCTAAGTACAACCCCTGCTAGGGTGCCGGATTTGGTCTTTTCCAATACCAGTGAGGGGCCCAGCCAGCTGCCAACAGCTGCTGGCTTCTCCTTCATGCCTGTTTCTGCCCACCCTGCCTGTCCACCCTGCCTGAATCCGAGGTATGGAGAACAGTAGTCTTGTAGTCTCACCCGCAGATGGGCAGCGGGGTTTTGCTATGCAGCCACCTTGGCTTTTATCATCCCTACCTCCTTTCTCAGGGATCCCTGATACTGATTTCAGTGGAAGGAGATGCTACTGGGGTTGCTGGGAGAGGGCAGTCCCAGAAGCCCCCACCACTCCCAGCCCCAGGATCAATTTGTCCTGCATTCCAGCCCATGAGATGGGAAGCAGATGGTGCTGGGGAGGGGGGGAGGAGGTAACCCAGGAACAAGGAGACTTCCCTCCAAACAGCCCCCTGGAGAGACATGGGGTGGGGGCTGGGTCTCAGGGAGAGCTTGCAGGGGATGGGGCTGGACAGTGCCTTCCAAACACAAAACGAAAGGATAAATCTCCCATCTCTCCTGTCTCCAGGGATCTGTCTAACACAGCAGGTGTGACATTGTTGGTTTTCTTTTCCAAACAGCCACAGGAGGGGACTTGGCAAGGAGAGGTAGGACAGCAGGGAGTGGGGGACAAAGGGAACTGGAGAGCTCAGCAGCTCTGGGGCAGGAGGGGCCTGAACCCCTCAGAAGGGCTCCAGCCAGCCCAGGGCCCTCCGTCTCTGCTGGTCCAACCCCAGCCCTCCCAGGCCCCTTCCTGGAGGCTCCCTCCTGAGTCTGCAGGTGCCAGCCCCTTCCTGTCCATGCTGCTGTTGGGTGTCACGGTCCTCCCACTGTCGGAAGGTCGTTCCCTAGCAGCCTGGGAAGAGTCTCCCACGGCCCCTGTGAGATGTTGAGGTGGGGCTCTGTCCCCTCACTCTCCTGTGCTCCCTCCAGCTGTGCCCCATCCCCACCCCCACTGCCATGAGGAAGGGCTGAGTCAGGGAGATGAGAAGAGTGAGGCAAACGGGCTTGTTTTCTTAACACTTTATTTATAAAAAAGTACATTTTTTTTCCTCAGTACATTTTTCAACCCATCATTTTTTTTTTTAATACAAGTAAAAGGGGGCAATGCAAACACCCCCCCAGGTCAGAACCAGGAGAATCTGCTGGGCTGTCCCCAGGACCAAAGGCGAAAGGGTGACGAAGAAACTGAAGCAAAGGTAGCATATCACACTCAGAGGTGAGGATGGCAGCTTCTCCTGGGTTGTTTCCATTTATACAAAAAGAGAAAACCAATGTTTTCAGCCAAGAGTCCCATTCCTCACAGCAGGGGTCAGAAGAGCAGCAGCACCAGGTGGGCAGGGCTCCTCTGGCCTTGCAGGCAGGACGGTGGTGGCAGTGGCAGCTTCCAGGAGCTCTCACTGCCTGGGTCACAGCAGAGGGCCTGCTTCCAGGTGTCCCTGGCACTGGGCAGTTTGTGAAGTCTCCCTGTGGGTGTGGGGGACTGGGAGAGGCCCACGAGTCCCTCACTGGAGGACGGTTTTTTGTTGGCAGTCAGGCTTGGGAGGTCTCTATCTGGACTCCGAGGCCTGAGAGCACTGCCCTCCTCCCAGGAGAGGGGACACTTGTGTCTGCTTGGCTCAGCCAGCTGCCCACACCCACCTAACACAATTTCCGATCCTCTGCTTTGAGGATAGCAGAAAAGTTATTGCACCAGTGAGTTGGGCACATGGGGTGGAGGGTGGCTGGCAGAGGGGGCACATGCCCAGGAGAGGGGCCCTTGTGAGACGCTATGGCCCAAGCACTGGGAAGTGACTATTTCTCCTCAAGGGCTTTCGGCTGGATAAGCCCATTCCTCTACCACATCTGTGCTGAGTGCCCGTCTGGCTGTGCACACACACCTGTTCTTGGGTGTACTGGAGGTGTGTGTGCCTACACATGTGCCGGGCCTGAGGGGGTGGCACTGCAGCCTGTGTTCACCTCGTCTGTGCTGCTGCTTTTCAGACCCTTCTGATAAGAGGGGACTCAGACGGTTCTGTTACACATTAGAACGATATCAAAATCTGTAAGGAAACAGGGGTGGAGGTGGAGTGGGGGTACGAGGACAGAGAGGGCAACGAGAGGCAGGGTGACAACTGGGGAGGCCTTGGCACAATTCATACCAAGTCTATTTCATTTCCAGCAAAACCGAATCTCAGCTCGTGCTGGGGGCAGGAAGGAGAAGCAAAAGGTCCTCATCGCTCTGCTGGGCCAGACCTCCCCTGCCAGCTGGCTGTATCTGCAGGCCCAGCAGCAGTGCCCACCTTCTCACAAACTTGGGGCCCAGAAATGCCTCCTATCTAAACCCAGTGCCACCCCTGCCTCATGCCCACACTGGGCCCAGAGCAGCACCTACCTGACGTGGTCTGTGGCTGGGCTCCTGGCAAGGCAGGACCTCCTACATGGCCCATTCTACATGGACCCCAAAATTTGTGCTTTGCTTGTGGGGAGGGTGTGGAGGTGTCTTAGGGGGACTCAGTGCTTTGGCTGGGCCTGGGGCCTTCGAAGTCCATCACAAAATGAGGAACAGGGGGTGGCAGTGCAGGAGGAGCAGTGGACAGGGAATGCCTCCATCAGGCGGCCCCTTGGAGTGCCCCCTGCCTTGAGGGGAGGACCAAGCAGAGGGGCCAGAGTGGTGTGAGGTGGGATGGGGCAATGATGGAATGTGAAAAAGGTCCCCTGCCCTGGGGGGACACTAATACTGCTGGGAGAAGCAGCCCAGCTCCTCCACTTTCCTCTACCCTGTGGCTAGAAAGACCCCAGAATTTTCTCCCCTAACTCCACCCCTTCCAGTACCTCCAGTGCCTAGAGGGGAGAGCCGCCCCAGGGCTGGCATGGCTTCAGACTTCTGCTACATGGCTACTGGGAGGCCTGGGCTAGGGTCAGGGCAGTGAGGCCAGGTGAGGGAGACCCAGCTGGTGGGCCCAGGGTTGCCAAGGCAGAGATGGAGCTGGCTGGGGAAATAGCAGCACCAGGGAGGGGAGATGGGGGGCTGTGGGGCTCCCTTAGGAAGCCTATGGCGGGTAGGGCAGTGCCCGTGGGGCACAGAGAGGGCTGCCTCCCTCCCCCCAACACTTGCCATCCTATAGAGCCCCTGACGGCCTGGGCCAGGTTAGCTGGGATCTTAACAGGCAGGCATGATGGCCCTTGGGATTGCCTCTCCCAGCCCAGGGTCCTTCCCACGAGCATGCCTGTCTAGAGTGCCAGGGGGTACTGGGGGGCAGATGGAGGAACTGAGGCACTTTGAGCTGGGGGACTTGGGGCTGGGAGGGGTCTTCCTCCATTATATACACAGGAAGACCCAATCTTGGTGGCTGACAGGAACCCAGTGTCCCATTCAAGGAGGGAATCTGCACAAAAGGGAGAGCTTCTCCCAGGTCCTCCCCTCATGCCAGAACAGGTCCCAGGGATGGTGAAGCAGGGAGTGGAGAGTGGGCGGGCAGGTCCCTAACCCTAACCCCCTCCCCCCACCCCCATTCCCGCTGCCAGGCCTGAGACCTGAGGCTTCTACATCGGCCTTCAGTGTGGCCTTATCTGGACTCCTCACCCTATCAGGCTACCTTCTCCATTGTTCCCGCACAGGAACTTCTTCACCTCCTGGAGGTAATTCCCTTCTGGGATCCCAGCTCTGACTATCTGAGAGCCAAGAGTGGCCAACACTTGATAGATAAGGGGGAAATCAGCAACTTCTGTGTTGTAAGAAGTCGTCTGGGGCTGGTCTGAGATTCTATGGTGGAGGCACCGGGGTGCCTAGTATCAGCTGACTCTGGAAGCTTCTACAGGCAGCCCCCATCCTCAGCTGGTAAGGGGGGAGAGGCAGGGCAGAGAGGGGTGGGCTGTGGACAGTGTCCACACTGGATAGGGTGTGTGGCCCCAGGGGAGAGCGGGGCGGAGAGGAGCAGTGTGTGTGCAGGTGTGCATGTGTGTGTGTGTTGGCAGAGGCATGGAAGTGGGGGCCAGCATCCACCTGGAGCCCCACTGTGTGGGGAGCAGACAGGGTAGAGGAGGGGCGATCAGAGCTGGGCCAACTCCATCCTCTGTAGGCCAATGAGGAAAAAAAATGTAAAACCAACCTCACCAGGAAAACCCTGCCCAAGGCTCCACTTAACAAACAAGACTCCTCTGGGTGCTTGGGAGAAGCCACCCCCCCTTTCCTACTTCTCAGGTGCACTGGCTGTCTAGATTGGGGTCCAAACTCCCAGCCAGGGCAGCTCCCCTGGGGGTAGCGGTCCCTCTCCCTTTCAGTGGAGGAGGAGCAGCATCTGGGGGTGGGGCAGGGCTTCTCCTCTGGAGCCCCTGCAGCCCTCCACCCGCAATGAAGAGAACGCAAACAAATTCCAGTGTTGGGGGCCAGGGGAGGCTAGTTCCCCAAACCCTGGAGGGACACCCAGGTACACAGGACAAGAACAGGGCTCCCTACACGAAGGGCAGGCGGGTGGGGCCGGTTAAGGGAGGGTACAGCAACACTAGAGCCACAGTTGAACACAACACCACAGGGAAGGGCAGGGAGAGGGAGGAAATAAAAAACAAAGCCAAGTCGCCTCTGCCCTGGGCTCCCCTGGCCCCCGGGTTTGGGTCTGGCTTTGTGCAGCTGGGTGAGTCTCTGCTGAGCTCCTGGAGAGGGTGGGCAGGGGGCGTGCGGGCAGGCAGGGGCTGGGGAGAAGTGGGCACAGACAGAAGCTCTAGAAGGGGGGGCTAGACGTACCACTCCTTCTTGGAAATGAAAGACCCGTCGTTCTGAGAAACCATGTTCTCAGCCAAGTCCAGCTGCTCGGGGTCGTACGGGTAGCCCAGAGTCCGGTCCCCATAGCCATCCTGACGGGCCTCTGCCTCATCCACGGTGAAGTAGGGGGGCTTAGTGTCCTTGTCGTACTTGGGGTGGGGGCCCCCCACCTTGCGTTCGCCCCCTCCGCTGCCTTCCTCCTCTTCTTCCTCCTCGTAGCTGCTCCCACCCAGCGGGCCGGCCTTTTTCTCATCGTCCGAGTCATCCGGGTACTGCAGGTTCTGCGCCATGGGCGGGTGGTGCTGGGGGATGCCCGCCTTGCTGTAGCCGTTGCCATACACGTGCTTCTTGGTGCTGTAGTCACCCTTGAAGGTGTGCCGGCGCCGGCGTAGGGCCACCACGATCCCGCCGACCACAATCAGCACCAGCAGGACGCTCCCCGCCACGCCCCCAATGATGGCCGTGGGCACCGGCCCAGCGCGCCGCCCAGGTTCGGGAGGAGACGGGGTGTAGGGGAATTCTGGGTGAGGAAAAGAGATGGAGGGGACAGTGTCAGCGTGTGCTCCTGGGGCACTGATAGGGCTGGAGGGAGGGGAGAGGTAGGGAAGGGAGAAGTTGGGAAGGATAGGCTGTCTGCACCCCAGGTTTTAGCAGGTCCAGTTCCAAAGGCCGCTTGGCACCCCACTCTGCTGGGACCCAACTGTGCTGCAGTGTGGCTGGCAGTAGCAGGACAAGCCAGAGGGGAGAGGCAGAGCCACCAGGGCCTTCCATCCTGACTGTCCCTGAGTGTGGTGCTAGCGCAGCTCAGTCCCTAGTCGTGCAGAGAGGCCATCACACCTCTGCATGGCATCCATGGCAGGCCATATGCTGTCAACAGCCCTGTGGAGTAGGCACGATGTTCACTTCCATTTAATACATGTAGGGTTGATTTTCTTACAGGTAAAGCCTTCGAAGTTGTCCCTGGTGCCCCTCTGCCTAACAACTGGTAGTGTCCCCAAACCAGAGACTTGACTTCCAAGACCCAGAGCCTGGAAAAGCCTGGGTGTTCTGTGCTAAATTTTGTTTGCCCCCAGGACACAGGGAAATCAGGTTCCCAAGTCCCAGCTCAGCAGAAGCCCCTGGAAGGCCAATCAGCTGCCAAGGTACCAGAAACCAAGGCTGTGTGCTTGGCTGTGGCCTGGTCCTTCAGGGCAAGGTGTCTATAGGGCCAGGCACCTTGGGGACCCACAGTATTGCCAGCCTGAGCTATAAACATAAGACACTCAGCACGGCAGCCCAGGTACACAACAAGGGCGGGCGGAAAGGGAGAGTGGAAGTGAGTGTGTATATAGCAAAGACCAGTGTACACAAGGTATCGTGCACACGTACACACTCTGTCATCACGGGGGAGCCCGCCTGCCTGTGCTGATGTGATGCATTTGTGTACAAATCTGTGCACTAAGGATACAGTGGAAATGAGATGGCAGGAAGGCGAAGAGAAAGGTTGCTGGTGGGACAGAAGACGAGGTGGAGTGGGTGGCCATCTCTGCCAGTGGGTCAGGCCACCGTACTATTCTGCTCTGGGCATTGCTGTGCCTTCCTTTTCCTTCTAGGGTCTGGGAGGTGACACCAGAGGCCAAAGGAGTCCCAAGGTGAGGTTAAGGGAGGTGGTTCCCAACACCACCACAGGGTGGCACCGGAGACCGCAGCTGGCCTCTGTCATGAGGCACTGGGGATGCCTGGGGGCTGACCTTGCTGCTGGGGCCCTCATCTTCAGGCCCAGGTTGGTCTGGGCATATGTTTTGCCCTCTGGGAGTCTGCTGCTGCCAGCCCATGCCCTGATTTAGTAGCATTCCCTCCACAGGCATCACACTCCTCCTATGAGCCCGCCCCTCCTCCCCGGGTGTGAGTGTGCCGGTGCTGTCCCACCAGTGGCAGGCTGGAGCAGGGTGGAGATTCTAGGAAAGAGGAAAGGCCTTCCTGGAGTTCAGGCTGGAAGGGCTGACGGAAACACAGGGGCCCAAAGGAGGAAAGCCATTCGCCCAAAGTCACATGGCTGGGCTGGGGCCCGCAGATGCTCCTGTGCCTGGCCTCTGCCACGCAGGGGCTGACCAAGAACAAAGAGAAGCACAGCCACTGAAGACGCAGTGCCCTACTCGTCCCAACTGTGTCCTCAGTGCAGGTCACTGAATAGCTGCCCAATAAACATTTACTGAATATTTGGTGTCACTGCCTATCTCCAGAGCAGCCTCCCTGGAGCCTCAAGTTTCTGGCTTACCAGGTCTCTTATGTTTACTGCCCTTAAAAGTATCCCACACCTGCTCCTCATGAGGTGGGAATCACCTGGAGAAGGGGTGCCCTGGTGGCAGAGGGAGGTGCCCGCAGCCTGCCTGCTGCCACTTCAGTTCTCACCCAGATCTGAATGACCGCTCTGCTCTACACCTGGCTTCATTTCCTTATCCCTCCATCCAGTCAGCAAGCACACACTGAGCATCTGTCTTGCTGGTCACAGGCTCCAGAAACTCACAGCCTTGCCTGGGAACTCAATGACACTGTCAGAGACAGCAGCATGCAGGTACCAAGGGAGCTGGCGGTGCAGTGCTCAGGAGTGCTGTGGGCTGGTGTCAGAGCAGGCTGCTTGGAAGAGGCTGGGCTTAGGGAGGCATCAGGTGGAGGGGCCTGCCTTTCTTCCTGAAACATCTCACTTGCTTCCAATACAAGGGTCTTCTGTGATCCTTGCCTTCCCTGCTGAGTGCTGTCTTTGGCTGCATTCTCTCTGCCCAGCTGTCTCATGGGAGGCTCTGTCCCTGGACCTTCAGTCCTGGGCACTGGGCTGCCAGGTAGGAGGTACCTGGGGGTGCCACTTTCTGTTCTCTTTCTTAGTGCCAGACTGGTCTCAGTTTCATGAGGGCCCCTCCCTCTGCTGGCTCTCCAAACCATTTCAAGGTGCCCAGCTCTCACCCAGCTCTGGGCCTTTCTCTCCACAGCATTTGTCATATGGTGGCCCATGGAGCCTCAAACCAGAGGCAAAAACATAAGGGTCAAACACTTAGGGGGATGTTGGCCCATCAAACAGCATCAGAGCCTTTTACCTTCTCACGGGAACACGGACATGTAGGGTGTGGTGTTTCCCAATGGATTGGAGCACAAGCGTCGCCCCTCCTGCCCTAGATCCCTCTCACAGAACTAATAGTTAGTGGTATACATCTGACAAACTGTCTTGTAGCACATCCACACTTGGAGTTCTCACCATAACCCCGACACCTGCCTGTTCCAACTCTGTCTGCCACCTTTCCTCCAAAGCCCAATCCCCCTGGTTCCTCCACCACCACCACCACCACCATCTGTCCACTCTTCCAGCTCAGAATCTCACTCATCTTTGATTCTTCCTTCTTTATCTCTTGGGCCAAGGCTGCTGTCGAATCTTGTTGACTCTTCCCATTCAATATCTTATCAACTTACGCCAAGTGTTACCGTTGTAGTAGATTCTAGACCCTCTCTTCTTTGTTTGGTCTCTGTCCCCCTTTAGTCACCCTGTCCATTGTCACCTAGTTAACTTTCACTGTGTAGACATGACCACTCCCTTTCTCCTAGAGCAGCCATGACTCCCCTACTGGCTGTTGGGTCATGCAATCTGACCTTCAAGGCACCTGTCATGCAACTTCACCTTGGGCTTGGTCAGCTTGCCTTCCTTGCTGTCCCTGCCATCCAAGTTGATGCCTACTGCAAACTCATGCTGTTCCTCCCACCAGGAGTGCCTTCCTCCATTCC
>NW_003852503.1:5016542-5024269 GCF_000181295.1 Otolemur garnettii | reverse complement strand
CACCCTTGGTATATGGGGCCAGCGCCCTACCCACTGAGCCACAGGTGCCGCCCTCTCTTTAGAATTTTTATGAACTAATGGCCTGCACCTCTCATTCTGGTTTCAACAATTGCTAATGCCATTCTATTAATCAGATACTGACGTAGCATAGTAAAGCCTGTACAAATTGCAAATAAATGCAAATTAGAGTTTACCATGGTTGGCTCTGGTCCTTTTGCTAGTTT
This sequence comes from Otolemur garnettii, assembly GCF_000181295.1. Lineage (NCBI taxonomy): Eukaryota > Metazoa > Chordata > Mammalia > Primates > Galagidae > Otolemur > Otolemur garnettii. The sequence continues at coordinate 5,024,045 of NW_003852503.1, read as the reverse complement.
TGAAATGGCTAAAGTTCTTCTCTTCTGCAGGAATGAGGACAGGGGTTGAGGAAGTAGCAGTTTCATGATAATTTGGGTTTGCCTCATTTCACTACGCTGCAGTTGTCTGTGATGTGGGTTCCATGATCCTTATTTTTGTGCTTTCTTCAACAGCAAAGATCCGATGAAAAACGAAACTCTCCTACATTTTCCACAACTAGGTTGAATTTTTTGGACCTCCCTAACCATGGTATGTATGGCAGAGTTTATTGTATTACCAACTTCGCAAAAATGGCTGGTGTCCTAAACCAGTTTGTAAATTATCATTTGAAATGCACCTAGAAATGGACTGCTTCTCACCAACTCCATCACTACCACCCTGATCCAAGACACCATCATCTCTCACCTGGATTTATTAAATAGCCGCCTAACTGCTTTCCTGATCCCACCCTTTCCCTCTATCGACTATTTGCAACCCAGCAGCCAGATAGATCCTGTTAAAGTATAAAACCCATCACATCACTACTCTGCTCAGAGCCCTCCAAGGGCTCTGCCTAGAGCAGTGTTTTTCAACCTTTTATTATCTCACGGCACACTCGAACCTGTAGTTAAATTTCCGCGGTACACTTAAATTATGTTGATCAAAAAAAAAGTTAAAAAATGAATATACTTACTGTGCTTTGAATGTCTTTTGAAAATAATTTAATTAATGGTCTTTAAAATTTTTCACAGCACACCTAAGATCCTGCCACAGCACACCAGTTGAAAATGACTGTCCTAATGCCTAACGTGGTCTGCAAGACCTGTGCCTACTCGCTTCTGGTGTCATCTCTCTCTGCTCTCCAGTTCAGCTCCTATCCTGGAAGGCTCTTACTTAGTGATCCTGAGGTTCACTCCTTTACCTCCTCTGGGGCCTGATTCAAACATCACCCTCTCATAGAGTCCTTCTCTGACTGCCCTATTTAAAACTACAGCTCCAGAAATAAAAATTAAAACAAAACCCCCAAATCAAACAGAGACAAAAAAAACCCCACTGTAGCTCAGGAGGCTCTTCCTTCATCCCTCTTCTTTTCTCCATTTCAAGTTTATGATGTGATTTTTAAAACGTACTTTATCTATTGTCTGTCTTCCTGTGCTAAAACGTAAGCTCCATAAGGACAGGGACTTGTCTGTTTTGCTCACGGATGTATCCCAAGTACCTAGATTCTCTAGAATGTGGCCAGAGTTCAAGAAATATTTGGTGAATGAAAGAATGAATCTATAATGGCCAGGCTAGATCTGAGAGGTAGGCCTGGCTCTAGGCAGAGCAAATATTCAGGGCTTTGGGGCACACAGGAGACCCTGTTTCCCTGGAGTCGGGCTGGAGCCAGAGTATGCTGATTTTTTTTTTCCCCTCCAGGGCCTCTATTTAACTTTTTTCCCTGAATCCTAAGGAGGTTTACTCTTCCTGGGGATCTTCTGGGACCAAAGGGAAGCCTGGTTCTTTTGGCTACTCTAGGGCTACCCAGCAGCACAAGAATGGCCACGACGGCTACCCAGCGCCGTAGACCTCAGAGCGAGAACCAAAGAGAGGAGGAGGTGGGGGGCCTAACTCATTTGTGAGCAGAGAGGGTTGTCTGATGTGGAGAGAAGCCTGCCGCCCCCTCCACCCTGTACCTCCAGCTGTCACATTCAGCCAGCAGCTCCTGTCTCTGTGCCAGGCACAGAGCCCCAAGGGCCGCAGCTGGGCGGAGAGAGAAGAGCTAGGCAGTGGGGTCATTTGTGCTCGCTGGCAGAGGCCCAGCCGGCCTCCCCCACATCCTCTTAGAAAGGGGACAGCTTGGCCCCATTCCTGAAGGGCTGCATCCTCCCTCTGGCATCCCAGGCCGGCCAGGGCAGTGGCACAGTGAAGGCTCTGCATTCCTTTGGGACCCGGGTTGGTTCAGACGGAGGTGGTGGGACTGGTGTGGGGGATGCCCCCCCCCCAAGTGGAGTGAAGGGTTAGGGTTTGCAGTCTTAATCTAGAATCTGGAGGTTTGGGGGTCAAAGAGAATGTTTGGACTTGTTTCCAAAACCAGTGCCTGGTGCTTCCTCCAGTAGGAAATGTTCCAGCCCTGGACGAGGCCAGGAAGCTGCAGGAACTACAGTTCCCAGCATGCAGCGCAGTAGCCGCAGGGAGAGTGGGAAGGCCTGAGGTCAAACTCTGGGAAGACCTTCTGTCCTCCTGTAGCTGTAGCAGCTGTGCATCATGTCAGACCATCAGGCAGGGCCTCCGCAAGCTGGAGGAGAACTGAATCCTCCCAGAGGCACGAATGCAGCTGTGTTCTCAGGCTCCCGACACACTGCCATTTGCCGGCTTAGAGAAAAGCCCGTTTGCCCACAGCACAGCCACAGCTCCCATTTGCACACTCAGCATGCAGGCGGTGGCTGGCCTGCTCACACTGCTCTGCGTTTTCATGCTCAGGGAGGCACATACCCATACTCTCACAGGCTCTCACACCCCTCCCTTCGAGATGGACACTGACCGCAGGGCCTACCACCCTCAGTCTGAAGAACTTAAAGGCTTGATGGGCCGACAGTTACCTTCTCTCCCCGGGATAAGCCTGAGTGTCACTGCAAATGGGAGCTGGGACAGACATCCTACACCCTATTGGCCTCCTTGCTCTGTTCTTGCGGGTGGCAAGAGACTGGGTCCTGCCCTGAGAGGCCTGGGTACTCTCCTGACACTCTCAAGGGAAGATGCTTCCTCATCTGGTTTTTTTAGCTTCGTCAAGGCCTGGCCCCCTCCCCACTCTTAGTATGACCCGCAGAGGGAGACCAGAGGGGAGCTCCCCTGGCATGTTTAGTGACTACTGGGCCAACCCTCTGAAATTGTACCTGAGCATAAGAACCTCTGAAAAGAGCTTCAGGGAGAGGCCTGAACCCACGGAAATTCTGTTGGGGTCATCTCAGTTCTCTTATCCCCACAGCCACAGCCTGGGCCTGCTGCTGCTTGCTAGAGAATCACAGTGACAGCTAACTGGTGCCCTGGTGTGGTCCATGCAGCCTCCCGGATGCTCAGTCTATCCTACATGCCTCACCTATGCTGCCTCCCTGCGAGAGCCTCCTCATGGCGAGCACAGAAGGCCTTATTCCTTCCACTCTAGCCCACTGGATTCCAGCATCTTCCTTCCCATACCTCCCCTGCCTGGTACTCCACCCTGCACCACTGCACACCCACTTCTCTGTGTAGCAGGAGCCCCCTCCTCTGCGACCCGGGGCCCCTCGAGGCCTATGCCAAAGTGTGTGTGCCTAGGCGTATAGTGGCTCGGCACACTCATGTGTCTCCAGCACACCCTCTGCTGCCCACCTTCTGCCCTGCCCCAGCCGCTCCTCATTTCCCTCTCCAGATGAGCTCAGGGCAAAGCTATTACTCAAACGAATGGCCAGAATGAAAAATTAAATTTCTACTTAACCCTCTCACTCATGTATTCCCTCCAGACCAGTGGGGCTTGGAGCGCAGGGCACAGCTGTGCCCTTCAGGGTGGTTCCCCCCAGAGAATGCAGTGGGCACTGGCTGATGTGGGATAGTGAGGTTGACTGCTGCTTGGAAATTGCCCGAAAGCACAAGAAAAAACAGCTCTGAAAAGACTCAGGTCACCTGCTGGGGCGGAGACCCTCTCCAGGGACAGCCAGCAGCTCCTGGGCCTGTCAGTGATGCAGACAGTGTCATGCTTCTCTGGCTTCTGCCTAACTGGGCGTGTTGCGTCCCTTTCAAGCTAGAACAGAGGGTGGCCAGGCCCACCCCCGGCTCCAGCCCACACCACAAATGCTTTGGTGACCCACCTTCTGGCATACAGGGAATACCGCGTGAGCACAAAAGCCTGAGCCTGAGCCTGAGCCTGAGTTAAGTATGATTATCTCTGTATTAGAGATTAGGAAGCTGAGGCTCAGAGAGGTGAGAACTTGCTCAAGGCCACACAGCTAGGTAGATCTAGTATGTGAACACACTCAGGCCAAGTCTGTGGGGTTCCTCATATGGCATGCCCTCCTTGAGGGGCGGTCCCACTCCTCATGGCTACCCTCTCTTCCTACCTCCCCCTCATCACCCCCACTGCCCTAGGGTTGGAGCTTGAGCACCCAGAAGCTCTAACTGAGCTTTGCTCAGATTTCCTCCAGGGGGTGGGCTATAGAAATGTGTGACTGCAGGCCCTCCGTTTGCTTGCCAACCTATGGGAACCCCCCAACCCTCGCCTAAGGGTAGGGCTCCCTCACTTTTCCCCCAGGCTCCTCCTCCTGTCACCATTCTTAGAAACAAGGGCAGGGAGATGTTGAAAACAGTGACTGCACCCTCTTTCCCCCAGGTGGGAGAGGTGACGGAAGGCCCTGAGGACAGGGAGGCACAGCCCCTGGACAGTTTCAGGCTGCTCTTTCTGCAGCTGCGCCTTTGAATGCACCCAGGACTGAAGTCTCCCACTCCTGAGACGCACTCAGAGCTAACAAATCCTCAGAGCTTCCCCAGGCTCTGTGCCTGGAGCCTGGTAATCGCCACCCAGTTTTCAATATCCCTGCAGTCACCTCCTGTGCACATCACTTCCTGTCCATCTTGGCAGCAGTGTGACACAGCCATGTTCTCTTCTAGCCACTTCCTATTCTAGCTCAGGTACAAAGTTACAGACACCTCTTCATGTGAAGCTGTGATGACAATTACCCCTCTATTGACTTGTTTTGATGCTTCCATTAAAAGTAATGATAATGATGGAGGTCAGAGTCATAATCATGGAGCACTGGCCACCTATTGACGGGCTCATCTGTGTTAGGTACTTGCCCTGCATTAAGTACAATTCTGACAATAGCCCTTCAAGGCAGGCCGTATCGGCTCCATTTGACAGATGAGGGCCTGTCTAGGATCACAGCTGTCTGACATCAAGCCCATGCGAAGTCTCTCCCTGGAGCATCCTAGCCCTGTCCTCCCTTTGCCCTGAGACATGAGGTGGCTGAGCTGCCTCAGCTGAGTTGATGGGAGAGAAAGATACAGGAGTTTCAGTTGCAGGACACACGCACCATCATGGCTTGGGGCTATCTCCCTGCTTTCTCTCCAGTCTCCCTGTTCGAGCAAAGTCTCACCCTCTACCCCACGCAGGTTTCCCCACTTGCAAACTTATCCCCGCAAGCCGGTATCCCATGGTGGTGTTCTGCTGGCAAATCCATGGGCAGGTTCTACCCCTGAAAAGAACAATGCTGTAAACAACACTCCCCTCTTCTCTCCTGGAGCTTCTCTCCTGTCCCTCTCTGACTGGGGGTCACCTGGACTGTCTCCTGTCCAGCCTTAAGTGAAAGAAAAACAAAAGCAAAGCAAGACCAATGGCCAGAGCTTAAGGCAGAACCAGAGAAGCAGGAAGAGAAGACACACTTCCTGCAGTGACACAACCCAAAGGTGGGGGATGTAGGGAGTGGGGGAGGGAGTAGCTTCCTACCTGTGATATTGACCTCCACCTGGCCCGAGCGGGTGCCAATGGGGTTGGTGGCCTCACAGATGTAAGTTCCTGCCAGGCTATAGTTGATGGGTCCTTTGAAGAAGAGGGTTCTGTTCTGGGCTTCCACGCCCTTGGGGAGAGAGCCATTCAGCCTATGGGGATTGGGAGACAGTACAGGGTTAGACTCTCCAGCCCCAGGAAGCTGTCCTTGTATCACCCACTTGGCTCCAAGCCCCCACTGGCCCTTTTGCTGAGTTCAGTGACAGGCTCTGTCTTGGAAATACGAAAAAAGAAAAAAGAATAATAATCTCTGGCATTTGGCAGTTTTATATTATTCAGTTTTTCATATCTGATTATCACAACACTGAACTACAGGCAGGACAGGTAGGTATTGGTCCCACTTAACAGATCAAACCTGAGGTTCAAGGCCAAGGAAACACAGCTAGTAAGCGGCAGTATGGGAGCTCTTTTTATTTTTGAGACAGAGCCTCAAGCTGTTGCCCTTGGTAGAGTGCTGTAACATCACAGCTCACAGCAACCTCCAACTCCTGGGCTTAAGCAATTCTCTTGCCTCAGCCTCCCAAGTAGCTGCAACTATAGGCACCTGCCACAACACCCAGCTATTTTTGGTTATAGTTATCATTGTTGTTTGGCAGGCCTGGGCTGGATTTGAACCCACCAGCTCTGATGTATGTGGCTGGCACCTTACCCTCTTGAGCTATAGGTTCCGAACCAGTATGGGGGAAGCTCTTGCCATATCCTGGCCTCCTGGTGCAGTGTTCTTTCTACCTACTAGTCATGGTTCCTAATTGTTGGTCCTTGGTCTCCAGGATAGCTGGTTAATAACACAGATGCCAAGGCCTGGGGCTTCGTATTTTAACAAAACACTCAGGTGATGAGATAGGAATTGTGTTCCATTTCACTATCTCATGTTCTTGCTGGGAATGTCACAGGACTTTTTTATGTGGGAAGCAGCCTGGGAATTTGCCGAGGACACAGGACCTTCTTCCTTCTTCCTGATTCCAGATGCACAAAGCTAGGATTCTGTTGAACCCAGCAGCTCCTCAGTCCACACAGCTGAACTGGGCATGCAGGCTTTGTCCACCTGCACTTTGAGAAGCATTTTTTGTTCTAGGAAGTGGAGGACAAGAGTTCAGCTATGTCAGTGCCCTCTACTTCCTAGAAAAAGGGCATAAACTCCTCTGGGTAGCCATTTCCTGGCCACCCATATCAGCCTTCTTTATTATCCCTGCCCCTGTCCTTCTATGTCTTCTGTCCAGCTCTTCTTTGGGAAGAATGTTGGCCCAGGCCAGCAGAGCTGGCTGAGGGGGAGACAGGCCCCCCCAAGGGCCAGGCCCAAAGACCATGTGGCCAAGAATGGGGTGATGGGCTGTAGAACAGTACTCCATGAGCACAGGCGTTCTTGGCAGACTGCTGCCTCCTCCCTGAGAATCTGGGGGTGCTGAAGAGAAGGAATAGGAACAAAGGAAGATCTGGGATGCTCCAGAACACTGGCTTCCCTGGGGACACCTCGATAAAAATAAATACCGGGGGTTGGGGTGGGAGTGACTCAGGCTGAATCACCAAAGGAAAATGACAAAACTCTTTATTAGGGAGAGGAAAGGAAGCAGATCACAGGGGAAGCCCCCTGGGCAGAATGGCGTGTCCCACTGACTCTGACACTATCGAAGCCTGGGGGTGGGTAAGTATGTACGTGTGTGTGTGTGTGTGTGTGTGTGTTCTCTTATGCACCACTTCTCACTGGGAATCTTAAGCCCAAATTCTAATTTATTTTCCACCTAAGGCTCCTGGAGGTGGGGTGGGCGGCCCTGCTGTGGTCCAGCTGGGTATCGCCCGCAGTGACCAGCCAGCCCGGCCAGCCCCACAGCACTTACGTGGTCCAGTGGTACTCGGTGGCCGGTGGGTTAGCATCAGCTTTGCACGTGAGCTTCACATCCATCCGCTGCAGGTACCAGTTGCCATCAAATCCCTCAATAGTCACCTCGGGTTCATCTGTGCGGCAAGGGATGTTCAGAGAAGGTACAGTCAGGACAGTGGGACTTGGGGCCAGGGAGCCTCAGAGAGGGAT
>NW_003852503.1:5008217-5016357 GCF_000181295.1 Otolemur garnettii | reverse complement strand
CCACCCCAGAAGGACCCGACCCCCACCCCAGCTCACACTGCACGTTGAGAGTGAGGCTCTCCTTGAAGCGGTCCGTGTGGTAGTTGACGATGCAGGCCAGGGACTGCTGGTGGGCCTCCCTGCTGGGCACCAGGCGGTAACGGCTGATGACTGTCACTGTGCCATTGGGGTTCCTGATCTCCTGGTATTCCGCCTCGCCCTTCAGCCGTGTTTCCCAGGACACCACACTGGGAGGCTTTCCATTGGCCGAGGTGCAGGTGGCCACCAGGACCTTATCACCCTGCCCTCTCTTGGCTCGAAGCACTGCCTGGGTGCCCTCTACCCAGTTGGTGGGTTTGGCTGCAGGGAACCAGAGAGAGCCATGGGACCAGCTCTGTCGATGGGCAGGCCCAGGAGGGCGTGGTGTTGACACCCACTAGGCCATGTGGTCAGATCACCTTGGCCACCCTGCCTCTCCGCTGTTCCTAACACCCCTCCCAGAACTTCTTACAGGAATTTCTGCCTGTCTAATATATGTCCTCCCTGCTTTGTAGTGAGATCCCTTCCATCAAGCTTAGGCCTTCTCGGAGTCTTGGCATATTCCAGCCAAGCAGCTTAGTGGCTCCTTTCCTTACCATGGCGACTGATATTTCTGCCTATTTCCTGACCATCCACAAAGTGCCATGGTAGAGTTCCAACCTGAATATTGACCCTTCTCTCTATCTAGGGCTAAGGCCCCCACCTCTTATCCCCAGTGAATTGTGGGGCAGCCTGGCCAGAAGGGTCTGGGAGTACCATGCCCGAAGTGTAGGAGCATGGTCACCCAGGGAGGGTATCTGGGGCCACTGAGACACACCAAGGATGGCCAAACCCCCAGGTCCAGACAGGTGGGGACGGGGCCTGTGGCCAGCTTACCCATCACAGTGAGATTGAGCTGGCTCTCACGGTTGCCCGTGGGGAAGGTGGCAAACTCGCAGATGTAGACACCCTCATCCTCCAGCTCCAGGCGGGAGAGGCGGATGGTGCCATCGGTGAAGGAGGGCCGTAGGAACTCCACGCGCTCGCGGTAGGGAACCAGCACGGAGACGCCCATGGCTGGGTTGTAGATGGCCACGTTCTGCTTGGAGCCATTGGTGGCCTTCTGCCATGTGACCTGGGTGATCTTCACACTGGGCAGTGGGTTGGCAAAGTTGCAGTGCAGCACCACATCTGTGCCGATGAAGCCGTACATAGAGTCATTCACCTGGACCACCTGGGTGTGGGCGCCTACGGGGGAGACAGCAGGAAGTGGTCAGTGGTGGGCACGGCTCCCCTCACCCACCCACACAATCCCCTGTGCAGTGGGCTTCCCTTTTATAGCAGTCATTATTCTTTTTATTCTGATTACAAAAATGTTAATTACTTGTTATAAGAACACTGGGCAATACTGAAAAATATAGTGAAGAAAATGTCAACATCCTATGCCACTCAGGATAATCTCGAAGGATCTTGAAGGATAATCTTTGAGGATCTATCTTCTTTCACTTTCTTCTCTATATCTACGTATATCCACATACCCATCTATTTTGCTTACAAGATCAGACATTGCTTCGTAAGCTGCTTTTCCCCTTAGTGACATATCATCAATATTGCTCTGTGTTAGTAAATATGATGTCCTCACCCCCATTTTTGATGAGGGTCAAATGTATTGCTTTCCAAGTAGAGTCCCCACTTAGGAGCCATGAGCTGCTTCACCTTCCTGGGCTTCAGTTCCCTCATCTGATAAATGGGGTGGATAATCCAGTCCTCTCTACCTCACAGGGTTGCCAGGGGAACCAAATGGCATAATGAACGAGAAAGTGCGTCAGGAGGCAGGAAGCTCTGGGTGAGCGTGATGGCCCGTGATGGCCCATGATGGCCCATGATGGCCAGCATTATGGTTACCCCTGCTGTCTGCTCCCTCATAGCCAGGTGTCCGTCCCCTGGGGTGTGCTGGCTCAGGCCCTCCTATTCACCCAGGCAAAGGGAAGCAGGCACTGCACACGGCCAGCCTCCAGCCTCCAGCCTCTGCTGGCTCCTGTAGCCTTCACGATCAAGTCAGATACCCTAACATGGCGTTCAACATCCTTGTCTTTTGTCTTCATCTCTCCAACAGCCATGCTTTCCAACTGTACCAGGTAGGCCTGTCCTCAGAACATGCCACGTGTCCGTGTTTCCTTCCCTCCCTCCTCCCGTTTACTCAGCCATGATTTGCTGAGTGACGATATTACAGAATCTATTATCAGCATTTAGGTCAATGAGCAACTCCGTCCCAGTCTCCACAGGCACAGAGCCTATCCGTGCAACATTCCAGACTCCTGCCCAGGCAGGTCCCTCGACCTAGATGGCCCTTCTTCGCTTTCTCCACCTGTGGTCAGCCCAGCCAGGACATCTCCTTGGGGAGCTTCCTTGCCTCCCAGCCAGAGCTGACAACTCAGCTACCTCCAGCACAGTTCTTTCCTGCCTTGGAATGTGCTGGTTTACATCTGACCTCCACCAGACTCTGAACTCCTCCAGGGGTGGGTCAGTGTCTCTTCCATCTCGGACTCCCCAGTGCCCAGCATCTGGCACATAGTAGGTGCTAGTAAATATCTGTTGCCAGACAAACTGCAGTGGAAGCCTGGAGAGTTGAGATTTGCAAGGAGGCAGTGACTGGTGGTCTCCCTTCTGTTTGAGCTTTCTTACCCCTGAACTGGGCTTGGCTCCCTTACCTTGGTGTAGCCCTCCCCGTCACTATGCTTTGCCCTCCAGCTCTCTCCTGAGCCCTGAAAACTCCCCACAAGCTGTGTCCTTGCATCTTTACTTCCCTCAATTTATTGAGCACTATCAGTAACACCAATGATGCCCAGACTGGCTCAATGCAGGGGGCGGGGAATGGCCTAAATAGCCTCCCAAGGGGGCCTGGGATCCAACAGCAGGAGCCTCCTCTACATAATGGAGACGCAGGAGCTGTCCAGGTCCCCCTGAGGGCTCCAAAGCCCATGGTCAGTTAAATGAGCTGCTCCCTACTCCTCCCAGGTCTCTCTAGATCACCTGCAAGGTAGTGCCCCTGTTTAGCACACAGTAGGTACTCAAGAAATGCTTGATAAATAAATCAATCTTTGGCCCCACCAAGCCAGGTAGTGTCACTACCTTGACATTCCCCTTCTTTATAGCCCTTCCATGTCCATTAGGGCTATCTCCAACTGTACCCCTCTAGCTGTCCCTCGGCCAGTCTGTGGGGTGCTCTGGGCAGAGGTGCTGTGGGGTGGCAGGAGCACAGTGGGAGAAGTGCCTAGATGGACAGGAGGGTGGGCTCTCATCTGCCTCTGCCTTCAGGTGGCTGTGGGGCCTGGTCAGTTATTTCCTCCTGCTGGGCCCTATTTCCCTCTTCTGTAAAGGAGCAGGCTGGACTCCCTGACCAATGGTCCCTTCCATCCCAACTGTCTGATGGCAGCCCGACCCAGCTATGGCCCCACCCCAGGAGCAGTCCCATGGTGAGGTCAGTGGGCCAGACGGCCTGCACTCTTGCTGACTGGCTAGTTGGCAAGCAGCTAGGCCCCAGGCTCTCCCCAGCAGCATAATTGGGTACTCCCTGCCCTTCCCCCAGCCTGCTGGAGGCTGCCCAGTGGCTGAGATAATGTGGGCATAATTGGAGAACTTGCGCCACACAAAGCTAGGAACAGGAAAAGCCAGTTGGGAGGGCTTGGGCCACAGCTGGGAGGGGGGAAGGAGAGTAGGCACCAGAAGCCATTGTGGGTTGGTCTCAGGCACAGTGGGCCTGCAGAGGACACGGTCCACCAAGCCCTGAGCCCCCACTCCTCTCCCTCTCCTGCAGGTGTGGGGACAGGTAGGGTGTAGTCCCTGGTGCACAGGCTGACATTCGTCTGTGAGTCTTCAGTGGTGACCTCACCCATCAGAGCTGTGTCAATGCCAGGAGGTGAGATCCGTGATAGTGGCCTGGGTGTGGGGTGGGGAGGATGCTGCAAGGGGCCCGGGCACCCCAGAGGCCCCCTTGCATCCACCCATCCCTCTCCAGGCAGTGGGCATCCCTCCCCCCATCTATTTTGGGGAGGAGGCTGCTGTCTTCTTTCCCCTCTGCCTCTCCCACAAGCAATTTCAGGGTGGAAAGTGAAGAAATTTCCTGCTGTTCCCTCTCCCTGGGCATAGAGTAGGTGCTGGCCCTTGTCCTTTTTGCTCAGTGATGGGCAGGGTGGGGTGGGGCAGGGAAGAAATCTAAGATTCACTTTTGGTCTTTGTCTCAAGTCATCACTGACCGTTAGCAGGGCCAAAAGAGGTGGCCCTGGGTGGGCATAAGGGAGTTTAGGGTCACTGGGTGGGGATTCCAGAGTTCTGGAGTTGGGTGGGGCTAGAAGATTGGCAAAGACTCCCCCTCCTCACCTCCCCTACCCTACCCCAGGAAGGGACCTGGAACCCAAGCTTCTGGCTTGTAGCTGCCTGTCTTGGTCCAAGGATGCAGGGTGGGGAAGGATGTTCCTTGTTCTTTAGATTGGGCAGACCCCTAGGAGACTCTGACAGGCAGGGTCAGAATGCCTGAGTCAGTGGGGGAGCAGGTCTCACCCCTGAGAAGGCAGAGCAAGTGCCTCATGGGGGAAGGGATCCAGGATTGAGAGGAGCCTGCTGCAGGGGTGGGAGCTGCGGGACAGTGCAGCCCCCTCCCCACCTGGTCAAGCTTCTCCACCAATATTCTAGCCCTGACACTAGTGACTCCCGCCCCCTGAAGGCCTGTTCCATCACTGGCCCTAAGGCAGTGTGGGTTTGCGTTCCACCTGCCGTCTATCCTTGGCCAAATGACTTAACCTCTCTGAGGCTCAGTTTGCACTGAGGTTGCACATCTGCAAAACGGGATTGTACAGTAATAGTTAATACCTGTCCTATGAAGCTGTCACAGGATTAAAGGAGTGAAGGCATGGGAATCTTAGAAAGCAGCCCTTAGCACAAATGCTCAATAAATGTTAGGTGTCACCATCATTGTCACCACTGCCACCATCTTTCATCTGTGAAGCAGTAGGCCTGGAACTGCTGGGGCCCCTCCTGGAACTTCATTCAAACACTCTGTTGAGCACCCATCCCACACCAGGCACTGCTCTGGGTACTACGAGTCCCCTCTTCCAGGACACCCTTGTGACTCCCAGTCCTTCCTACTCAGCTGACACCTCTATGCCTACCCCAACACAGCATACAGCATTAAGCTACAGTCCTTTATTTTATGCTTCCTGGCAGACATGGCCAGTATGTCTCCCATCTCCCAATAGATTTTAAGCCCCTGCAGGAGCAGAAAGGGGTGAGCTTGGTTTTGGGTTAAGTTGCCCATGTCATGCCAGCGCGTGGTGAGTTCCCTGATAACTCTGGTTCCCCAGGCGGTTAGGGCTGGTTCACAGAACGCATCCTCTCCTTCCCTGCAGGTTCCTTTTTGCAAAGTCTGGCCTGGATGTGGGAACTGGGACCACTAAAGTGGTAGCATGTTGGAGCTCAATGGACCATGCAATCCATCATCTACAACGTCCAGAAGGGTTGGGCCACTTGCCCAGGGACACAGAATAAGTAGCACCCACCCAGTGTTCTTCCCACCCTGCCACAAAAACAAACTCTGGCTCAATGTAACTCCCTGAGGCCTCATTCTGGGTGGCGTCCTTCCCAGAATGCAACCTCAGTGTCTCCATCGTCCCTTGTGAGAGATGACACAAACACCGGTTACAATACAATGGCCATTGCACCTGTAGGCCACCCTGCAGCTGAGTGACTGGTGGTCAACTGATGGGTTGGAAACAAGGAATCTGAGGATCCCAGGTAGGGGGCACCAAGGAGGCGTCTATGTGCAGAACAGAAAGAGCCAGAAAGGTAGGGAGGGAAGGCAGGGGCATCCTTGGGGATTTGTGCTCTCAGCAGAGCGTTTTTGCAGCCCAGAATACCAAAAAACGAGTCCTTGTTTCCTGACCTCAAGCACTGCCTGACCACCCAGTGAGTTTTGGATCCTGGGATCAAGGCCCTGGGGTTTGTGCTCAAGTGCCTCAGTTTCCCCACTATAGCCCAGGGTGAGCAGTTAGGGCTGCCCAGCTTCCCAGAAGTGCTGAGCCAGCATGGTAGGTGTTAGGTTGGCCCCTGGAGACGTCACAGACCTGCAAAAGCCCGAGCTCAGCAACAAAACACAAAGGCTCCTCAGTTGTGGCAGACAAACCTGCTCCCCAAGGCCCTGCCTGCCGTGGAGCTAATCTGCAGGCCAGTGCCACTGGTTCTCCCAGAGCAGGGTGCGGCATGCCCTGCTCCCCTGTATCCATACTGAGCGGTTTCTCTTCCTGCCCTTTAAAACCCCAGACCCCTCTTTTCCTGGCCAAGCAGGTGGGAACTGGACCCAGGTGGGTGGGTGAGAAGTAGGTGAGGGAGGGGGCAGTGGGGCTTCCTGACTGACATGGACTGCCTCTCCTTGGTCTGGCTGGACCTGCCCTCCCTAGCCCCTCCTTTCCTGAGGCTCTGCCAGGTACCTTCAGGTGGGTGGGCAGAGGTGGCAGGACAGGCCTGGAGTCGACTAGCAACACATTGGAGAGCGGGAGGGAGTCTGTGTGCCCATGTGTGCAGGTGCACGTGTGTGTGCATGCACATGCATGAGAGCACACATGGCGAGGGTGGTGGTGGTGGTGCACAGGGCTCCCCCAAATCAATGTCCTTTGGGATCCACCTGTAGGGCTTTTCAGGGATGTTCCTCCCACCCCAAACTGGCAGAAAGGAATAGGACATCCGGTGAGAAACCAGCTGAGAAGTAAGCAGGAATGACTCACCCCCTGGGGAGGGGGCAGGGCCTCTAGCCGAAACCCCGCTGAGTCAGCACAGTGACCTAAGGGTTACAGGACCCTTCCTCCCAGCACAGCCACTTCCCCAAATGTGAACTCCAAGGACTAGCTGACTCCACTTGGGGGAGAGGCTGGCAAAGAGGAGTATGAAGTCAGGAAGGAATCCCCTTTCTGGGGTCCCCTCCTCTCAGAAGGTTTTGCCAATCAGTGTCACCTGGACCTGATCACTCTGCTGGCAAAAACCCACATGGGCAGGGTTCTCACTGAGATCCTTTGAACTTGTCCCGTCTTGTCCCTGTGCCCTGGGCACTTTTCTCCAGTGCCCAAGCTGCATCCTTGCCTCCAGATGTCCCTCTACACCCAGCACAGGTCCAGAGTGCTCCAGGCTGGTGGGCTCAGTGAGGAAGTAGAAGCAGACCCAGCTAATCAGGTTCCCATTCCAGTGCCCTAACTGCCCCTTCCCAGGGCTGGCACAGCAAGAAGGCATGAGAGCTGGGTCTGCACTGCAGCAGCTGAGCACCTCTGCATACGTCCCCTGCCTCCTGCAACCTAGACACTTTGGCTCGTGGAGGCTGGGTCCTGGGAGATTCCCTGGGCCAGCGCCTGCTAGTACAGCTCTAGGTGTCTTGGGGCCTTTGGCATACCCCCAGCAGTGGTGATAACATCCCATGATCCCATAGTCAGGGGCTAATTGCTACTGTTCAAGGCAGGCGCCTCTGCCCCTCCTCTGGGGTCACAGAAACTGCCCATGTTTTCCTCTTGTCTGAGGCACCCCCACTCCCCACAGGAGGGGTTAATGATGGGCTGTGGGGCTGGCGCCGGCGCCTCCAGCCGGTGAGCACAGTGCGTGGGAGAGGAGGGGGTGCGGCAGCCTGGGAAAAGCCCCGAGAAGGAGCTGAGGCTGGAGCCTGGGACCTTCAGACAGGCCCGGCTGGCCCTGTTGTGCTCTCTTGGCAGCACAAAAGCCCCAGGCAGCAGTGACAGGGATGCTCTGGCAAGTCCCATCTCTCTCTGAAACCTAGTAGGACAGGTTGGGGGATAGGGATGAATCAGGGAGCTGAGTTTTGCCTTCTCCCACCGAGAAGCAGGTGGCTGAGGACACCTGGGCTGTTCTGCAGACCTGTCTCATGCTGCTGCTCCTATTCCCAGAGCGCATGGCAGGGTGGGTCCTGAGCCACCCACTGACTCCACCACAGTACCTAGGAACATGGAGAGTCTGTCTAGGTCCGGACCCTCTGTCTCTAGCCTTCAAGGATCACCTCTGGGTTCCCTCTGTACTGCACATCCTGTACCTGTCCTGTCTTCTACTCAGGTGGTGGAGAAAAGGGGTACCTCTGGCAATTGGCAGAGGTGGC
>NW_003852503.1:4993426-5007770 GCF_000181295.1 Otolemur garnettii | reverse complement strand
TCTCATTTTCTTATTTTCTTAACACTCCCAGGGTGGGACTGTGCATCTAACTAACCCCTTTCCTCTGAGCCTGAGCACCTCATGCTCCCTGTTCCTCCCCTAGCCTTGCCCCTTGTGTAGGCCGACCTCAGCTCTTACCTGAGCCACTGTAGCAGAATGCTAAGTCTGCAGTCTCTCCACCCCTAGCTCCCTCTCCAGCCCCTCTGCACTAGCAACCAGAATACTCTCTCTAAAATGTTAAGTCTCTTGCGACCTCCCACAGCTTCCTGCAGTCCTCAGGACCAAGTCCTTCTGGGCCCTGAACCCCATCTTTGGCATCTCCAGCCTCCAGCATCCCCCACTTCCTCTCATGCCTGGCACACTGAACAACACTATCAATCCCCTGTCATCTATTTCCTTTGTTAATAACGCATACCTGTCACCTGCCCAGGTCTCTGCATCCTTCCTGTCACCTTCCACTTGACTTTCCAGGGGAGGCTTCCTGGAGCCCTCTCCTTCCTCTGTCACGGCTTGTGTGTCTCTGTACCCTGAGAGCCCTGTACTTGAGCGTGCTTCTGTCACACCATTTCACCCAGTGGGGGGTAGGCCAGGACTCCCACTAACCCAACGCCTGGCATGCAGGAAGCATAGGGGTCCCAGCGGTTGGTGAAAAGGCTATGAGCCAGCTGAGGGCCAGGGCCCATGTTAGCCAAATCTCAGGTCTGACTGCAGCTTCCCGGAAACTGCCCCTTAGCTGAAGTGCAGAGATGAAAGGGGAGGCCTCACCCCTGCACGGAAGGGAAGCAGGTCAGAGTCCAAATCTTGTTCTTCCTCCACGGAGAGCAGGAGAGCAGGAAGCTACACCCGACAGGGTGCAGGTTGGCCTGACCTCTGACCCCCTCAACCCCATATACTCTGCTCGCTTCCCAGCTGATTCCTTCCCTGTCTCCTGTGCCCTAGTTCCTAGCACCTCAGCCCTCTTCCTTCCTCACGCCAGACCATAAGGTGACAAATATTTTTCTCCCCTAAGCAAGCTGCAGCCCTGAGGCCCTGCTCCTGACACCTTAGCCCTGTTTGTGTCCCAGCTCCCTAGATGCACACCCCTCCCACTGAAGCCAGGGGTTCTGGCATCCTGCTTCTGGAGCCCTGGCAGACCAACCACCTGGCTCTCTGGCCAACATTCAGGCAGGTTCCACCACCTGCTGCTGATGCCAACCCTCTCTGCCCCAGCTGCAGTGAGCGGCAGTCTCATAGCAGACACTACAGCCTGGATTTCCCTCCGCAATGTGCATTTTTAATGACACATTTTGGAGTGTAGGCAGCAGCCTCTTCCGAAGGCTACTGTGGGGGTGGGAGAGGCTGGGGGCTGCCAAGAAAGCAGAGAGAGAATTCCCCAGGCTTCCCCCGAGAACCTTTTAAAAGCTCAGTATTGACACATGCATTGTCACAGCCCTATGGGTTCTGTGCTGATGTTCCACACCTGTTTGGAAGCGGAGGGCCCTGGATCTGGCTCCCACCAGGAGGGGACTGTTGGGCCACCCCAGCACCCAGCCCTCCTGACGCCTTGTCCACCCTCGCAGCTGCCTTCTACGAGGAATGAGGGTGAGAAGAGTTCTAGGGGGTGGGAGGAAGATGGGCTAGGGAAGAGAGTAAGAGGAATAGGGATGGAAGAGTATAAAGTAATTTCCTTTACGAGCCCTGACTGCAATTTCAGATAGACCTCTGTTTGTGTCTGCTGCTTATTAGCTGGATGACTTTGAGCAAGTTGCAGCAGTTTCTGTCTCAGTTTTCTCACGTATACAATGGGAACAGTAATAGTGCCATTTCCCAGGGCTGATCTGAGGAGTACATGAGATAATTCACATATGCTCGTAGCACAGTCCCTGACATGTAGTTATGCTACATGTGCAGCTGTATTCTTTGTGTAGGGGAAAGAACCAGCTTAGAAATCAGGTGCGCTGCTTTCCATCCAGGCTCTGACAACTGACCAGGTGCTCCTGAGCACATCTGTGCTATGATACAGCTACTTCCCCGGGGAACTACTGACCTTGGCACGCCTAACACTTTGGGCTGGATAATTCTTTGCAGTGGGGGCTGTCCTGCGCACTGTGGTTTAGAAACATCCCTCCCCTCTAGCTGCTAGATGCCAGGACAACCCCAAATATCTCCAGACATTGCCACATGTCCCATGGGGGCAGAGTTACCCTGGATTAAGGCCACTGGTCTTGAGGAAGGGGTGTAAAGCGCAGGCAAGGGGGGTGGTGTTCATGACGAAAATGCAGGGCTGACCCTGGGTAGCAGGGTGCAGAGGGGAGTGGGGAACACAGTTAGGGAGCACTCTAGTGGATTTGTCCTGGGACAGAGGGTCCAGAGGTGGATGAGAACAGGAGTGCAGGGCTCTGTAGGAGGAGAGGCAGTGAGTTGAGTTTAGGGGAGACAGTGGGCCCTCCAGCACTGGCTGTCAGACTTGGGTTATGGAGTGGGTAGTGAGGGAGGGGCACAGACAGGGAGACAGGTGTTGGGAGTGTCGACGGCACCCTCAGACAGGGCAGGCAGGGAGGCTGCCAAGGCGGGGGCCGGGCTCTGTTTCTAAGAGCAGAAATGAGGTCAGGAGCGTCTTCCTTCGGCTGGTAAACTGCTATCATTTTGGAAGGATTTTCACCTCATTTGGTTCTTGCTTAAGTGAAATCCACAACATGTGTTCTCTGCATTAGCAGAGTGTTTGTGCTTAATTAGTGGCAAATTCTTTCATATTAAAGTCATTAAGTTCTGCTGTTTGCTCTCTTCACCCCCGGCCTAGGCTCTCCTGTCTTTCCCTTGAACACAAAAGGGCTTGATTGTAGACATGTAGGTCGTTCCAGCCTCACAGTCACACAGTCATACACACTCCGTGGCATCTAGACTCTAAAGTACCAGCCCTTGCACTTATTCCCCCAGGGCTGGCATCTCCCAGCACCTCCATCCACACCCCAGGCAGCTCTGCTCCCGCCCCACCTCCTCCTGTGTCTGGGGACTTGCTCCTAGGCAAGGCTTTAGGGTCAGAATCCTGCCAGCCCAGAGGGACTCTACAGTGGGAGGGGGCTGCAAAGGGAGAGACCATTGTTTAAGCTTCAGGGTGTGGGCTGGGGCCCAGCTGCTGAAGGGGCAATGAGAAGAAGGCAGCGCCTCCTGGGAGTTTGTGCAGACATGTTCCAGGAGGACTAAGAGCTCGGGGTGCACGGCTGGAACAGTGCTGAGGAAGGCCTTGGTCACCTGCCCCTCCTGCTGACATGCAGGGACTTGGGGGACAATGCTTTATAGCCACAGCACAGTGGTGACCCCAAATTCTTGGACAGGGAGTAGGATCAGTGGCTGGGGCCGCCTACCTCCCAAGTAGCTTAAGAAGGTGAGCAGTGTCTGTGGCAGGACCAAGCCTGGGGCTGCATTTCTGGGCAGGACTCTCTGGTCTGGACCCAGGGAGGGATACTGTACTCACATCGTAGCATATAGCTCAGATTAGACTTAACATTCCCAGGCAGGGCTGGGCCTTCTGCCGAACCCCCTCACGGTACAGATGACACAAGAATACGCCAGGCCTTGGCTCAGGGTGCTCAGGGCCTCCTCTGTACTGGGACTTAGGCGGGGACAGCAGGAGTCCTCTTGCAGGGGCCTCTCCATGGCCCTAGTCCACAGTATCTCGGTTGACACAGCCCAGACACAGACCCCGGAAGGTCAGCCTCTCTTTCCATGCTTCCAGGTTCAGGGCTGTCTCCACCCCCAAACAAGTCTTCCCTGCCGCCCTGTGAGCTCCGTTCCTAGACTAGGGCCCTCAAGCCGGAGGGTGGCAATTTGTGTCTGACATACTTTAAGGACCCAGGGTCTGGCGGTAAATAAGAAGAGGAGGCTGGTAACAGGGACTGGCAAAGGCTTGGGGCTGGGCTTTCTCATGACCTTTCTCAGCTACTATAGCCTCCAGGAGTTCCCCACTAAGGTGTCTCCAGTAGGCGGGGGCAGGAGGGCAGGTCCCCCAGAGAGCAGACCAGAGAGCCGCAGGTCTGCTGGGGTCAAGAGGAGGAGGTGAAACCCCTAGTCCTTGTGTCCCTTTGGCTGATGCGAGAACTGTACCCCACAGAGCAGAGACCTCCTCATGCCTAGAAATTCGGCTTACATCTGGGTAGCACGTGAAGGGATCCAGGGCAGAGTCTGCATCATAGGATGCAACAGAGGCGGTGGAACTCAGGGAAACAGCAGGGAGACCCTTTCAATGGTCCTTCCATCACTTCGGAAGCCACCTATTTTTCATGTCCCCCACACCCAACCTGCTTTCTGGCTCAGCTACTAGCCCTAACCCTACTTCTCTGCCCCAGCCAAGGCTCCAGTGAAAATGAACATTTCTCTTCCAGATATAAGCAATGGGATTTGGTTCCACTGGTGCTGGGTCTCCCAAACTCATCCAACTCCCCCAAGAACACCAGCCTTAGCTGTAATACCCCAACTCCCTGTGCCTACCCCCATGTCCACCCACAAAAGCATCCTTCCCAACCCTCATGTAAACCCCAGTAGCACCTCCCACCCAGATCTCAACATCAATGTCAGCCTAGAGCACGTGGTTAGGTCATGAAGCTAATCTTAGGGTTAAACTTTTCAGCTATAACCACACATCATTTTTCTATCAGCTCTAACCACAATTCCTCCGGAGGTCTCAGCCCCAGCTCAGTGTCATCCTGGACGAGGGTGACATTCACCCACAGCTCACAGTTTTCTTTCTATCTTAGAGTCCTGACTTGAACTAGGCAAAGAAAGTGTGTTCTTCCAAGGTCCTGATGTGGGGTCTTGGGGAGAGGCTGGCTGAGGACTGTGCTTCTAGGGTCTGTCTGCTCTCACCCCACTGCAGCAGGGCCTCATGGGCACGTCCAGATCCCCAGCTGACCCTTTCCCCAGTGCCCAGGGGGCTGACAGGGATGGTGGGAGGCTATACCTTTCCTCTGTCCTGGGGCTGATGTCAGCCTCAGCACTTTCGAGCAAGAGGACCCATGATGTTCCAGACCCCTGCCTCTTCATCTGTAAAGGGGCCCCAGCAGGTCCACGTCATTTGGGTGGGGTGAGGATGGAGTGAGCATGACCTCCACAGTCCCAGGGGCCTCCTGTGCTCCTAGCACCAGGCTGTCATCTTTCCTTCCTTCCCCATTCTCAACAGCACTGAAATCATCACTTGGCAAACTGATGAGAGGAGCACATCCCTGCCACTGTCGTGGCCTGTCCTCTTCCTGCCCTGCCAGGCAGGGACATGTGGGGTGATGGGACCTGAGAGGCGGGAGGTGGGAACCCCGCACCTGGCCACCTGCCCCCAGCCCTGCTCGCTCCTCCCTCCACCCCTTTTCCCTGTCACTGGTAGTGCCAGAGTTTCAAGCAAGGGGTCTTTCTCATCCTCCCCCCTCCCCGACCATCCCTTTGCCCAACATGAATCTATCGGGAGCCTCGCCCAGTCCCACTTCTAGCTCAGACTTGTCGGGGTTTCAGGAGTCGCTCGGTAGGGGCTGGCATGCCAGGGCCTGCTCCTCGTCCTGCCTTGCAGAGGGAGCCAACACGTAGGCACAGGGCTTGGCGCCCAGCCTCTGTGGCCACCTGCTCCCCCCTCCCACCTCTCCTTCCCATTCCCCTGCCCAATGGTCCTGTCCCCCACCCTGCCCAGAGTGGCCCCTGAAAGCCCAGGAGTAACCGATGGCAGGAAGTAACATAAGCCCTTCCACTGCCCTGAGAATGCCCCCCTCCCCCCCCAGCAGCAGCAGTGACAGGTTCCCAAGTGCTCCCTTCCCTCTCTCTGGGAAAGTCTGAAAGGGTTAGGTTCCCAGCCAGGCCCCTCCCAAGGGAGGGCAAGAACAGTTAACACACGTGTATTACTATCTGTGCCAGGACCAGGTCTCAATGTTTCTATATATGTTAATTCACTTAATTCTTGCAGCCATACTGGGAGCTAGCTACCATTACTGTCCCTATCTTAGAGATGAGGAAACTCAGACAGACGGGTAACCTGGCCAAACAGCATGAGCAGCCTGTCTCCAGAGGCGCTGCCTCTCAGTACACCTGCTGTTCTAACCCCACCAACACCCGTCCTGCTCTGGGTCTGGTGAGGGGGCTGGGCTGCTGAAGGCTCCAGGCGGGGAAGGCAGGTACTTCCCCTGTCTGCTTTATTCCTGGCTCTGGGGAGACCCCTCACCCAGCAAATCCTTCAGATCCTTCTGACTCTCTGACCAGGAGTTCAGAGACTGGACCTCCAGTCTAACCTTCACCCTTCTCTTGAGGGTGGGCCCACCACCAGTGACATGCTGGAGGGTGCAACTTCCCCCACTGCCTCCTGGGTCCTCCTGGGAGGGCCAGGCATCGACAAAAGCAATCTTACTTAAGTCCTCACAACCAGCCCGGGTGGGGCGTCTCCCCAGGTGAGGGACTGCCAAGCTCCGTCCTTTCCCCAGAACAGGAAGGTGCTTTTTCCTTTTCTTTCTCATTTTCACCTCTGCCCCTCCTACTCTGCTTGTCGCCACCCTGCAGCCAGCCAGGGGCAACACCTGCTCAGGAGACCTCAGCAGAGGCTCCTCACCTGCTCCCTGCCTGGGGGGATCAGGGTCCTGGAGGGGGCCTTGGAGGTCCCCAAGGTAAGCAGGGGGCTCTGACGTACCTCCCGGCCACCCCTGAATGTTGGCTATTGGAGCCGGGCTGTCCCACCCAGGCTACTAGGAGTGGATGCCAAATTAGCTTAATGAGCGAGGCCCAGCTTTAATTGGGGCCCTCTGCGTTGCAGCACCATCTCCTGCTTTTCATTTTTAATGCTGGGAAAGGGCGGGTTTTCCTTTTCTCTCTCTCCCGTGCATTTTTACCCTGGCTAATGGCTCCTCGCTCAGAAAGGCCCCTACAACTGCTAATTGGATTTAATTACTGGGGTAATTAATGATTCGATTGGAAATCTGAAATGTTGTGGGTGCATTTTGTGTATAAATAGAGAGGAAAGTCAAAGGGACAGAGAACTCAGCCTGAGACCCTGGGAGAGTGTGGGCGGGAGGAAGGGCCAGGCTGTCGACAGACCTGAGATGGGACCTGCCTGGTCTAAGCTCCCATGACAGATGAGGAAGCAGAGGTGCAGAGGAAAAGCAGCTCGTCCAAGGTTGCGGAGAAGTTGGTGGGAATCAGGGGGAAGGGAGAGCTGGCAGTCAGACCCTGGAAGAAGAGGGGTGGAGAGGGGTGATTTCAGACTCCAGGGCCCAGTAATGTTATCTCATTATCACGCGGCCCCAGAGCACCTGGAAGCCCATAGAAATGTACTGTGGTTGTGCCTCTTGTTGTGGTTATAAAGGCCTTGCCTCTGGGTCACTAGATAAGCAAATAGCTCATCAAGTCTGGAGGCAGTGAGGTGTAGCCAGAAAGAACAGTGGGCGGGGAGTTGGGAGCTGTGTCCCCTGGGAGGCCACTGCCTCGCATTGGAGCCTTCTCCTCTCTGGGTCTCTTCTTCCTGGCCTATAGTGAAGGGGCTGGAGGGGCTGGACAAGGGTGTCTCTTAAGGTTCTTGACCTCCTGTCCCTTTCCTGTGTGACACGCACCTAACCCCTGGGCCTGAAGTGATGGGGGCTCGGGAGGGCAAGTGGATAAGACATGGTCCTTGAGCTCTAGGGTGACACAGATTTTGTACTATTCTGGGAGGGGGAGCCTGGGGGAAGGAATAGGAGATGAGGAGAGGGTGGGAAAGGACAGTCTAGGGGTGGACAGTCCACCCACCCCAGGGTAGGCCCACATGACCTTGGTGATGTCTTGAAGCTGAGGGCCCAAATCTGTGTGTTCATCTGTCAGTGGGGCATCTCGCCCTGTATGCCCACACTGGACACCTCTCTCGCTGCTCCCTCACTCCCACTCCTCCCAGGGTCCAACCACATGGGTCACATCATCATGGCAATTTGAGTCTATTTCTGAATTTCTAGAACACGGTCCTTGAGCTCCCTATCCTTAGCTCAACTGAGGGTATAGGGTCCCACCCACCATTTCTTCTGGACTCATGGTACTGATAACATTGAAAATAGCAGACCTTTATGGAGGAGGACTAATGGGTATTACGGGTATTATGTTAGGCAATAAATCTCATTCCAGTCTTACAAAAATGCTGTAAGCTATGTTCACTGTCCCCCTCCCGTTACGCTGGGAAACTGAGGTTCAGGCTGGTGAAGTGATCTGTCCAAGCCACACTGCTAATGGGTGGATTCAAATACAAATCAGATCTTGTTATACAAGTCCCCCAGCTCTCTACTGCCTTGGGGTAAATCTAAGCTGCTTATCAGGTCTTCACAATCTGTCCCTGCCCATATTCCCAGCTTCCTCTCCTGCCCCTCCCATACCCCCCCTACTTTCAACACTCAGGTCCCACACTGCCACCAGCTCTGTCCTCAAGTTCCCACAGCACCCAGCTCTTTACTCAAACCGCTGTCCCTGGCTGTGCCAGGAACAGAGACAATTTCACCTCTGAAGCTCCAGCACCCAGCCTAGCACCTAGGGGCTCCTGGACTCAGGTTTGCTCAATCAACTGCAAGCCAGAGTCAAATTCCAGGGAACAACATGCTTGCAGACCTGAGTCCCTGTTGACTTCTCAGGAAGCTGACTGACTGATCAAAGGAGGACCAGATTCTCTGGCAAAGGCCATGATTACCTGCAAAGAGGAATGATTCTCAAAAAAAAAAAAAAAAAAAAAAAAGGAATGATTCTCTGTAAGAGAAAAGCTGACAGGCCACATGTGTGTATGGGGGGGGGGAGTGCATTCAGTTCACACCCTGGTAGGAAGGGGGGGCACCGCCCTATCCTTTGCTACCCTGAAAGTTTGTCCAGGATGATCTCATCTCTTCCAGCCCCATTTGCCCTGATGATCCTAGATTCTGGAATATTCAAGCTGTCCCGTTTTGTAGATGTTGAAACTGAGACCCAGAAGGGTGAGGTGATTTACAATAAATTGCAAAAGCTGAAAGGAATCCAAGTCTCTTGACTCTTCTGCATTACTGGAAAAAGATGGAGAAAAGGGACCAGGCAGAGATAGCCCCTGGGGGTGTGTGTGAAGGCTTCTGGGTGAGTCTTGGGAGTGCAGGCTGGCATCCCACGTGTAGTGCCCAGAGCCCCACGCTGGCCTGGAACGAGGTGAAGATGGGAGCCCCTCTCCCTTGTCCCAACTCAACACTGGGCCTCAGCACCCCTGTGGGGGGTGCTCTTATGGGTGCAATCAGGAGGTTCTCTGGAGTTCAACCCTGCCTGGCCCCTTGGGCTGGGGATGGAGGAGGGAAGGAAGCCTGAAGAAACAGGTCAAAGCAAATCCTCCCCACTTGCCCCACCTCACTGAGAACAGGCAGAGCCGGAGCCTGTAGGACCAGAACCTGGGCACCCTGTCCTGACATGTCCCAGAGACACAGCTTGAGTGGGAAGTGAGGGAGTGAGTCAGGGCTGGGAGGTGGGGGGAGAGAAAGACAGCGAGAAAGAGAGGTGGGGGGGGATGTCTATCCCACCTCAGAGGGCTTGGGGACCAGGGCTGGCAGGAGGCAGGAAAAGGGTGGGTTTCCAGGGTGGGCGTGCAGTGGTGTTGGCTCAGTGGGTCTTTGGTCAAAGGTCCCCCAACCTTCCCAGTTATAGGCTCAGGCAGGTCCTGGTAAGCAGGGCAGCTGGCTGCAGATAGGCCCGAGGAGGGGAGCAGCATCTTTCCTGCACCTTCTAGGGAAGAACCCTTGATGAGGACTGAGAGTGGAGAGATAGCTGCCAAACTCTGACTATGGGCTACAATCAATAGGAGGCCCATGCCTGGCAGGTGGAGCAGGGAGAGCATCCTTCATCTCCCAGCCCCTCTCTGCCTCCCATCAGGTGGGACCACTCCAGGGTGCTGCCCACTGCAGCAGGCAGAGGCTGGGCCTGGGAGCGCAGTAGCTGTGCGCTCAGGGAGGGCCCTCTCCAGTCCACAGGGGATATGGGGGGCGGGGAGGTTCTGGTGAGGATTAGGGCGGGGAGCTGCTTTGAACCCCAGAAAGACTGGTGGGAACTGGTTGTTGACTCATGGCACAGAAAAGGGGGTGGGGAATGGCAAGGGCTTGTGCTTTATTATTTTTTTTGTCTTTTATGAGATGTGAACTCAAGCAATTAAAAATGTGCATTTTATTTTACACAACCTGCCCTGCTGTGTCTCTTCATCTTTGCTACAGCCCTGGTCCCATCAGAATGGCTGGCATTTCACTTTCATCTGCAAGGTGATGAGACAGACTGAGTATGTGTCCAAGATTTTATAAGGTTTAACACCCCCCATTCTTTGTAGGCTCCCTCAAACCCTAAAAATTCTGGTGTGCAGCATGTGTATTTCCTGCCTCCCAGAATTCTAGCAGCAATTTATTTTCAGTAATACTGGCTGAACACCTTCTATGTACCAGGCACCTTCTCATTTAGAATCTTGTATTTTCACTCCCAACTTCTGGAGCAAGTACTAATATTCCCATTTTACAGAGGAGGAAACTGAGGCCCAGTGGTCAAGAAATTGGCACAGTTGCATTCTTCAAAAGTTGGAGACCTAGAACTTAAACCTGAGTCTTCTGGTTGCTAGGCACTGTGCGCCCTTTCAGAATGACACTGCCCTCTGTTTTTCTGTCTCCTCAATTAGCTCTTCTCCTTAGATCATATTCCAGATTTGTAGGCAGTGCCTAACTCACTGGCTTGACCATCTTCAACTCTCAGCGAATTTGCAGAACTAAGATTGACTTCCCCAGAGGACAGACAGGGTGGGCTGCAGAGACTAAAGCCCTAGGTGACTTGTCCAGACAGGTCACCCCAGTAAGTCCCAACAATTTACCAGAGACATAGAAAGGACAGAAAGAAAAACTGGGCTTTTAGGGTGGTGAAGTCTCAGCATGGAGCCAACTGGTGCCCGGATAGGTAGTTGGGGACCACACCTGCCTAGTCCCTGCCCTGCCCTGCCTGACATGCTGCCTCAGGCACCAGTTGGCAAAGGCTCCCAAGTGGACTTGAGCAATGAAGTTCTTGGAAAAGCGACACTCATGCCTGACCCTCTTGGCCAGGTGGCAGCAGATGGAAGTCATGGCAGCCAGAGTTGGGGCCTTAGCCTTTGGACCTTCCCAACTGAGAGGGGCTGTCATATACTTCCCTCTGCCTCTGACAAGGTTTGGCCCTAAACAACTCTACCCAGTGATTAAATAATTTCTTCTGTCTTTCAAGGTCTTCGTTACGTAAGATTCTACCATGTTCCCTGGGAACCTGCTAAAATGTTCTACACTCTTCACTGGTAGAGGGGTTCGTCCTGCTGTCTGCCCTCAGTTCCTCTTGCAGCAACTTACTCCATCTCATGGTGTGCTTGCGTGGGCCTGCTGGATCATGTACCAGAGCTGGAGATCAGACAGTTCTTTCTCTTAAGGAGAAAGTAGGGTTGGGAAGGTGGTAGTAGTGGCTTGGGAGGGAAGTTGGTGGCAGAGAGAACTGGGGTGGTGCTGTTTCACTCATCAGCAAGTTGATTTAGCCCTGTGAGCCTCAGCTTCCTTATCTGTAAAGTGGACTTAATATTTTACCATGAACTGGTTATAAGGATTCTGTAAAATGTATGTACATGGTTAACCAAGTGCCTGACATAGAATAAGTAATTGCTCTGGAGGTGGGAGCTGGTATGTGGGCACCCTGGGGTCATGGACAGAGCTGTAAGCTGAGATCATCCCTCAGAGCTGGAGCAGGGCCCTTTCCCAAGTGGGTTCTAGGTCCTCCCCAGAAGCCAAGGCTATTCTCATTTGTAGATTCCCTCTGCATCTCTGTGCGGGCCTATAGAAAACTCCACGGCAGGTCTCGACCAGCTCAATTGTTTCCCCCCCAAATCAGTGCCCTCACTCTGGCCTGTGGTGCCTGGCCTGGTCCTGGAGTCCTGTGGTCAGTGCAGTGGGGACTCAGGAGGGCTCCACAAAATGCTGGGGTCATCCTCTCTACAGAAGATAAGGGAAGGTGCCATGTCTCTACCAGCTGGCCCCCTGGGTGGGCACTGGGGCAGACTTATTCGCACAGTGGCATTCAATGGGTTCCAAGGATACAGAGAAAGTATGTATCAGGGGTGCTGGAGGTTTGATCCGAGTTGAGGGGGCTTTTCCTAATCTCCTACCTCAGTTCCTGAAGTCTAAGAAAGTTCCAAGTGTCCTCAAGGGAACTCTGGGACTTGTTCCCATGTCCGGCTGACAGATGCCAACCAGCACAGCTCTTCCCTCTCCCCACCACCTCAAGCTGACCACACCCAGCTCTGTCTGTGATCAGCCCTGAGTCCTGGAGAGCAGAGGCCCCTATCCCAACTGCTGCCCCACCTCTGTACTCTGGCACCTCTGTGGGCAGGTGTGGCTGGGTCTCTGGGCCTGGCTGGAGTCAGAGGATGGCCGGGAGGGCCCCATTCCATCTCCACCTGCTCCCTCCTCATCCAAGAGAGAGTGGCAGGAGCCTGAGGTAGGGCCTTTTGAAAGACACTGGGTAGATTCCTGGGGCACTGGCATTGGCTTAGAGGTGTCACACACCTAGCTCATAAAGTCCTCAGCACAACCTTCCGAAGCAGGGATTATAAGACTGAATAAACCAAGGCTCGGCAGCACCCAGAGACTGCCAAAGTCACGGTGAGCAGCAGGATGAGTGGCAGAGCCAGGATGCAGAGCCAGGTCTGCCAGACTCCAAATGCGGCCTGTTCCCCACGGGCTTGCCCTTCCTCCCCAAGGTCTCGAGAGGTGGGAGCTCTCCAGGTCTAGCTCTGTTGGGAAAACTCAACCTCTCTGGGTCTCTGTTCCCCAGCTGTAAAGTAAGAATTACAACTACCAGCACACCCGTCCTGGAAGGTTCACTGGGGCCATCAAATGAAAAGAGCCCTGAGAGAGAAATGTGCTATTGGAAAGAAGTGCTGAACAGAAGCAAATGTCCCTGTGGGGTGACAACCTCCCAGGGGCTTTGCCAAGAGCAGAATCGATACTCTGTGATCACTGTAGACAGGGAGGGCCTAGGGGTAGCGAACGTACCCCTGGCCACTGTGGTCTGACTGCATTGGGCATATGCCCCACCTACTCTGGGAGGCTGCCTATTATTGGCTCTCAGAGCCCCTAATGCGACAAATCCATTTAGTTACAATGTCATTTTTCAAGCAGTGATACCTAGTTCATGAAAGGGGCCTGGCATGGGCGTCAGGAGACACAGGTTCTAATATTGATCCTGCCAAAAGACAGCAAACCATGTGGCTTTCTCTTTCGAGGCCTCAGTTTCCTCATTTGAAATACAGCAGGGGGCCAGGCACAGTGGCTCACTCCTGTAATCCTAGCACTCTGGGAAGCCCAGGTAGGCAGATTGCTTGATCTCAGGAGTTTGAGACCAGCCTGAGCAAGAGTGAGAGTCTGTCTCTACTAAAAATAGAAAAACTAGTGGTGGATGCCTGTAGTCCCAGCTATTCGGAAGGGTAAGGCAAGAGAATCTCTTGAGCCTAAGAGTTTGAGGTTGCTGTGGGCTATGATGGTGCCATGGCACTCTACCTAGGCGAGTGAGACTCTGTCTCTAAATAAATAAATCAATAACATTAAAAATAAATAAAAACATAAAATCCTTCAGCCAATCCTTCCTTCAGGTTCCTCTGGGCTTGGCCAGTCCAGGAGTCTCTGCTCTGCAGCCAGCTCCCAGCAGGCTCCAGGTGCGAAAGGCAATGAGCTCTCAGGAGTGGGGGTGGGGGTGGAGGTGCTGCCAGGGTGGAAGCATTCACCTCCATGTGTTCCCAGGGTTCTGGGGGCTGTCGGGTGGCAGAAATGAAACCTCTAGGACGCTTTTGCAGCATTGGCGAGACACGGAACAGACTGGGTTTTGCAACCCTCCACGGTATTGCACACAAGGTGTGGCTGATTGTCAAGGGTGTCTAATGTACCTACTGTGGAGAGGCCCTTCTCAGAGCTGCTCACTCTGAAGTGGCAGGGCTGGGCCCCGTTCTGGGACGGGGTACACGGGAAAGTACCAAGTTTATGAAATAATCCAGGCAAAGCCAAGTCAAGAGGTAGCCACAGAAGCACCAGAGCTTGTGTAGCTGAGGGGTGGCTCCTGGGCAGGGAGGCCTGGAACTCACACCCAGGAAGTGAGGTGTCTGTTAGTAAGTGAGGCTCCCAGCAGTGAGTCAGGTCTCTGCAGTGGGGTGAGAGGGGTGGAGGTGGGTGCTCAGAGACTAGGCTGGAGAGCAGAGCGCAGCTCAGCTGAGTTCCAGTCCCACCTATGCCAGCCATGTATAACCACTCCATGCTTCAGTTTTGTCATCTGTGAAATGGGAACATCAATTACTGTTCCTTGTACGTCTTGAGATTATTGTTGGGGTCAAATCAAAGCGATGTCA
>NW_003852503.1:4989949-4993139 GCF_000181295.1 Otolemur garnettii | reverse complement strand
GTAGGGGCCCCTCCCCTGAGTGACACCTCTTCTGTCCTTCCCTACTCTGGGGTAGGTATTGTGGAGAGAGAGACCAGGACTGGGATTCTGAAGCCCAAACCTGGCCTCTCCCAGACACTTTCCTTCCTCCTGGCTCTGGGGGGCATCTGGAGAGGAGACAAATCTAGGGGAGATGTTAATTAGTTCTGACAAATTAATAAAGAAAGCCTAATTTATTCTCCAGATCTCATTTCCTTCGCTGTGCTTTATTTTTCTGCCCAACAAGCTACTGCTAGGGAAATGGAGGGGAAAGGTGGTGGTGGGGGGTCAACCTGCAGATGGAGGCAGCCCAAATCCACCTGCCCCCTGCTCGCTGGCTCCCCGCCCCATCCCCACCCCACCCTCCACTGCTCCAGGAAGCCAACCCCAGACATTAAGCTGTCAAACCACTCCCAATTATCTCCCTCTATGCCCGCCAGCTCCAGGGGCGACAGTTGTAGCAAGCTGGCGTTGACTCATTCTGTCAACGGCCTGCCCTGCTCTGGGAAAATGCAATTTAATGAAGTCCAGTGGCAGGGCTGGGGCAGACAGGGTCCCAGGAAAGAGGGTAGCACCAGCTTGGGGATGGGCAATAGTCTCTATGGGGCAGTGATTTTGACCTGTGTGACGAGATTTTACCTCCAGACACAGGAGGGGTCATCGTGGACCTCCCTTGCCTCCACTCACCTCTTCAGCAGCTCTGAGCAACAAAGGCATTAACCTTCTCTGCGAGGGCTTCCACCTCCCTCGGCTGCCTGTTTTAATAGCGTATGGTCATGACAGCTGGGAAATTCTTCCTGCTGTTTCATCTCGATCCCTTTTGCTGAAGGGGAAGTCCATTTCCTCATGCCTTTTGATACAGAGCCTGGGAGTGGGTTAGCCACTGCCGGACACCGCCCATGTCAGTCCAGGGTTGGGGCTGAGGTTGTCTGAGTACTGCCAAACTGGCTCTGGTGCTGGAAAGAGGAGGGTCTTCCTTTTTGCTATTGGTTGAGTCTGACCTGGCCCCTTGCCCCCTTCAAGTCCTCCCTCTCCAGAAGCATTTGCTGGAAGTCCCTGTTCTCTCTGGTTGTGAAACAGAAAAGCCTCTTGCTCCCAGCTCCTGGGTTCAAATTCCAGTTCTGCCACCTTGCTAGCTTTGTGACTTTCTATACCTGTTACCTCATTTATAAAAATGGAGAGGGAATAACAACTCTCTCAAAGCTGGGGGGAAGATTACATAAATTTCTATAAGCAAAGTACAGAAAGCAGATTCTGCCATAGTCAAGCGCTCAGCAGACGGTTGCTGCTGGTGCTGTGGCCCACCATGCCTTCCCTGGCCCGCAAGGCAGCACACCTCGCCTTGGTGTAGAACCTTCACCACGCTCTTCCTTCTCTTCTCCTCTTCCTCCAGTGCCTGTTTATTCTTCAAGTCTTGGTTTAAACATCCCCTTCCCTGGGCGACATCCCCTGTCCCCAGACTGGGTTAAATATCCTTGCTTATGTTCCCACCAGTCTCAGAATAGCATGTTCAATGTCTGGTCCCTACTGCACCATGAGCTCTCTGAGAACATGGATGGCACCTGCCTCACTCAAAGCTGGATGCCCAGTGCCTGCCACAGGAGGTGATCAGGAATCAAGAGCTGGCTGAAACATGGCATGACCTGGAGGGCAAAGTGCCTCTAAGTCTTCTCAGTCCCAGTGGAAAGGGTCTGGGACCCAGGTGGGTTTGAGAAAAATACTCCTGGCAAAGATTCTGAGCCAAGTTTCCCCTTCCTGGTCCCACTCTGTTTCCCAGTAATCAGGAAGGGCCTTCATGCTGGTGACAAAGGACAGATAAATGTCTTACAGCCAGATGCATTTGGACATCTCCAGAGCTCACAGATTGACTGGTTGACCCTCAGACGTTGTAGCGAAACACTCTTTTGTATCCTTCCTGGTCTGAGTGCTGAGGACTTGACCAAGGGGTAGGAATACAGTCTCTGGTCCCACGCAGATTGGCAAGTGGCTGAAGCAAGATCCCTAGCGCTGATGCTTTTTCCACAAAAGCGCACCTGGCCCAGGTTAGAGAACCACATCCTATCTGACTCCCATCTGCATTTGCACCCACCCTGGATCATTGTTAAAGCACCCCACCCCCCATGCTCTGGGCTCCCTAAAGGATCAATCACGTAAGATGCAAGGTAGCTTATCGCCAGGTTAATGAAATGTGCGGCTCGGCCTGTCAGGCCTGTCAACTCCACTGTATACACGGCGCCTAGCTTGGCACTGGATGTGGGTGAGGAGCTGTGTTCCAAAGGAGTGAGCGGCTTTTATCATGCCTGTCCTTTCACACTGGCTCGGCACACACACACTGTGCCACCCTGCTGCCTCTTCTCCAGGATAGTCACTCCTCCTTGCAAATCTCCCAGCTTGGGACTTTGCCTTAGCACCCACGGACATGATCTCAGGGCATGGAGCCACCTCCTGGGGCTCACCCAGGGTCACACAGCTGGCCACCTTCCACCCCCCATATTTTCCAGCACAGGCACCTGAGGGCTGGGGCAGTCTCCTTCTCTCTGGGTCTTACTCAAAACCACCCCCGTGTTTCTTAAGACAGAGATCCCAAAGCTGAAAAGAAGGGCTTCCAGGGTCAGAGGCCTTAGATTTGAGTCCTGAAGCCTGAGGGCCCTCCCAGCTTCTGCCTCTCCATCTACAACTTGGTTTATTAAACACCCGGAGGGCTCCGGTTGGTGAGAAGGCCCCGCTGCACTCTAAGAGGTGCTCTCCAGCAGGTGGACAGATAAAGAAAAGGCGCTGAAAGCTGTACCTGTGTGCATGCTGGTGGAGGGGTCCAGGTGCACTGGGACATGGGGCAGTGAGGGGTCAGCGGGAGCCAGGCCCGCCTGCTGCTGTTGGTGCTGAATAGTAAGCCTGCCCAGCCTGCCCTTGGCCGTGGGCAGAGAGCAGCTCCCAGAGGGACCTTATCCATCTGCTTGGTTCCACTTCTCTGCTTGGATTCCTGCAACCTGGCCAGAGCGTCAGGCTCATGGCTGGGGAGGGCTTGCACATTCTTCCACTCACAGCCCAGTGGGAGCGTCTGTGGAAAACGTGAGCGGCTCCAGCTAAGACCCAAGTCTGAGTCCTTGTCCTGCCACTCATATGGGTGGCATTTTTAAGCAAGACATAAATCTCTCTGAACTCATATGTAAAT
>NW_003852503.1:4980417-4989737 GCF_000181295.1 Otolemur garnettii | reverse complement strand
CATGCAGGAAGGGTATCTGTGGGCAGGAGGCAGCAGCTGTCCATTGGGGTATTTATTCATTAAAATATTGCTAATGTCACTAAGTACATTTTGGGTTTTGGACATCAGAATTGAACAAAATAGAAAAAATTCTGTCCTCGCGGAGCTTACATTCTAGCAACAGCAAACAATAAGTAAGATAAAGCACGTGCAGGATTATTTTAATTTTAGATCAAGGGTGGCCAGAGAAGGCCTGAGAAGGGGACATTTGAGCAAAGAACCAAAGGCGGTGTACCAACCATGTGGCTACCTGGGAGGAGAACATTCCAGATAGGGGCTGGTAACTTTGATCGGTATAGCTGGGGGGAGAGATGCAGAGGGCCAGATGATGTAGGGCCCAGGCTTCCCCTGGGCCAGATGGAAGCCTTCTAGGGTGTGAGTGGAGGGACATGACCTGGGCTGTGTTTTGACAAGATCACTGACACTGCTGAGAACAAATGGTCGGGAGTGGTGGCAGGCAGACTGGGCAGGAGGTGACTGCAATCAGTTGGGGCATTTTAGGGGAGAGCCAAGGCTAGAGGCAGGCTGGGGGCAGGGGCTGCATCAGGTCTGCAGAGCTCACCTCTCCTACCCCTCTAGGCAGGACAGCTGGCGGCCTACACCCCACCTACCCAGTCGCCCTTGCCACTGCCACCGCACACAGGCTGTCTTCCCAACCTGGGCTTGAAAGGGAGGTGGGAGGGGCAGGGGTGATGAGGAAGCCCTGCACAAAACAATGGCCTTGAGCCAAGACAAGAGAGATGCTTGTTCCCCTTTATTTATGAGTGTTATTGGGAGAAATAAAGCCCTCAGAGGCAGCCTGCATTCGGCGGGGAGCCAGGCCCTTACTCCTCTCTCTTCCCTTCCACCTTCTCCTTCCGTCCCCACCTCTTCCCTGGGCACAGGCTTACCCCTGACACACAGAGATCAAATAACTTCTCACTCAAAGGGAAAGATACTATCTCCCCTTACTATTCAGCACCACCACCAGTGGAACCCACAGCCCCAGATTAAAGGCAATTAGACGGCTTTGTTTTCGTAGGTGCAGAAGGTCTGTTTGGCACCCTCCTTGGGAACTGGATCCCACTGTGGCAGGGCCAGGGGCTCCTGTAACTCCCAGGGGAGAAGGTTGTGGCCTTGCCCTTGAGCCCATCCCCATAGTACTCACACCCCTACCCCTAGCAGCAAAAAGGGCTGACTTTCCTTTGCTCTGAGAACTGCTGGTGTCCAGAAAGAGGGAGAATCCCCCCCACCCCCAGGCACCACTATATCTGCTCTCTGTACACTTGAACCCGGGAGTAAGGGTGGAAGCTGTGCAGCCTGGTGTTGCCCTCATCAGGCTTTTGATGCCCTGGAAATGTCACAAAACACAATTGCATGAAAGAGGCAGGGGGCAGGGACCTTGCTGACCCCTTCCAACCAGAGAGACCCTGGGCCTCTGCTTCCTTCACTTAGTCACCTTGCGCTGATAGGACACGTGACAAACGCTGGCACAGCCCATGCACAGCACTCACACATGGTACCTCGTTTAGTCCTCATGAAAACCCTCTGAGTTGGCATCATTATCCCACTTTTAACCTTGGTCGGTCAGTATTCACAAGAGAAGAAACTGGGGGTCAGAGAGCTGGCCTGCGTTTTCCAAGGGCACAAAACTAGCACGTGGCAGGGAGCCTAAATCCACCCTCTCCTTCCATTCTTCCCCGTGGGGCTAGGTGAGGAAGGAGAGGGGTTACAATCCGTTGTTTGCTTTCCAGTGGTTTTCATCTGGCAAGGCCAGTTGGACAACTGCAGCCCCTGCTGGCTGGGGAGGACGGGAAAGGCCATCTATCCTTAAGTGACCCTTGCAGGTTGGGAGGTTTTCATTTGACACAGATATAAAGGTACCGCCCTCACCTTGACACAAAACTCTCTGGGCAACTGGGCTCCTTCCTCAGCCTCACT
The DNA here is from genome assembly GCF_000181295.1 of Otolemur garnettii. NCBI lineage: Eukaryota > Metazoa > Chordata > Mammalia > Primates > Galagidae > Otolemur > Otolemur garnettii. Next base: position 4,987,778 of record NW_003852503.1, on the reverse strand, counting down.
GCTGCCCTCTCCCAGGCCCCTACTGGGTTCTGCTCCAGGACATTTTAGGAATTGGCTCTTGCTTGCCTCTGGGCCTTTGCACAAGCTGTTCTGTCTGCTGGGACCACACTCTTCCTTTCTGACTAAAGGTCACCCTGACTTTCTCTTTTCTGGCTGTTCCCCATTCTGCTTCTATCCCTTCCGAACCTTCCAGGCACTAGGCACTCCGTAAGGCTGAGGGCATGACCCCTCTCCACCTTCTCTCCCCACTGACCACCCATACAGGCAGTTCCCAAACCCAGTCATACCCATCTTTCTCTGCTACGCCAAGCTGCTAAATCCTCTCCTTCTTTTAGATTCTTCTATAGGGTTGCCTCTCTCAGATTAAATTCACTGGTTCTTCTATTCTCGTTGTTTTATTTTTTTAATCTTTTACTGTGATGTCATAGTTGTACATATTTTGGGATACATGTGAGATTTAATACATGTAGACAGAGTAATGATCAAATCGGGGCTGGGACATCCATCACCTGGAACGTTTAGCTCCCCTACTTTTACTCATGAAGCTTTACCATGCATGTATCATGTGCTGGCCTTGGTGCTGGCTTCTGTGGGGTGGAGGGGATACTGAGAGTGGTAAGAGGCAGTAAGGGAGAGGAATAAGAAAGACCAAGTCATTTTCTTTAGGATCTCAGTCTAACAGGGGCCCAGGCATGAAAACAAATAAGCGATAAGTGCTGTTTGTTTTTTTAAAGTATGAACCCAAAGCAGTGGGAGCTCAGAAGGAATGATTTTGAGGGTATCACATAAGAGGTGAGGTCATGCAGGATAAGCAGGAGTCTCCCCCTCCCCCCATACACACACACAGGCACACAAGGGAATAGGAAGAGGAAAGAGTGTCTATAAAAGCACAGATGTGGTTAAAGCATTGGCTATTTGGGGCAGAGGCATGGGGAATAGTGGGTGAATGGAGAGGGAGATGGGAGCCAATTTTAAAAGGGCTTTGTATTAGACAAGGGTCTGAACTTCACCTTGTAGGCAACTGTGGGAGCCACTGATGCCTTTTAAGCAAAGTGGTGACACAGTCACATCTGTGCTTTAGAAAGAGGGCCATGGAATGTTAAGTGGAGAACGTCCGTCACAAAAGGCCACATACTGTATGATTCCATTTATGAAATGTCCAGAATAGGCAGATTCATAGTCATAGAAAGTAGATGAGTGGCTGCCAGGGGCTGGGGGGAGGGAAAATGGGCAGAGACTACTAATGAGTGGTGAAAATGTTCTGGATTAGGTAGTGGCAGCGGCTGCACAATTCTGTGAATGTACTAAAGCCACTGAATTATATACTTTAGAAGGGTGAATTTGATGGTGTGTGAATTATATCTCAATAAAAACAGAACAAAGAGGTCCACGAGGAAGAATGGTGGTGAGGAGCTAGCCTGAAGACAGGCAGGCCACCAGGAGACCTCTGCCAGCCTACAGCACCCCCAGACGTGGGGTCCCCAGCTAGGAGCATCAACTTCCTGAAGCCTGAGAGTCACCTTCTTCCCTCCTCCACCCGGGACTGATTCTGCTGGGGGCAGGGGCACTGGAGAGATCCAGGGAACACTGATCTCAGGCAGCATTCCGCTCTCCATAGCCAACATATCTCAGATATCCTTGTCAGGTCAGTCACCTGACAAGCCACACCACCTACTTTTCAAGACAGAAAGGTCCCCCGGTAATACGGCAGGCATGCTGAGGCTTTGCCATCAGTGGGGAAATTAGGGCAGAAAGTAACACCTTGAAAACAGAACTGTGTGTCCAGAAATAAGAGAGACACCCTCACGCACACCCCAGTGCGTCTGAGCCTGGTAGCCCCTGGAATCCTGGGATCACCAGCTACAGAGGGGGCCAGAGCTCTTCTGCGTGTCCTGCTCTCTGCTGACTAGGGTGGGCATGGCCCATGGGAGAGGCTCTGAAGGAGCTGTCACTGCCCTGTAAAGACTGAGTCCTTCCTGTGTGTTGGGGGGTGGTCCTGAGTATCTGTCCCCAGGCTCGGGGGGGAACACTAGTATCCCAGGGGAGGCTGGCAGAAGATGTGGGAAGGAGGGCATGGCCAGCCCCCAGGCTGCGAGGGCAGAAAGGACTGGTGAATAGAAGCAGAGAGAGTGCCCAGGAGCAGGGAAGAGAAGGCCTGGGGCTGGGCAGGAGAGTGGGTCTAGGGGTGAGGGAAGGGCAGAGAGGAGGGGGGCAGGCAAACAGGCTTGAGGGGGAGGGCTTAGCTGCTTTCCCAGCATCCCCCAGGCCACTTCTCTCACCACAAACCTCAGTCTCAAGCCACTTGGTTGTCATGGAAACAGGCCGGATAGAACAGATGGTCTCCACTAGCCAAATTCCAATTAAACAGGGCAGAGATGGATAGGGAAGGGGGTGTGATGTGACTAGGCCGCAGAGGGCTCAGTCCCCAGGAAGGATGGGAAACCTGGGGTCACTATTCTGAAAAGGGGACCTCAGGTGGGTGGAGAAAGTAGCTTGGAGGAGGTTACCACCCACTGATCCCACCCTTACCCCTTCAGTTCTCAAAGGTGGGGACAGGGAGGCTGAGGGGATGTCAGCCGGGGAGGGGCAGCAGTGGGGGTACACAGCTGCAGATTTCTGGAGGCGCTGAAACAGGGCACACGTACACCCAGGCCCATGCGTGCAACTTAACATCAAGGTGTGTACGTGCGTTTACAATCACAGGGACACACAGCTCAGCACGGGAAGGTTAAGCAAAGTCATTACACAAAGACACACTTTTAACACAGTACAAAGAAAATCTTTGGAAAACAAAAGAAGCAATTTATTGCATTTAATCAGTATGTACTAAGAATCTACCAAGTATCTGTAAGCAGGGATATAAAGACACATACATGCACACACATGAAGTGTATATTCTCTAGCCTTGAGGACACAGGATAAACTAATAACATGATCACTGCTATGGTAGGACTGGTCACAAAGTGCCATGACAATATAGGCAAGATATGATGAATCTGGGAAGGGGACTTAGAAGGAAGAGTGTGTTCCAAAGGAGATGAGATTTCTCTGGGCTTTGAAGCATGAATAGGAGTTTGCTATCCAGTGAAATAGGGCCCTCCAGGCAGAGGGAATAGCAAGAACAAAGGCAGGGGATGGCAAAAAGTCAGGGCTTATGAAGGGGATAATCTCAGTATAAGTGTAGAGCAGTTAGTGGAAGAGAAGACCTTGAAATGAGCCCAGGGGTGGATGGTACCAATTTCTGACTCAAACCCAAACACCCCACACATAGAAACGTGCCATCACACAGCACCCGCCCACGAAACCACACATCCACGCACGACTTCACATACACACAACCACAGAGCCTCCTGGTACTCATAAATGGTGAACAAAACTCATAAATGGGAAAAAAAAAAGATTTTGTTTGCTGCAAACAAAATGAGGTGGTTTGGGGAGGTGTCAGGAAAATGGGAAACATCAGCAGCTGAATATGCATCAAACCACAAAGAGGGGCACAGAAGAAGGAAGCCTCGTAGCTTACTGGAGTCGAGAATCCAGCCAGCTCCATTGGTTTACTGTACATTTATGGGACATCTACTGTGTATGAGGCCCTGAGTTAGGGCCTACAGAGATTTTAAGGCTTAGTCCTCACCTTCAAAGTGTTCAGTATATAGGATGAAGGGAAGAGAGAAAATAAGTAGTAAACAACATGGCAGTGGGGGGCGGGGGGGAGAACTCATGGGAAGGGCTGTTTGGGAAACAGGTATTTCACAGGGGAGTATGTTGGGGCGCTCAGGGTCAGCCATCAGCAGGAGCCAAGGTCTGGGGCTTTGAAGCATGACTAGGAGTTTGTCAGCCTTGTAAATAGGGCCCTCCAGGCAGAAAGGACAGCAAGAACAAAGGCATGGTGGGACAAAAAGGAATATACTGCAGGAGCTGGGAGCAGGTAATATGGGCTGGATCCTAGAATAGGCCCATATAATGTTGTGGGAGGTATCTTTGGAAAATTAAAGCCTAGACAAGTGGTTCTCAACTAGAGATACCGTGACCTCTACCCTCTAGGGGGACCTTCAGCAAAATCTAAGGATAATTTTTATTGTCACATTGCAGGGGAGTAGGGTGATAGGGGCTGGGAGAGGCCGGGGTGCTGCTACACACCCTGCAGGGCCCAGCCTCATAGTGAAGACTCATCTGGCCCCGACATCAGGGTTGAAAAGCCCTGGTCCAGATCATGGACTCTGTACTTAAGTCCAGGGCACTGGGCAACCCTCCATGAGGGTTTTGGAGTAGGAGAGTGACGTGCTCAGACTTCTTTTTGTTCTGCCAGTAGTGTGCAGCCCACCCAGGAACAGGGAGAGCCATCCAGGAAAGCTAGTACCAGAGCCTGGGGGAAGCTGAGTGGCTGGGGAGAGATCCTGCAGAACTGGGTGATAAAAAGGACTGGGGCAGGGGAGGAAGGAGGAAGAGCCACAGCCGGGGTTCCATCACAAAAACATGGGAAGAGCCCGGGGAGGGCTGTATCTTGGAAAGTGGAAGGCGAGGGTGGTTTTGGATGTGTTGAGCTTGGACTGCACATAGCTCAGGCTGAAATCAGAGAGCATAGATTGTGGGTTTGTTGTCTTAAGCCTCAAATCCTCCCATGGCCTTCCTGGTCCCCACGCCCCAGCTCCATCCATAAGCTCTGAAGGTGCAGGTCTTCTTCCAGGTGTGTTCATGTCTGGGCCTCCCTCAGCTGTCCGATTCACTCTCCAGCCCTCTCCTCCTTAACCTCCAGGTCTCAGAATCAAGGTCACTGTCCTAGGTCAGGCCCTTTGTGTCTCCAACATAGCCTGGTAGCTCTGTGCAAAGCATTGCCCCAGGGGCAAGACCACATCTGCTCTGAGGCCAGTCGTCACTGTGTTCTTGGTTCCAGCACAGTCAAATATTAGAGCAGACAGGAGAGAGCACCCCAGTTTGTTTTATCAACCTGTGCCCCCTCTTCTCTTTTTTCCTTTTGCCCTTTTCTCCCCACCCCCCACCCAACAAGGCTTAACAAAACTGCTTTAGAAAGAACTGTTCTGCCAGCCATCAGGATGAGATTGGACCAAGGATCCCAAGCAAGATGCACAGAAACTGGGACAATCTCTAACCAGAAGTTTCCTGGAGTTAGAGGTGAAAACTGCTAAACCTCAGGGACACATGCCCTCCCTTTTTCACCCTGAACTGTCAATCTTGGTCTTCGTGTGCCCCTGAAATGCAGCAGCCTTTAACCCCAATTTCAGTTGCTTTAAGTATTTTTTCTGAAACATAGTACCTGGTGTATAGTAGATATCCAAAGAACATCTGTTGACTGCTGACCTCACATAAAGCATTAGGGAATCATCACCCACTGGGTTGCCCCATGACACCACCTGGCCATCAGAAAGGGCCCAGGCAAGTGAAGCCACTGGGGACAGGTGGCACTGCCAAGGAGGGCATATGGGGATGTCCTCTGGGGTAGCATCTCTGGGGTGGCCATGGGCCTGCCCTTCTAGCAGGGAGTATCTAGGGGTATCCAGACAGCCTGTGGGGGAGGGCTTTGAAAGCAGGCCACTAATCTCTCCAGGAGATTAAACACCACGCTGGCTCTGGAGATCAGAAACCAGCTGGGGGAGGGGGAGAGGCCCAGGAGGGACAAGGGAGAGACAGGGCAAATCTTGCCTGGGAGGTGACAGCCCAAGGCAGGAGTGGGGGTGGAGGCTTCTTTTTTGAAGCCTAGGCAGAGCCTAGAAAGATCTGCAGGGTTGGTGGGGAGTGAAACTGAAATTGGGGAAAAAAACATCAATACTCATTAACCAGAGTTACTAATTATTAACCAGCTAGACTTCTGGATTTAAGGGCCCAATTTCTGCCTCCCCCCATCATGGGTCATTGGTGCTGAAGCCCCTACACACCCTGCCTCCCTCTTCTCCCCCAGACTGTCTCTGCCTGGCCTTGGTGGCTCTTATCTGCCTGTGGCTGCTGCCATGGAATCCCACTCCCAACTTCCAAGCCCAGGGGTGGGGGTGGGGGGCAGATAGTGATTGAAACTGTTATCTGGGGCAGGTCCAAAGCCTGGCCTGGGTGACCTGGAAGACAGCCATGTGCTTAAGATGCATCCCCTCTTCACTTTCAATCTCTTCCACCCCAACCTGCTGCAGGGTGGCTCAGCCCTCCCCTCTCCCTGCTCAGCCCTGGGGTTTGGCAAGGAGGTGCCAGCAGGAGAGAAGCAGGAGGCACTGATAGGCACCGTCTAGGGTGGGAAGGAGTGGTTGGGGGCTCCAAAGACAAAGCTCCAGACAGAGCCACCTGGGCTTTGGGGGCATGAATGATCCATGCCTTCTCTTGGTGTTCAGGAAGGAGGCTTCTGAGTTCCCTTAGGTTAAAGGGAATGGTACTCCTAAACGGCTTGTGGGAATGGCCCTGTACTCCTGAATGCAGAATCAACCTCTGTAGCCTGACACCAAAAAGTGCAGCGCCCAGCCCTGCCACATGCCATGGCTTGCCCTCCCAGAGCCAGAAGATGCCACAGAGCTGCTGCACTCTGTCATGCATCACCCCTGGGTGACAACATGAGGCTGCCAGGAGATCACCCCCTGTGTAGGGTCCCTGTGATGCTTTTCCTTCCATGAGTCACCATACCCATCCAAGGTGGTCCCAATGACAGCACCACAGGAGGGGAGTACAGCCAATCCTCCTCCAGGGTGAACTGGTGCAGGCAGAGGGTCCTGTCCCACCATCCAGCTGTCCTCTGACCTTCCTGCAGTCCCCCTGGTGCTCTGTCCTTCTGTAATATGCTCCCTCTCCCCCTTCTCTCCTATCACTGACATAATCCTTTAACTCCCACTGGAGATAAGCAGGTATTTCACTGAAATTTATCATTAATCCAAAAGAAAACAGGGATGGGAAGGGAATAGGACTGGGAAAGGTGAGGCAAGGGGAGGGAGGGGACATGAAGACAGCCAACCCACCCTCTATCCTCCCAGATCTTAGACAGCTGCAGAGCTGGGGCAGCCTAGGCCCAAATCCCCAGGCTGGTCAGCTCCCACTAGGAGCCCCGGGTTCAATTTTGAGCAGCACACCTGTTTCTGGGGCTCTGAGGGGGGACACCTGAGATACGGCGGGTGTGAAACTCAGAGGAGAGGATGCTGGGGCTGGGGCTGTCGGTCAATGCCTGGACGGTCATGTGTGAGATCAAGTGTGTTCGACTCCCTTCCAACGTGAACCAGGACTACTGGGAGGGAGCTGCAGGGGTGCAGGTCTCAGCTCAGTGCAGGGGGAATATGGGGCAGTCAGGGCCTTCCGGCTTCCATGGAGGTTGGTGAGTTCCCTGCCACTGGAGGTATTCACACTGCAGCTGGATTACAATCAGCTGGTAGGGG
>NW_003852503.1:4968852-4980169 GCF_000181295.1 Otolemur garnettii | reverse complement strand
GAACCCGCCACCTTAGGTGTACGTGGCTGGCGCCTTAGCCGGTTGAGCTATAGGCGCCGAGCCGGGTGTTCCATTATTTGAGTTCCCTTCCAACTGCTGAGGCTCTAGGATTCTCTGACTTATTCCCTGCAGGGCAGGGAGATACCTTCGGGGAGTCTGGGCCCAGCTGGGAGGCTCTTTCCAGACCTGAGTCTAGGAGGGGAACCAGCAGCCTCAGGTGTTTAACACACCTTTGGATGGTGAAGGAGAACATAGTCCCCTGCCTAGCATCATCCGCCCTTCCTGTCCAACCAGGGATGGTTTAGGGAAAGTGAGGAGCCTGTGCCAGCCTGACCCACAAGGCCCCAGCTCCCTCTCTCCATAGCTCAGCCCTGTGTGGAGTGAATGCAGGAATGAACGTGCCTGCTTCTCCCACAACACACCCAGTGCAGAGGGTTTCCCACATGGGCTAGCACAGGGTAACTAGGGGAGCCAGAATCCCACACTTTGAGTCTAACTCTTGCTTCCAACTACCATTTTTAAGAGAGGAGGACAAGATGGCTCTCAAGAGCCAGCAGGCACCTTCCCAGGTGATCATCTGTGGCTTGGGCAGATCTTCAGGAGTCTAGGGCCCTGAGCTCCTGATGTACCCTCCCCACGTTGACCACCTGCAGAACCACCCCAGCCCCAGGGAATGGAGTCTCCAGTCTCTCCCTGGGGACTGAGGTCCTGGGGGAGCAGCAGCCCAGTGGCGTGAGGTCCTGCTCTGGATCCAGTCCTGTCCTAAGCACACTGTGTGCATTATTTACCTCTTCTAGCCTTCCATTAGCTCATCTCCACTGCACAGCTAAGGGACGTCGAGTTTTAGAAGATGCTGATGTACACACCGACACAGGTAAGTCATAAAAGGCTGAGAACATTTGGCTCCAAAATAACCAGTGGATTCAGCCAACTTAGAAGGGAAAGACAGTCTAACTAACTAGCTGTTTAACTAACTAGCTGTTTGTGATGCTATAGACAAAACAATTTCCTTAGACCGACCTTCGCCAGCTCTTTCTCTGGTGGGTGAAGGGCATTGTAGACCCTGCCTGGACAGTCACCATCTTAGGTTGCCTCCCCCCGTCCCCCACTATGCCCAGGAGCTTGGTGAGAGCTCCCACCTTTGTGGGGGAGAAGATGCAATCAGAGCCTATCTAATCAGGAGCACGTACACACATAGCATGTGACCTCATGCACGCACACACACCATAAACTGCTCTCATACACACACAGAGGACATAAAAACACTTGTAAAGAAACACATAAACCAGCACAGATTATCATCATAGCGCCAACTGTGCACACAAGTGCTGAGGGGACGGGAGTGATGGCGTGATGAGAGAGGGCCACCAGGGGATAACTCCTGGGAAGGGTGTTTCTGAGCAGAGGAGGATGGGGGAGTCCAGAGAGACCTGCGGCAGCAAGGAGAGGTGGGTGCCAAGGACAGTCGCTGCTTCCCCTCCTCCTTCATCACTGCCCACTGACCCCAAGATCAATTGTCAGACCCCTAGGTGACAGGAGGGCTGAGAAGGGTGCTGTGGCCAGGGCAGAGGCAGGCACAGAGAACAGGGCCTGTCACTTAAGTTCCCCTGAAGCCCATCCATCAAGCCAGCAGAGATAATCAGAGCGCCTGGCTGGCCCAGGACACTGATTACTCTCTGGGTACCATAAACACAGGGAATAAATCTGGGAAGGGGCCAAGGGGGAGGGAAGGTAGCAGAGCTAGCTGCCCTCCCTGGGAAGGGAGAGGCAGCCCCTCCATCATTCTGAGAGATGCAGCAATCTAGGCCAATGAGATCAGGATAGTTCAGGGGGCGGGGGAGGTGGGCAGTCATAATATAATAATCCAGTGCAGTGTGGCTGCTCCACTCCAATCTTATTTACACTCAGGGAGATGCCTGTCCCTGCCTCCACTTCAATTTATACCCAGGAGCTGCTGCAGAAAGCCTCTGCCATTGATTCAAACCCTCCAAGGCAGCCTGGCCCCAGGAGGTAGAGAAGAGGGGCGTAAAGTGGCTGGGATCTAGAGCCTGGGCAGACACCGGCAGGCACCTGCAGGCCCTGGAGCAGTGGGCTCTGGGCAACGCTGGCCCCTTTGTGCTCCCTGGGCAAGGCATGGGAGTCAGGCAGGTCCCAAACCTGACTTCCTCCTGTTGCTTTTAAGCACTTCCTGGGTGCTAGGCAGATGCAGCCTCAGGACCTGCTCACGGAGTTCTGGCTTGTGTCTGGGCCACAGAGGCCATGCAGTAATTCAAGCTAACGGAGCATGGATAATCTAGAACAGCAGAGGGTCTAGGAGGAATTTCTCTCTGGCGTCTAAAGAGATCAGATGACTGTTTTGCAGTGGAGTTACCTTCCTAATTAAGCAAGGGAGTCTGTGAGGCCTGAGCCCTCATGGTGACCTGCAGGGTCAGGTTGTGCTAGGAGGAGCATTGGCCCTGTGTGACCCTTGGGAGGACAGTCTGCGCATGGATGGTCTGGAGTCAACTCACGGTCCTTAGCCACAACACTGGGAAAGGGTTTTGATTTTTCTGTGGGTTTATCTTTTTTTCCTAGGAGGGTTCTCTACCCCTACTACAAGGTGAAGGATGTCTGGGCACAGGGGGAGCTGGGACAGGGTGAGCCGAGTCTGTCCCCAGCTCCCTGTCCTGCGCCTGCCTGAGGCAGAGGAAGCACCAGCACTTTCATCCCAGGAGATCAAAGCAGGCGGCACAAGTGAACACCCTAAATCCTTGTGCCATCCCCACTCCCAGGTAAGGGCTCCTCCCTGGCCATCTTTTGGGATCTCTGGGCAAGGGCATGAGAGACTGAAACCTTCCAGAAGCTTAGAACAGGCTCTGGCAGAGGATCAGCTTACTGAGCCCTGGATCCACCCAGGATCTGGGGCTAAACTGGGAACACCTACTGGCCCTGGAACACTGGCTGGGGGAGTCACAGGTAGATTTTCTCTCAGGAAAACTACTACACCTGTCTCTAGTCTCACCCTGAAACACAGTAGCAGCCCCCCAAATGACAATAGTATTTATGGGAAACAGGGAAGAATGTGGGGGAACGGCCATGTGCAAAGGCCTTGAGGTGGGAAAGCACTGGGAACGAAAAAGGGGTGCAAAGAAGGACGGTAGGAGAGAAGCCAGGAAGGGGCAGCCATCAAACACTCCTGGGCCTGCGGTGTTCTCAGGTGTGCTGTAGGTTTATGCATCCAAAAAGCAGTGTGGGCAGAGTGGAGCCAGGACTTAGGCCAGGGGCTATACTACAGCTTACAATGAGGACGCTGCCACCAGGCTCCCCTGCTGTGAGACTCACATGATGTAGTGGCAGGGCAGCTGGGCTCAGAGGCACCTCTCCACTACCCTTGTCCTAGCAGCTGACAGTATGTGCCCACAAGACACCAGATTGAGGGAGGGGATGCCTGGGGCACAAGGAGCAGAGCTCATGGCAGCTGCCTCTTGGCCCCACTTGGGGTATGTGCCCCAGGCCAGCTGTAAGCAGTCACTCCCAGGGCACCTCCTCAGGCTGGTACAGCCCTCCAGTTCCTTTTTCTTCAGAGCAGACTGACTGCTCAAACAGACTGATGCCCCATCTTCACTGACTCATTTGGTGGGCACAGGACCTCACCTGCTAAAGTGCGGCGCACCCGTGTGCCCCCCGGCCCCAGCATACTGAATATCCTGTGTGCTAAGAGCCAGCTTTCTGGGCCCTGCACTCATTTTCCTCCACAAGCCTGGGACAACGAGCAGGGCATAGTTGCCTCTCTGCTCATCTTGTTTCTCATGGTGACATCCTTTGAGCCATGGTGGTGTGCTGGTGACCAGCAGGTATACAGGATTGCAGGGGAAGAGACATAAAGCACAGGAAGGACCCCAAGATGGAATGCAAGGCTCTCCCACAGAATGTGGACAAGGTACTCAACCTTGGGGAAGGGTGGGACAGGGAAGCCCTGCCGGACCTATCAGCTGGCTCTTGGCAATGGCTGGTTCTTTCAGCCTTTGGTGGAACTCTACCTCCAGGTGAGGGGGAATGCTTCCACTATAGGGTCCCCAAGTCCCTATCCCTGCTTTTTAGATGGAAAGACGGCCAAAGATTCAGGCCAAGGCTGCTGTCAGGACTCCAGGCTCCATCTCTGCTACTTGGATATCTCTCAGAGTACCTCCAGATGCAGGGGTGTGGGTGGGTGTGCTGTCGCCCATCCTCAAAGGCTCTCTTTCACACAAGATGATTTGCTGTGCTTCATAGCCAGCTCTTCCCAGAGAAGGCAGACTCCTCACAACAGCCCCGGAGGGAGCTGGGTCCTTCTCCATTTCAGGCAGGGGGCAGAACTGAGAGTCTGAGTGGGCAGGAGGGACCTTGAGTTTCCAGCCTTGGGGAGCACACATTCCAGGACTTTGGAGGGAGGGATTCCATTTAAGCCCACTGAGTGAACTCAGACCCCCAGTGGGACATTCTTGCGCCTATGGCCACCGGCCTGTTTTGCTGCCAGGGCCACGCCTGCAGCTGTGTCCCAACGGAGCCACCAGCCAGCGGAACTAATGTCTTCTAATGAGATCCGGGCCAGAGTGGCCAGGCGGGTTTTATTGTCTGTGGCTTGGTAATGAGACTCCTCATAAACTGGGAATGAAATGGGTCTGCGCAGACCAGAGGGGGCGGGGTTGGCCTGGGAGAGACCACGGCCCCCTTTGCATCTCTGCTGCTCTGTCTAGTCCATGATGCTTTCTGAACACCTGCTCTGAGCCCCTGGGCCAGGCCCACACCCTGGCCCTGGGCTGCCTGTGCCCTGGGGCTCTGCTCACAAGTCAGGGGCCCTGCCCATGTCTCAGCCCAGATTACTAAGAGGAGATGCTTTAGTATCCAGGACACCACTCCCCCTCTCTCTGCAGCTGTTAGGCATCCCATACTTTGTGCCAGCCTGGGCTTTACGGTCAGCTCTGGCTGGGAGGCCACCCTCCAACGAGTATCCTCAACTTCTCACATTCCTGGGGAGCCCCATGTTTTGACTGGTTGGGGGAGAGTGTAGTCTAGAGGTGGCTGGCAAAGACAATGACCACCTCATGGACACATTCTATTGTGTCCAGCTCAACTCTTCTCTGTCCATCCCAGTTCATTTCATTTTCCTGATGTACTAGATTTGCAGTCAGGAAACTCAAATTGGCATCTAACTTAGCCACAATGGCGCAAGGTGGTGAGCAAGTTACTAAACCCAAGTCTCACCTTCCTCATCTCTAAAACCTAAGTAATCCATGTGCTAATGCCATTCATACTGGGTCACTGAGAGGCTCATCTGAAACTATGGGCTGGAAAGCATGCCACAAACAGTATTATCACAATGCTGTGAAAGGATTCAGTCTGCAACAGGAGAAACAGAAAGGACTTTCTGCCAGTAGAAGGTGGTGAACCCAGGAGGATTCTTTGCCTAGTTGACTGGTACCATCTCATTGGGTAAGTGGGTGGCCTGTTGCCCACCCTCTCCTCAAATGTGGAAGTTTGAAGGAAGGCAGGGGCTAAATCCCAGGTCTTCCCTGTTAGACCCAGGCTGTTGCCACAGCAAGCGTCCAGATGGGCATTGGTGCCCCGGCTGGGCTGCAGCCAGGGAGCGAGGCAGGTGCTGGGAGAGCCCTCAGCGACATGCCTCAGAACAAAGGCCACACTGCACCTGCTGCCTGTGTACTATTTGGCCACCATGGCTGGGCCTGTGCAGGTGCCTGAGCCACCTGAGCTCCTAGGGTTGCCCCCCAATAGTGGGCAGGGACTCACTTCCTGAGCGGCACCTGGTTGGAGACTTTGGGAATTGAGGTTAGCAGTGGGCAGACAGCTGAATGGCTCCTTCTTGAGAGAGCATAAGTTGGCACTGCCCAATTTGCAGCCCAGCACCATTCAGAGGAAAGGGATAGGGAAGAGGAGAAGTTACACTTCACCGTATGTATGTTCTCACATGCCTAGCAATGTGCCAGGCACTTTCTACACATCATTCTCAATCTCACCTTTCATAGCCTCTTTGGAAATCTGTAATAACAAAAACCCATTTTACAGATGAGACAACTGAGGCCTACAAAGTGCTTTAACCAAGCTCATTTGGCTAATGACTGACTGGTAGAGCTGGGATTCCAACCTGGTCCAACTGGCCCTACTTTGCGATCTCACTATGCTGAGCTGCCAGGATGGGGCAACCAGGTTGTGGGGAGAGAAACTGAGCGAGCTGCTGTTCTTTCTCAACTAGGGCCTGGGACCACGGCTGCTCTGCCCTTCCCTGGGAATCTGTGAAAGGCAAGAGCCCCCAAGAATGCATACCTATTTCTTCTCCCCCCTCTCACCCAGATAAAGCTGGGATTATCCACTGCCCTGAGGATCTTACAATCTGCTGTCAGAAAGTATTTCTTTCTGTCGCGTTTGAGACTCTCCTGTTGCACTGAGTTCATCTCTCTGTGTGGAATGGATCAGGGTACAGATATTATGATTGTTGTGTTTTCTCATAGCTCTTCTCTTTCACCATTCCCCAGCCCCAAATGGCACCAGAGAATCCAGAGCTTAAAGGGTTAACTAGACTAAAGGGTGTTATCTCCAGCTCAGGGCATTCCCTGGGCAAGGTGATCCCTGCTCACATCTTAAGTTACCTCCTGCCCCAGCCAGCACATCTGCTGCTGGCTCTGCAGACCTGGTCTCTATGGAGGTGGTGGTGGGGCATCACAGGGGACACGTTTTCCAGCTGGGTTTGGCCACAGGCTGCTGGGCTCCTGGGATTACCCTCTTCCCCAATCCTTGCCCCTCATTTCTACTTCCTTTTCCTACAAGGTACTCTTGCTTTCTGCTGCACGGAACTCAGGGTGATTCCAGGCACACATATGTTACTGACCTGGGCACATATATTGCTCTGCAGGGCTGCTCATGAGGGATCAAAGCCCACATTCATGAGGGATCAAAGCCCACATTCATGCCCCTTTTTAAATGTCCAGAATATGCTCCTCACCCCCAACACATATCATGATTTTCCCTCCCAGGTACCCATGTAGGAAGCACAGAAGCCAAATTAGGAGCTGGAAACCTATCTCTCCTGGGCCTCAGCCCCTCCCAGCCATTCAGGCGTTCTGAGAACCTGTGGGGCAGGCCAGCCCCAGTTAACACCAGGTCTTGGCTCTGCTCTTTTTGCCAGAAAGACAACAGAATGCTGCTGACAAGAGAGAAAAGTCTCTCCAGGTGTTGTCAAGGTCTTCAGCATTTCCCTGTGAGGATGCAGAGGTCTAGTCTAAAGCCAAGGGCAGAACAGAAAAAGGAAGCAAGATCGAGGCTCGCCCCCTCCCTAAGGACCCAGCAGCATGTCCGGGAAGGAGTGAACCAAGGGCAAATCCTGGGTCTCCTCCCACCATCACCCTGACACTCTGATATAAGCACAGGCATTACTGAGTCTCAGGACCACTCACAAAATCCTAGTCAGAAAGCTATAGGAAGTCAGTTACACATGAACACACATTGTTACATATTTATGGCTCTAGTCCCATAGCGACCCACAGACACAAGTAAGGACACACACCTCTTGAGCCTTGTCCTCACAGATCTGCACAAGCACGGTGGGTTGCAGATTGCCAACACAAACACACAAAACCCTATACACGTGTGTACATACATTTATTCCAAAAGTGAAGCCATATTCAGACTCTTAGAAATTTTATACCGTAAGTTCCACAACAGGCTAATGTCCATTCTAGCTTGGTAGGCTGGTTGGCTCATGTTCGAAGTTATAAAAAAACCTAGCAAAACAGGTGAATATGCAGATACCTCTCCTTGTGCCCCTCCCCCAGGTAGGAGGCATTCATATTTATCAGATTAACCAGGAAAAGATACAATCAGAAAAATTGAAGATACATTCACACCTCCCTTGGGTGTTTTCTGTTTGTGCTGAACAATGAACATTAGTCAGCTGCTAAACAATGGCAGTATCATAGACACAGTAACGGGTGACCCTCTACCCCTCCAGCCTGGCCCACTCGCTCAGCTGTCAGCACTAGGGTTCTGGCAGTATACCATCCTGGCAGCATACAATGGGGTCCAGAGGCCAGGCAGTGGCCGAGGAGGATTCACTGCACAAAGCTGAGTGGCTGAGAGGGGAACTGATAATACCTCTGGACTCGGCCAGCATTATACAACAAGGGGCTGGCTACCTGTCCTACATGCTCAGAAATTCAAGTTCAAGAGATACCTTCTTAAGTCACTCAGCCAGGGCAGTGGACCCAAGCTCTGCAGTGCCTTCTCTTTCTTCCTAGCCCTGACTATGAGGCTTAGAATCAGATTCTGAGACACTCCACAGTGCTGCTTTATAAACAGGTAAGGTTATTCCCCTTTACACATTCTGCAAACCTCAGGCCAACAGAATTGTGTTTGCCATAAAGCCCTGCCTGGCAAGCCTAAGCACACTCCTGTCTATGAGAAATAGGGAGAGAGGAAAGAAAATAATCCAACAGCCCTGACACTCGGAGTTTCAAAGGAAAACACCATGACAGTGAGCTCTGCACAGACTGCAAAGAGGGGTGAGCTGTGACCTGACAGGTCTTCCAAGGGTGTGCATGACACCTGGGGTGTGCGTTCTCTTTCCAGACAAAAGATGTGGGGAAGCCAATTAGGGAGGGTGTGGTGAAGCTGGGACACTGGCTCAGTGCACCTGCTTCTCAGGAAGGTTCTCTGCCCCCTCCTTGGCTCTCTGTCCCTCTTTGGGATACAGCTCACATGCCCCCCTGACCCTCTCCTCTAAGTTAACAGAAGGAGGTCACAGATTGTCATCTCAGGAAATAGAGGCTTATAGGGCCTCACTGTCCTGCCTGGTGAAGTCTGTGTTGCTGAAAACATACTTCTGTGTTTACATTTCAGTAGCCAGATTGGGAGTGTTTTGAAGTTGGGGGCCATGGAGGCCATCCCCCATACAGGGCTCCTCCCTCATCCTTTCCTCATCACCACCATCCCCATGCTCCCTGTCACAGCCCAAGAGAACCCAGAAAAGAGCATCGGACTGACAAGTCCCTAGGGAGAAGCAGTTGCAGGCAATTAGGAGGAAGCCATGGGTGGTTCAAAGTGGGGCGTGGGCTGTCAACTTCTGGGTCTACTGGCCTCCCTCCAAGTGTCAGATTGGGCACAACCCTATACACTCGCCTCCCTTCACAATGGACCCCAGAGTAAGCAAGCAGAGCAGGCCCCAGGAGCCCAGGGGCTGAGAAGCTTGGCAGGTCCGGGAACTTTGGCTGTGTTGGATGCTACACATCCATCAATTACAATCAATGGAAGAGCACTTATTAAGCGCCTGCCTCAGCTTGGTTCCCTCCTCTGTACCCCACCCCCTCATCTTGGTTTTTGGCAGAGGGAGTGGCCACCTTGAGCCAGGTGAGAGTCACCTCCCAGCCCCCAATTGCTGAGTGGGTGGAGAACAGCAGACTTCCAGCCCCCAGATGAAGGAATTAATCACAAAGCTAGGGACAGAGAATAACAAAAAGAGGGGAGAATGGGGTGAGTTCCTTCCCCCTCCTCCAAACCTTTCCACCCTTTGTCCATCCCAGGATTAGGTTAACCCCTAGTGTGCTGGACCAACCAAGGCTCCCGGAAAGCTCTCCTTTCTGTGGGGATCAGATGTAGACACACAGAACTGAAAGGCTCCCAGAAGCCCAAACCCTGGTGGGCAGGCACGTCCTAGAGCCCTAGCTTCCCACACAGTCCATCGTCAGATGATGACCTCTCAGTCTCACAAAGACCACCCTCTGGGAGAGGGGCTCAGTCTTGCCCCTGTGAAGTGGGCAATGACACCATTGAGCCCTCATTTCCACTGCCCCCACATCCCGCAGGGCAAGCACCCCAGGCTGCAGGGGTGGGGGTACCCCAGCACTGGCTTTCACAAACCGCTTCCCTGCTATCCACCACTCAGGGAGAGCTGGCTGGCAGGAGGAGCGCAGAAGTGAGTGAGGCCAGGTTCCTGCCTTCCAGGAGTGCACCCCAGCCACTACTGGGCAGCCAGGCTGGCCCTTTGCTAATAAACTGCTTGGCCGGTCTGCAACCTAGCAGGCGCCTGGGATCTAATGTCCTCGCCCCAGATAAGGATGGTCTCTGTATTGACCCTCTAACCTGCCACCCCAAGTTGAGGACCGCGTGCTCCAAACACCTCCCGCCCCCACCTCGCTAGCTGGAGGCCGTCTCATGTTTCTTCCCAGAAAGCTAGAGGAACTCCCCCTACCCCCCCCCCCCAGGTTGGTGTCACCAGCCACCGCAGAAACCCAGCAGATTCCCTGGGGACACAAAGGGTTAACCCAGGCGAGGGTACTCGGTCAGATTTGCCTCCTAAACGCATTTTCCAGTTCATTCCCCAGCACAATATGCCTGGGCCGGTCCCAGCCTCTGCCACCACCCTACCCGTCAGAATGGGCCACCGCGGGCCACCCCAGGGGCCAGCGCGAGGTTAACCCCTTAGCTGCCGGCAGCTCGCACCTCGAGGAAGGACACGCGGGGCACCCTCAGGAAAGTGGGTCACGCAGCCACCTGGCTGGCGCGAAGCCCGTGGCGCCTCCCCCTGGGAGAGCCCTCCGAACTGGGAGTGGAGTTCCGAGGAGTAGCCCAGTCCCGCACCAAGGCCCGGAGGTTGCGATCCCCGGTGGCTCCCGCCTCACCCTCCAGGAAAGAAACCAGGTGAGCCTCAGGCCGTCTCTGCCGCAGAAACCGGCTCTCTGCGCCCGCGGAGGGACGACGTGGGGCCTGAGAGCCCGAAACCTTCTGGCAAAGGGGCTGGCTAAAAAACGAAGCCCCCCTGGGGTCCTTCCAACCGACAGCCCACCAGCTCCGAGATTGACGCCCTCCCCCTGGAGCTGTTGTCTCATACCCCGAGATGGTGATTACGGTGATTATTTTGCATTTATGTAACATGCAGTGTTTCCAAACTGCTTCCCGAGCTGAGAGGCAGTTATTAAATAAATAGAACGCTATTACATATTATTATTTTTGTGAAGAACTGAGCGGAGAAAGTGCTTTCTTGCTACATAGAGACGTGCACCCAACCGCTTCCCTGCAGGGCAGGCTGTTCGGCTCGTCAACCTCTTTCTCCGTCGTGCCACTTTTCTACCACCCTTTACCCAAGCCCTGACCCAACTTTTCTGGCTCCTTTCATTTCCCACAACCCAGTCGTGCCCGCCATCCAGCTCGCAGCCCCGGGGAGGCACTGGATGGGGGTGTGGGGAGGGGCAGAAGTGAACGCGCTTACCTGGGAGGAAGAATGCAGTCAAGCCGAGAGCTAGTCCCCACCAGCGTCCAGCGGCGCCCGCAAGCCCCATCCGAGCCATCGGGG
>NW_003852503.1:4964958-4968314 GCF_000181295.1 Otolemur garnettii | reverse complement strand
GCTGCCGGGCGCGAGGAGAGCCAGCCGGGTGCGCCGCGCGTCCCCGCCGCCGCCGCTCCGCTGGTGCCGGCGACCCGCAACAATGTGGAGCCGCCTGGGCGCCGAGTCGAGCCGCGCTCGCTCCTCTCCCTCTCTTTCTCTCACTCGCCGAGCTCCAGCCTCTCACCCGCTCTCCCGTGATGTCAGCCCTAGGGGAGGGGTTAGCGTTAACCCCCTCCTCGCTCCGACGCGCGCCCGCCGCGGCCCGGCCTCCTCCCGCCCGCCCGCACCTTCCGGCCCGCGGCCCAGGCGGATCCCGAGCGAGGGCCGCGGGGTCCCGCTCAGGCCCCCTGGCTCAGGAGATGCCCCTCCGGCCGCCCTCAGCTCGGGAAGGGCCGCTGGGCGGGCTGCCCTCCTCCTCCGCTGACAAAGGGAGGCAGTGACCCCTAGCGGCCGGCGTCGGGGGAGAAGCAGCTGGGTGGGGGTGGAGTTAAGATGGGGGGACGGGTGGCGGCGGAGTGGCGTGCGCTATGGAGAATCCCGGCTCCAGCAATGTCCGAGCTGGAGAGGCCTCTACAGCCCTCTGCTTCAACCCTGGTCCCATTTCGCAGATGAGGAGACAAGGGCCCAAAGAAGGGTAAGACGACTGGCCCTGGGCAGAGAGTGCCAGAGCGGGGATCGCTGTCCTCCGCATCACTTGGAAGCTAAATGGAGAGGCAGCTAAGCCCGACGCCCAGAGGACACAGCCAGTTAGTGAGTGCGAGGCGGCCACTGAGGTTTCTGGTACGGTTTCCTTTCTAATCCCTTCAGGAGTCCCTGCTCCCTTCAGGAGTTCTTTTTCCAAAAATTGAACCACCGTCCCCCTTTCCCCAAATAGAGCACACACTGAGCTCCGCTCCCTTTGCCAGCACCTTCATTTTGAGCACTCTGCAGGATTCCCGCGGAAAGTGGCCCATCCAGTCAGTGTCCCTGGCAGGGCAGGGACTCTCCGCCCTATCCCGTTCACCATCCACCACATCCGGGTGTGGTAGGCTTCCTGCCAAGGCGACTGCGCCCTTCTGGCCCTTGGCAGCCTGAAGCCGCCCTCTCCCCCTTCCCTCTGTCCCTTCTATCCCGCGGCCCCCTGCAGGGGGGCAGACGGAGTTACCCCTAAAGCTTTCTCTCCCCAGACGCCCAGACAGTGCTCCCTTTGCCCTTTGCCCAGCCCTCCAGGCAGCAGGAGTAGAGGGGACACGGACCGTTTCTGATAACATGTAAATTTTGGTTCCTGAGAGGAGCAGAAGGAGGAGGGGCGAGCACAGCACCACATTCCCACTGCTGGGATCTGCCCCTGGAGTGTCTTTTGGATTCTCTGCTGCAGCAGTCAGATTGGGCACTCACACGAACACTCACCCACTCACTGTATGGTCTTTCACATTTAGCAAATGTAACCTGGGCTCTCTTTGTACCAAAACACTGTGCCAGTCTTGGGGATACAGAGATGTTGTCGTGGCCCTAAAAGAACTCAGTCTAGCTGGGGAGAAGAGGGGAAGAGAGATGCAGAAATAGGTGTTGTAAAGAAACATTTAATGTCGTGTGGTGTGGGCTTGTGGGGTCTGGGAGAAAGGGCCCAGTGTAGCCTTGGGTGGGTAGGGGGGAGTCAGGAAGGGCTTCAGGGGAAGGGAACACCAGCTCTCAGTGAATCATCAGACAAAGGCAAGCATTCCAACTGAATGGAAGGTAGGGTCAGCATGAGGAGAGGCAAGAAGGTGGGCAACAGCTGGGTGTTTGAGGGTCCACAACTGGTTGGTTGGTCATAGCTCTAGCCTAAAACTTGAGGAAAGGACAGGCCTACAGATCTGTGAATCATGCCCAGTGGCCAGTGGGAGGGTTTGAAGCTGGGAAATGCCCTATGGACTTTAGTTTGGGGCAGCCAGTTTATCAGCCAAGAATCTCCCACCTGGCTGCTAAGTGCTTTAAAGGATAGGGGTGAATTGGGTTCATTGCTGTGGCCTCTAACTCTGCGCCTGGCACATCACAGGAACTGAATGGATGGAGTTGGAGGGAGCAAGTCCAGATGTACCAATGTCTATCAGTTCTCAGCTCTTGTTCTCCCACTTTTTCCATCCTCAGGTAAGGCTTCTTTGATCATATGCTCTTAAGTGGCCTTCCAGAGACGTGTGTCTGGGGGGAGGGTTTGGCTGCCTGGGGATGGGTTGAGTGGAAAAATTGGAAGTAAGTAAATGAGAGAGCATGGGTGTTTACTCATCATCTTTAAACAAGCTTGGAAGGCTACCAGCAGAAGTGACATTTGACTGAGGCCACGAAGAGATCAGATATAGATCAAGAGAAGTGGCAGAGAGAATCTTAAGTGGAAGGAACAGCTCATACAAGAACATGGAAGTGCATGGAGAGGTGGGAGAGTTCCTGCCTGTGTTGGAACAGAAGGCAATCCAGTTGGTTTTGCACTCTGGGAATGTGTAAGTGAAAGGGATAGGGAGGTGTGGCCAGAGTGCAAAAGGTCTGGAAGATTTCCTTTAGTGGTGGGAAGAAGCATGCGACCAAGCATCAGGAAAGTAGGCTATACTTGGAAAGTGGTCTTAAGCTAGAAGCCCAGGCGTCACTCTTGCTTCTTCCCTTTTCTTCAATCACCATATTCCAATTCAAAAGAAAACCTTGTTGATGCTGCCTCCCATATACATATATCTTAAGCCTCGGGACACTGCTTTCCTTCTCCTGTTATCACCTTAGTTCAAGTTTCTGATTTCTGCCTGGCCTTTGTATATCCTCTGAATAGCCAGTACATACTGCTGGGGAGTAGTAAAACTTACATAATGGTTAAGCACATAGGACTCTGGAGCTACTGCCTGGATTGAAAACTTAAACTCCAGCTCTGCTACTCACTAGTTATGTGTCCTTGGGTAAGTGACTTAACTTCTGGGTGCTCAGGTCCCTCATCTGTAAAACAGGGGGAAATAATAGTACTTGCCTTACTGAGTTGTTGTGAGTTAAACATATTAAGTACTTGGAACAATGCTTGGTGTACAGGAAAAACCGTTTAAATGTTGGTCATCATTATAAATGTAATCTGTCTCTCTATATGTAGAAGTTGGAGGTTGCTTTATACATGTATCCTCTCCTGGAAGGATAATAAAACTTTTTATTTCAAAGTAATTGTGGATGTACAATAGAGTTGCAAAGATGTTACAAAGTTTCCATATGCCCTTCATCCAGCTGCCCTAAATATTAACATCTTATATAAACTGTGATACATTTGTCAAAAGTAAGAAATTAGCAGTTAGTATAATACTATTAATGGAACTATGTAATTTATTTGGATTCCCCAGGTTTTTCCCCACTAATGTCTATTTGCTGTTCTAGGGTTCAGTTTAGGATAC
>NW_003852503.1:4962533-4964193 GCF_000181295.1 Otolemur garnettii | reverse complement strand
GGACAATATCGGCCTTCTCTGCTGTATCTCTAGCACTTAGAACATGCCTTGTACCTGGTAGGCATTTAATAAAATTATATTGATTGACTACTATACATCGTGTGCCACCTTCTGCCAATCTCTTCCCTCTCTGGGTCTCAGTTTTCTCATCTGCATAACAAGGAATTTAAATTGTTCCTTGGTTTTCAAACTGTGTTTCAAAAGCCCTAGAATTTCCTAGGGTCCTCAATCCTTGCTTCAGTAGAAGCCATATTTAAAGTGTAGGTTGTTTTCATGCACTATAAACATTGAGTTTCTGAGAAGATTCCTCTTAATGGATTTTGAAGATTCTCCTGCTTAAAAAGATTTGAAAACCCCATGACAGCTCATTGCATTATATATTATGTATAACATATAGTTGCATGATTTTATAACTCTATGTTTGGGTTTTTTTTATTTTTTGGCAGGCAGTGGTGAGCCATTGAAGGCTTCTGAACAGAGAAGTGCTTATTGGGATCTGTCAGAGCTGGGCTTTCAGAAGATGAGTCTGGCAATGTGGGTAGGACAGACAGATGATGATTGGTCAGTGAAGGAGGAGGGAAGTGAGGAGAGAGGGTTGTCATGGAAGCCAAGTGAGAAGAGAATTTAATAGAGGAGGAGGAGGAGGTTGCTAACAGCATCTAATGCTGTAGAAAATGGGTGGGGATCAGAAAGGGTCTTTGGAAAGCTGTGGCAAAACCACTAGTAGTCTTTAAGAGAATGATATTGGTGACCAAGCAGAGGCAGAACCCAAATCAAAAGGGGAGGAGGAGTGACTGGCAGGAGGGAGAAGCAGAAGCTGCAGGTGTCCTCTCTGCTTTTGAGAACTTTGTTGGAGGACAGAATGAGTGAGAGGGATCTGCAGCTGGGAGAGGGTTAGCAAGACAGGCTAAAAGGCTCATTTTCTCCTTTTTAGGAGAAAATGGAATAGGAATATTCCATAGGAATTCAGAAGCTAGAGAGCTTCTTATAGTCAGAGGGAAAAGATTTAGTAGACAGTGAGGGATTGGAGAAGCAGGTGTAAGAAGTGAAAGAGGATGTAATTTATGGAAGAGGCCCTGGAGAAGATGGGCGGTGAGGGTGGCCAGCCATGGAAAAGCCCCACATCTTTTTCTGAGCTTGGAGGGAAGGTGAGGAGAGCAGTGAAGGTGGAAGTTTGCGGATAGAAAGCAGAAGTTAATAATAATGTCATTGTAGTCAAGTGAGAGCTGAAGTTGGCCTGCAGAGAGAGGTTGGACGGTGACTTCAGATTTCACAGTTGGGAAGGCCAAGTGGAGTGGAAGGGAGGTGTGATTAGCCATCTTCCAAAACGTGCAGGGAGAAAGGAACAAGAGTAGTCTGTGCCTTCACAGGGAAGAGTTAGGACCAATGGGCATAACTCCCTTTTGGGGAGGTAGATTTCAGTTTGGTCTAGGGAAGATTTGATCAGGCTTCTGCATTGACAGACAATGGAATGAGCTCCTCTCCACTTAGCATGGAGAGTCAATGTGATGCGCTCCATGTTCCTTCCTGGCTCCAAGACTTGATGACTATTGGAATGACAGCCCACTCAATGACAGTCTGTTGGGGCCACCTTTTTCATCTAGCCCAGGGTTGGGGGCAGTGAGGGGGTACCAGAGATAAACCTGAAGAAGGTGCCATC
>NW_003852503.1:4933803-4961584 GCF_000181295.1 Otolemur garnettii | reverse complement strand
GAGTATTTAAAACACAACAGCAATACTGAGAAGAGGGTTTCACTGAAGATCCGCATGAACCAGGGAGCTTAGATTGTGAGGGTGGAAAGGGACTAGGTAGAGATTAGGAAGGAACATGCCTGACAGGGAAAGTGATGATGGTGGAGAGGACTTGGTGAAGGGAAGAAGACAGTCAGCCGTCAGCGTCCCCTCCTCATGCTCTCCCTGTGACGGTGCCCAGGGCTGGGTGTTGTGGTCTGGATACTTACCAGAATGGACTACTGATCTAGAGGAACCATATTTTTTTTGAGAGCCATATGGAAATCAAGAGATGGGGTTTATTATAAGAAAAGAATAGCATTCCTGGGTCAGCCCAAGCCCAGCAGAGAAAGAGCGTGGTGGACACTTCCCCGGGAGTGCAGACATGAGGCCAGGGCCATAGAGCCGTGGGTCTTGCCTCTTTGCACCTGAGACCACATCAGGATCTGATGAATGCCACATCTTTCTGCCCTGCAACCCACACATCTGTGCAAGGATGGTGTTTGCAAGGCAACCTGCTGAAAGCCCAGCTGGGGCCCTGCGTTAGAAATCCCTGCTGAAGGAGGATTCCTTTGGGAGGGAGGCAGCCCTGAGCCCAGAAATCCTGTGATCTGGGATAATGAGGGATGTTAGTGACATGCAGAATCCCCAAATGAGGAAAATCCCAATCAGATTTCTATGATGCGAAGTGAAGAGAACGAGTATTATACGTACGCTGCCTCACGATTCTGTAAAAATATGCACTTATTAAGAGAAAAATGTGACCGTGACATGGAGGAATGGAAATAATTTGTGGGTGAAGTTTTTTTTTTATTTTAATTTTATTTTAAAATTTACTTTAATATCATTATGAAGTTACTTTAATAATAGATTTAATTTTTTTTTCTACATTAGGTAAAGCGCTTTTCCTGCAGAAATGAGCTTTTGAATTATATTTGATTTAGGTTAATATTAATGCCCCGTACTCCTTGGGCACGTGTTTCCAGGGAGAGGTGCTCCAGGAGGGTGCCAAGTGGCCTGGAGGTGACATCCAAAGGACAGACAATGCCCACGCAGATAACTGGATTTTGAGGAACCTGAGACCATGTGTAGCTCAGGAGGCGGGCTCATGGGGGAGGATATTATGATCTGAACGAGATTTAAGTCCTGCATCTGCCATTTCCTGTGAGACATTGGATAAGTGGGGTGACCAAATGTTCTAGGACTGAGGAGGGGAAGGTCTCCAGGATATGGGACTTTCAGTGCTAAAACTGGGAAGGTCCTGGGACAGTAGGACAAGTCTGTCACCTTAATAACAAGCGACTTTACTTTTCTGGACCTCAGTCTCTTCCCTTTTAAGATAATGTCAATGACTCCTGGGACTTGTGTATAAAAAAAGCACTCTGTGAAATCAACCATCTTCACACCTGTGGGGGATGATGATGATGATTGGTCGTGTGGGATGGGAGGGAGGGTGTGGGGGAAGGGGTTGGTCTCCCCAGCCTGGAGATCTGAAAGACCAAGAAGCTGTCTGGTGAACACTATGATTTCCCTTGTCTAGAGGGTCAGGAAGGGTCTGGAAGCATTCCTGCAGAGTCAGCAGAGCCCCCAGGAGGATTGACAGCCAGGCATGTCATGTGGGGAAATCGGGCACAGGGGAAGGCATCAAGAAGGCACAGAAGCTGGACGCATTGAACTGAGGGTAGTTCAGTCTGGCCAGTGCAATGCAAGACAAGGGCATGGGGGGTGCTGTGTGGGGTGTGGGCCCACATTGTGTGGGCCTTGTTTGTTGCGTTATGGAGTCTGGACTTCATCCTGAGGGCAGCAAGGAGCCACGGTAGGGCTATAGCAGAGTAAGACTGTTTTGCACTTGGCCGCTCAGCAGCCTCAATCCATATTATGCTCCGATGGTGTTCCTGGGCCAGGAAACTGTTTGGCCTGTTAGGCTCTGGACCTGAGGGTACCGGCCCTGTCTGTCTTGCCATGAAGGCTCAGAGCATAGCCCATCTGCGAAGCACTCCTGCAGCTCCAAACCTGGGGCAGTCAATCTGAACATTCCCCTGGCAGGGGCCTGCTGCCTGGCACAGACTGGGGCTCCAGAGAGTAGAGTGGTGCTCCTTCCCAAGCACGCTGCTGTCACCACAGAGTGTCTGTGTGGGTTTGATGGTTGCGTGGCAATGGTGCTCAGGGCATGCCGGGGGCTCATGAAACCTGGGCAGCCAATAAATAACAAACAATTACACAAATTGTCCCAGGAACAGGGAGGTGGGCGTGCACCCATATGCATGTGCGTGCACACGCTTGCATGCACACACACATTCAGATTCACTGACATTTATGCCCACACTTTCATTGAAACTCAGGCAAACGGAGATAGTCCCTGCTAAACCTAGATGGGATGGATAGGCATAACATTACCTTATGTTACATTACATTCATCCGAGACACGCCCCAGCCAGCCGACGCACACAGGTTGTAAATGCTACGTGGCCTCTCACAGATGCCTGCACCCCTAGGCTGGCCCACACCCTCTCTCTTATAAACACATCAGAGGGATTAAAAAGGAGCATCCATATCATGTGTTTAGCACAACGCCTGGCACATAGGACTGTTATGTTACATTTTAATATATTATGATATTAAGGTACTTCAGTGTTGCACATGTACCAACACACTTATACACACACATATAGGGACTCCATTCAAAACAGGTGCAAACACAAGAACCCCCCCCCCCTTGCATAGGACTGGTGCATGTACTCCCATGTACACAAACAAGATCACTCTCAAAGACATGCGGGTTGCCATAATTTGCTCTCCCTGTCGCACCTACACACAATCACAAACAGCAATAATAATAATAGCAAAACCAGGTTGGGTGATTGCTTTATATTTTTCAAAGGGCTTTCAGGCCTGTAATCTCATTTGATCCTCACAGCAGCCCTGTGAGCTAGGTGGGTGGAGCAGGCATTATTACCCCAGGTTTACAGCTGAAGCCACAGAGGCCAGAGGGTGAGGTACGCCATCTGGGAGGCGGCCTGAAGCTCAGATCTGTCTTCTCAGTAGTGAGCTTCCCACGGCCCTCGGACACCTATTTGACAACTTTCAGCTCTTACCACGGAAAGCAGCAGCCAGAGCAGGGGCCAGCTAGACTCTTGATTCCTGGTCAAAACGTTTCCCCGAGTCAACCCCAGCTGAGAAGTGGGAATTGGAGGCTGATAAAGGGAAACTGCCATCATTAGAAATCCCATAAAGTCTCATTTACAACTCCCCGTCAGATGAAAGGAGCAATTGACTGCGTTGGAGGGAAGAGCAAATATGGATTTCCTTTAGGGGCCCAGCCTCAGACAGTTGATCCTGGAGGAGCCTCAAAGGTCCTGGGGAGGTGGGATCCTGTCCCATCTGGGCTCTCCCCAACTCTGTGCACTTCCTCTCCCCTCTGACTGTCTAGGCTGCCCTGTGGGTCCGTAAGCTCTAGTTCGAGGAGAAGGAAGAGAAAAGGACAAAGAGGGGGTCATTTCCTCCCCCCGCTCCGCACACCCTCAGTGGGAGCCTCTTTTTCCTGCTGGGTGCTGCACCTTCAGGCACACTGTCTCCTATCTGGCTGGGGCAGAAACTGTGTACAGGCTTTATGCCCTCTTCTACCTGGACTGCCAGGGCCACAGAGGCCAGGCCCTTACATCCAACAACTTTGAAAGGCGATGAGAGATGCTTACTTCCAGGGCCTGTGCTCAGTAGGGAGGTGACCTGATGGCAAATGACAGGTAGAGTGATGGTCACTTCTTTTCCTTCTTCTGCTGCTGTTTCCCTCTGATTTCATTATCATTGTGTGCCTTAGTTGCTCCATCTGCAAAGTGGGGGTAGTAACACCAAACTCACAGCGTGGCTGTGGGGATGAGATAAGAGGGGGTATGTAAAGCCCACAGCACAGTGCCAGGCACACTGCTGGGCCCCATGGTGTCTTTCCCTCACTCTGGCAGCTTCCAGAGGAGTGCCTCCACGGCCAGGGCTGGAGGGGTGGCATAGCAAGAGGCACTTCCCCAGCCTCCTGGGTGTGCCAGCTCTGGCTAGGAGGGAGGGAGAGAGGGAGGGGACATCTGTTTGACACTCTTGTCAGCATCCGTTACCTGGTGTGTATTTTCCCAGGAGCTGATTACATTACAGCATGTGTTGATAAACATTTGGAGTCGGAGTAGAGAGGAAACTGAGCAGAATGTTAAGCGGGTGGTGGTTTGGTCAGGAGATTCTGAGAAACGGCTGACTGTGATGAGCTGGAAGTGGTGATGGCCCCAATCTGGAGCTTCTTAGCCTCCCCATCCCCTTCCTCTTTCTGTATCCTCTCCTCCCTACTGCTCTGGCCCCCCCCACCAGGGCATCCAGACACGGCTCCAGAGGCAGCATGTTATAGCAGAAATGTGGGATTTGGACCTCAGGCAGTTATGGGTATTCAATCCTGGCTAGGCCACAGATTGGCTCTTGGCACTCTGGACCAATTCCTTATCTCCCTGAGTCTCAGTCTCCTCCTCTGTAAAGTGGGTTTAACATCCATTCCACTGAGTAAAGGAAGGGTTAAATGAGAAGACACCCTCCATGCCTCACCCGTAGAATTAAGCACCTGGTAACCCTTGACTCTTTTCCTGTTGTCCCCAGTGCACCTGGAGTGAAAAAGATCACCTTAGACTAGATTGTGCCTCAAGGGCAGCACCTGTGGCTCAAGGAGTAGGGCACTGGCCCCATATACTGGAGGTGGCGGGTTCAAACCCGGCCCCGGCCAAAAGCTACAAATAAATAAGTCGATTGTGCCTCAGATATTAGGCAACTGTTTCTTATTTCTACTTATTGGACTAAGAGGAAGTGGGTTCATGCTCTTCATAAGGCAAACTCCCCTACTCCCAACCCGGGCTAAGGCTGGAGCAGGAAACCCAGGGTGAGTGTTGAAACTTCCTCCCCAAGTGTTTATATACCTGTGCACTTACGTGACAGCCGTGGCTAGGTAATTATTTGTATAGCTATCTGCCTGATGTCTTTCTCCCTCACTAGTCCATAAACTCTCTGAGGACGGAGACTGTGTTTGCTTGGTCACAAATGGCCTGGCACTGGCAGGAATGAATGGCTTTCACCTATCTGATTGGTCTGGAGCAGAATAAGCAAGATAACCCAGCTCACAGTTCGGTGAGTCTTATTCCACGGTTGTTTCTGACCTTGGAACATTGGTTATGCCTCCCCCTTGCCCTTTGGTATACATTACCTCTAGTTAACTTTTCCTGTGCAGACCTCTAATTTCCCTGAGGTTGTGGCCTTCTTGACAAAGGGGGGTTATTTAGACTTTCAAGAGAAGGATGTGTAACTATCCCTCTGCCCAAATGCCCAATTCAGTGAGCATGAATAAATGACAAATGAATGACTTAGAGAATGTTGTCCCTATCTCCCTCTCCTTTCTCTGTTGGCCCTTGAGTAGGCAGGCACCTGTCGCCCCAGACCACCGCCAGGTGCAGTGGCGCTTCTCTTGCTGCTGGGGCTGCCTGGAGGCGGGACGAGCCAACGGGCCCAGCGCCACCTAGCGGGCGCGAGGCCCGGAGAGAGCGCGTCCGGGTCCTTCCCGGTCTACCGACCCGCGGCTGCCCCACGTGCAGAGTCGCAGAGGCTCCAGCCCCTGCCCCAGTCGGCCCCATTCTTTGTGTCCAGAGAGTGTGGAGACTCTCGGGGGAGCATACTCTTCCTGGTTCCGGGGAGTCCTGCCCCGACGGCAGTCAGCTCGGGCGCCTAGGAGGCGGCCTCCGCCCCTCCCCCCGCACATGCCGTTCCCTCCCTCTGTGCCACAAAGGGGCCATTGATTAGGAAGAGTAGCCGGGTGGTGGTAGGGAAGCTAGGGGACACGCGCGCGGACGCCGCGCCTCTTGCAGCGCCCATCGCTCTGCAGGGGGCGTGAGTGGGTGGGCGGGGGCGGGGGCGGGGCTGGGTGTGCTGATGGTCAGGAAAGCGCAGCCTCCCGAATGCGGGCTCCTTGCCTCCTGCTCGCTCTCTCCGTCTCCTCTCCGCCTCCCAACCCGACCCTCTGCCTAATTTTTGCAAGTGGATCATCCGCCTTTGGATGAATCCGCAGCAAATGGTTCATTCCGGGCTGGGTACCTCCCCTTTCCCCTGGTGCGTGGTTTCCTTTCCCCAGCAAAGATCTTCCGTGGCACTTAGGGGCCCTTTTTAATACCAGGCGAAGCCAATATTGTTAGGAAGGAAGAACTGCTGTGGCAGCTGCTGCAAAGACAATCAGCCGTAATGCATCCTGGGCTGATAGGAAGGTCCAAATAGCTGCGGCGCTGGTTCATCCCCACTGAATGGCTAATAGGGGGCACGCAGCTCCCAGAGGAAGAGACAGGGGACAGGGGGCTGTGTGCGGTGGGGTAGGAGAGGATAGGAATAGTTTCAGCCCGAAGATTTCTCTAGATCTCTCTTCTTATGCTACCTCTCAAAGGAAACTGTCTGGACCCGAGGGTGTCACTGGATCTGAACCTTTGCAAGAGGGGCGACTTCTGACCCTTCTGCCAACTCTCGTTGGATTCCTTCTGTGATGGGGAGGTCCTCACCTCTCACTGCATCTGCTTTTAGAGGCCAGGACTGCCTCAGGCTCCCTGTCGGTCCACCTGCAGCTGAGGTAGAACCAACACCCTATTATGCAGCCCCATGCTGGTCCTTGCCCCCCAGGCTATGTCATAGCTGAGCCCTGGTATGGGTGGGGTTGGCTGGCAGTTAGCAGCTGTAAAAAGGGAACTGGGAGTGGTGGAAAACAGGTTTCTCAGAATCCTATCTGGTTCCTCCCTCAGAGCCCCCGTTTGCCACCTGGATGTCTGTGTGTGCAGGAATTGGCTGGGGGTGGGATGCTGGTTTGCCTGGTTTATACCACTTCTCCCTGCTGCCCCAAGTCAGTCCAGAGAGTGTATCCTGTATGTGTGTCCGCATATGTGGGCAAGGCTGTGCCCATGTGGGTACCTGTGTTTATTCACATGCTCACAGGCTTTCAGAGTCGGAAGGGACTTTGGAAGAGACTTTCCCCTCCCTCTCTGCCACATCCATGCCAAATGCTCGTCTGGACTCTGATCACTCCCAGTGAATGGAAACTCACTTCTTTCCCAGAAAACCCATCTCTGCTGAGGGTGAGAATACTGAGAGACTGTGCCAGACACTCCCCTGCCCACATGTGGGAATAGCAGGGTCAGGACAAGGTGTCCAGAAACAGCCCTTCAGGTGCTGAGAGAGCTACAACTAGCGTTTACCAAAGGCCAGGCACTGGACTAAGGGTTGCATGTCTATTGACTGTCATCATCTTTCTAAAATTCTGTGATGTCATGTTTGTCTTTTATGCCATGGTATTGAAGAGGAAACGGAGGCACAGAGAAGTTAGAGCACTAGGCTAGAGTCTCATAGTCAGGAAATGGCAAAGGCAGAACTTCTGGCTTCCCCTGAGTTTAACCACCACATTCTATTACTGCAGGCTACCCAGAGAGAGAGTGAGAACAAGAGAGAGCAGGTGAACAGTATGTGCACGCACCTATATGAATACCTTCTCCACCATTTCTGGAAAGCAGAGCTCAATGGTGTTATAGACAACTGGATACACTGGATAAGGAATGAAGACATCAGAAATTGCCTTTCTTCCTCTTCCTCCCTTTTTTCTTTCCCTTTCCTTTCCCTTCTTCCTCCTTCATCATCACCATTGCCCCCACCTTTATCTTATTAAATGTCATCTTCTGAGCACTTACGTGTTTAGGGGTTCTCTTGAAGCAAGAAACTTTGGGAGTTTCCAAGGCCAAGACAGATGTACTGGCATAGACAGACATCATGAGACATTTATCTCACGCTACTTCACAATGAAGTAGCTGGGAAATAACCAGGGGAGATATGTATTTACATTCTACACCTGCCAAGGGTTAGGTGGTATGTGCTTCAGAAAGTTTTATGTTCAATTTTACATCTAGAGTTTGAGATAAGGCTATTGCTTTCTTCTAATTAGTGCAGGAAGGCTTCCCAAGTGCTGCTGTCAGGAACTCTCCTGCCATCTTGGCTTTTCTATCTGTCCCCCAAAGTGAGACTTGGATAGTGTGGGGTGTGGGACTGAGCACTGGATTGGGAGTTGTGGTACCCGGGGCTGTGACCTCGGTTCTGCAACCTTGGCTCTGCCACCAGCTTGCTGTCTTACCCTGGGTAAATTACCTCACTTGCCTTGCTTGTAAAATGAGGGATTAAGACAGGATGGTCTATCAGGATCCTTCAGTGGGTGTACTCTCTGAAATCTGTCAAACAGGGCTGCTGCGTGCAGCTGAGTAGGTTGTACACTGTGCAAGGACATGTGGCCAAGAGAAAGATGGGGGCTGAAATCCAACCTAAACTCTTTCATCTCAGCAGACTGTGTGCAATGACAGGACCTGCATTCAACAGGAAAAAGAGGCACTTTATCTAATTTGTGCAAAGGTATCATATGGACTAGCAGTGGCCCTGCAAGATCATCCTGGCTGCCTGTGGTTGGAGTTGGAGCTGGGGGGCAGTAGTAAGAGTTGTTTCTGGAACAGAAAGTCAGATTGTAAGTTAGGGATGGAGGATAAAGGCTGTAGAAGTAGAATCAGGGAGTGTTTCTGAGGCCTGTGGACATGGAGGTAGGGCAGAGAGCAGTCAAGGAGGTTGGGGGTATTGAGAAACAGGTTCCTGCTGACAGTGGGTGGCCCATGTAGGGTGGGGCCTTAGGTTTCTGTTGGAGTGCCCCTTGGGAGCAGTGGTTCTCCTGCTTCCCAGCTTAGCTCACTCCTGTCTCCATTCACCCCAAGGCAGCCATTTTTGGATTGGCCTTTTCTGCCAAGATCCCCTTTGGAGAGAGATAAGAAGGGGTTGAATTTTTCCAAGGCTCTCCTGAGAGGGCTGCAGACTCTATAGAGGATGTACGCTTGTTCAACAAATGGTTTTGGAGGCCCACTCTGGGCCAGGACCCTGTGGTGCAGAGGTAGGTGTGGACTGCCCTCAGGGACCTTACCATCTAGAAGTGGCCTTTGTCCCAGGGGGGTGGGGAGGTCTGACATTGAGGACAGTCTGGTATCTACATTGGGCTTGTTCTGGTCTAAGGTGAAGACTCTTACCCTAAAATGCTAAGGACTATGAGCAGCTACCAATTTGGGTCTCATTGGCACTTGAGAAGTGGTAGATTAGATCTTCTGGGGACAGATTTATGAGGCTTCCCAAGCATCCAGGGAGAATGTGAAGGTCTTTGGGGAGGAAAACTAGGGGTGTAGGGCTTCTCCAAAGGAGGAGAGGCAGCAGGCAGGGGGTCTTTGGGGGTGCAGCCTCACTCTTGGCTGGGGGCATCAGGAGGATGTCCCTTAGTTAACCAGCCAGACTGGGCCTCTGGACACTATTCTGTCTCCCTCTCCTGTCCCTACTTCCAGCACAGAGCTGTTCAGAAGGAAAAGTAGCCCTTCCCATTCTTTTGGCTCTTTGGAACAAATCTCACGTTATCTGGCTTTTGATTCTCTTTCATGAAAGCCCTCCCCCTTCTGTCTAAGTCCTTCTTACTATGGGGACTACCCAGTAGTAGTCTACCCACATTCTCACATGGCATAGCAGGCACAGGTTTGGATGCCAGCCTGTTCTAACGACCAGGCCTTCTCAGGCCACTCTGTCTCCTTGGCGGTCCCCATCACTGTCATCTCTGCAGTGATAACTAGAGGAATATCGTCATGCCTGTGCCAGGCAGTCCCACCCCTCTCCCAGGGGGCCCGCTATTCCTGTTCTTTAGAAGAAAGGGACCACAGGGAGCTGATCATCTGTCTTATGCTCACAGGGTGGCTATGTCAGTGTATTTGATTTTCTTACATTCGTTCTCCAGTGCCCAGTGACATCACCTATGGGCTCTGAGTAGCTTACCCTGGAGAGGGCAGTTCCTGGACGGAAGCAACAGTGTGTCTGTCCCCTTCCCTCTGTGACAGCAGTGATAATAGATAAAAAAGAGCTAATACTTTCTGAGCTCTCACTGTGCCAGATGCTATTCCAAGTGCACATGTATTAGTTTTCTCTTGCTGCTGTAACAAAGAGTCACAAACTTAGTGGCTTAAAGCAACACAAATTTGTTATCTTCCAGTTCTGTAGTACATTGGAAGTCTGACCCAAGCCTCACTGGGCTAGAAATCCAGGTGTGGGAGGGCTGCATTCTTTTCAGGAGCCGTTAGGGGTGATTCTACTTCTTTGCCTTTTCCAGCTTCTAGAGGCCACTTGTCCCCTGTGGCTTGTGCCTTCTCCTCTGTCTTCACGTCCGGCAAATGCTGCATCTCTCTGACACTTGTCCTCGTACCACTTCTCTCTCTCTCACCCAGCCAGGAAAGGGGCTCTGCTTTTAAGGACTCATATGATTAGGTTGGACCCACCTACGTGATCCAGGGTAATCATGTCTTCATCTCAAGGGCCAGGCTTCAAGCACATCTACACAATCCCTTTTGTCATACCTGACAATATATTTACAGGTCCCTGGGATTAAGACGTGTACTGCTTTGAGGTCCATTATTCTGTCTGCTTTCTTAAATTTTTTCATACAAAGGTAGGTAGTGTTATCACCCTTATTGTAAAGATAAGGAAACTGAGGCATAGAGAAGCTAAATAACTCACCCAAGTTTCCTGGACAATAGTTCATTTGGGGCTGAGATGAGGTAGCCTGACTCCACGGTTGTACCTTAATCACTGTGACAACATTGGAACAGGAGAGCGGGAAGCGAGAGATGTCCAAGTTTCACATCCCCCCTAGATCAGCTGAGCAGTGGTGTTGTGTATTTATTGAGCACCTACTGTGTCAGGCCCTGGGAGGGGCTCCCAGGGGTACATGACAGAGCTCTAATCTGAATCCAGGTACTGAGATTATTCTCTTTCCATGTCCTATCGCTGTGTGAAAGGATGTGAGACTCTTCTGCAGAGGTTCAGGAGGAGACAGGATTGAGCTAGGGTGGGTGCTCATGGACCAGGGGTCTGGATCGGACCCAGGTGGGCAGGAGTGAGCTGCGTCCTGTTCCTTGCAGAAACCTGCTGGATCAGATGAGAGCCTGCGGGGCGGCCTCACCAGGCCCACTGTTCCTGCTCGTCCATCACAACCATCACAATGGGGAATGCGCCCTCCGTGAGTCTGGGGCCTGCAAATCATGGAAATTAAGACCAATTAGAAGGGGAATCAGCAGCCCTTGGCAGGGCTTCCGGCCACAGAGGCAGCTCTGGAGCTTTATGGGATGTTTCCTCCCATTTTGTGGTCCAGCTGGGAGGCAGAAACATGCCAGCTCAGCACAAGGCCTCGTCAAGATGCTTCTGTGCAACTAGAAGGGCAGATGTCATCCTCACAGGACCCTCAGCCCTCTTAGCAACCAGCCCCCTGCCCTGCCTTCTGGGCCACTGGGACCACTAAAACCCTCATCTGGTCTGCCCACAGGGCCCTGTCTCAGCCTCACCCTGCAGGCTCCTTTTTCTTTACACACTGGCTCCATCCTCCATGCAAGACCTCTGGAGAGTCAGGCCTGAGTTCTGGAGGAGAGTCAGCTTGAGGACCAATTCGAGGCACCTGCCTCTGTTCTCCATGCTGCTTGCCACCTGGCTGGCCTGTCCACTGCCTCCCTAGCACAGCTTATGAATAAACCTTTCCCCTCTTTTTCTTCCCCAGGGAAAAGGTGGCTTAGGTCTCAGAAGGCATGTAGACCAGAGTAATAGAGACCCCCATGGCTTTCTGGTGATGGTGCCAGGATGGGGACTATTGGCTAAATGCCCAAAGCTAAATGAACTCTCTGGCTTCCCAAGTCTTTTGCTGCCTTTAATCCTTGCTCCCTGCCCTTCCCTGTCCTGTGGTCAGAAGGACAGAGATAGGCTTATGTGCTGGACATAGGAGCTGGTGCTGCTGGATGGGTCCTGAAAAGGGCAGCGATGTCTCTGGAATTGGGGGTGTATCTGGGACAATGGAGAGCTGGTTGTTTACATCCTTCTTTGGGAGGGAGCTACCATGATGCAAGGGGTACCCCTTGCTCACATCCTGCTCTGGGGTCTGGCGTTTTAGGGTAGGCCTGCTGTACTGGGTTCAGGTCACCTTCTAAAAAGAGAGACCTGGGAGGAGTTGGGGGAGCTTTCTGCTGCTCTGCCACCCCCCCTCCCCCGCCCCCGCCTGAGGTCTCTGAGCTGGCCATCAGCTGACCCTCTCCCATTACTTCTTCCATGACTGGACTCCCAGCCACACCTGATTCAGCGGCAGATGAGGTCTTACGGTGGGGGACGGGGACTAGGAGATGGAACTGGACACAGTGCCCATGACCTTAGTATTGTGCGCCAACTGAAGGGAGAGGGGGATGGGCAAATTCCCGAGGGCAGCCTTAGTCCCTAAATACCCAAAGACAGATGGGCCAGGGCAGCAGCATGGGGGGACCATGGGCTCTTCTTAGGGGGCATGGTTGCTCCCCCACATCCTCAAGCCCATCCCTTCCTCCCTCTGGGCCTTCCCCTGAGGGCTACTGGGGTGGTTCCCAGTGCTACCATTCTCTGGTTCTCATCTTGGTAACTCGAGGCTTTTTGGCTTCTGACTGGCTTTGGGCAGGTGGCTTAACCTCTCCGTGCCTCAGTTTCCTCTCCTGTAAAATGAGAATGACAATAGCACCAACCTTATAGGGTTATAATGGGCATTAAATGATTTAAATACATAAAGCGTATAGAATGATACCCGCCACACAGGAAGTGCTCTATAAGCATTGGCTATTATTATCATTATTGTTACTCATGTTATTTAAAAGCCCATATTATGCAGTTTTAAGAGTGCAGGTCTGGAGTCAAGCAGACCTGGATTGGAGTCCTAGATATTCCACTGCCTTTCTGAGTCTGTTGTTTCATCTATAAAATAGGAATAATAATAATAATAAACAGACCTCATAGAATTATAATGATTAAATGAGATGACTATAAAAATTTGCTGAATGAATGGTAAAGTACCAACCACAATACATCGCTTCATCTTCCTGGATCGGGATCAGCTTAAAGATAGTCTATAAAGGAGCAAACAGGACTCCCAAGGAATAGTCATGACCTTCAGGGTAGCCAAATTATGCCAGGAAGTTCCATAGGAAGGGTGCCGGTTCTTGATTGGACAATGTGAGAACTCAGAGCAGGATCCTGACTCTGTTCCCAGGCCACCATGGGCCCCAGAGATGGCAGGTATGACGGGGCCTTATTTCTGTCTGGGCTTTTGGTTTTGAGAGCATGAGTAGACACATGCCCTGGCTGAGCCTGTGAAGGAGGCAGGCTGGGCTTCATTCATGCCAGGCACCTGCTAATGCTGGTGGCACACTCAACGTGGTCAGACATGGCAGGGAGGAATGAGATATGTGTCACTCCCGAGAGAGCCTTCCCTGACCTGCAAATCTCAGGCAGGTCCCTGTTCCAGCATCTCAGGGCTCTCCATCCTTTGTCTTTACAGCTGTCATCATGATTTGTTACATAAGGAAACATTTATGTGATTTTTGAAAGTCTGTCTACCCTGCTAAAGGTAAGCACCATCATGGTAGAGACTGAATCTGGATGGTTCACCATAGACCCAGGGCCTGTAATTGCCCATGGCATTATGTGATCAATAATTTCTTGGTGACTGAATATAGAATACTAGTAGCTAATACTTGTTTAGCTTTTTTGGGGGGGTCAGTCATTTTTTCTGAGCACTCGATATATATTAACCCATGTAAATTTCACAATATCCCTAAGAGACGGGTATTAATATAATCCCTATTTTACAGGTAAGGAAACTGAGATACAGAGAGGTTAAGTAACTTGCCCAAGATCACACAGCTGTCAATTGGTGGAGCTGGTTTCAAATTAGGTGTTATGTGTTCAAAATCCATGCTTTTAACTGCAGTGCTCTCCTTAGAGGAATGAATGAATGACCCGTGTTGGATATTTATAATGCATATATCATTTCACTTTGGGAGAGGGAGTAAATGGCGTGGCTTCTCCACATTAGGCCACACGGTACTGAGGAGCAGGACTTATCTGGAGAGGGACAGGGAACCCATAGGGGACTCTTGGGAGGAGGTTTCCTTCCCATTCCCTACCCCTTCCCCACTTCCCTCCTAGGTGGAGGGCTAGGGTTGGAACTGAGTGCTGAGGGGTAGGGGGTGGATGAGCACTCAGGTGTCTCTAATTTGGGAGTGGTTCCTGGATTCTTCTTCCTAGAATTGAGGAATTACAAGGAGATCAGGCATGGGCATATGAACCCCTGAATTCCCTTCCTGATCTTTGCCTCCTCCCAGGTCTTCCAAGTGCTTAGGAACTCCTGCTAATGGAGTAGGGTCTTCCTTGTCATTGTAGTAGGGGGTTGAGGAAGGTGAGTCAGGAAATGCTTGTATTCAGGTGGTGCCTGGTTCCTGCCACATAGCCCTCAGCTCTGCTCTTTTCCTGCCTATCTCTGCCCCCCCCCACCCCCCACCCCACCCCCAGCATTTCTTTTCCTAGCTGTTTGGTTCCTGGCATGTCCTGTTCTCTCTTCTGGTGAGGACTCTCCTTGCCACAGTCACCTTCTGTCTATGGACTATTCTCTTCTTCCAGACACCTTTGATCCTGGGTATGATAAATACAAGAAGGAACAGGATCTATGCTGCCCTCTTGGCATCCATCCTTAGCACTTCCCCCAGATTCTGCCAAGGGAGGGGGCATGTTTCAGCATAATCCTGCCCTCCTTAGCCCTCTTGATGCTGTTGGCAATGACTGGGTGAGATAAAGACAGAGCCAAATTTCTTCTAAGGTGTAGGTGGGGGAGTGAAGAAGAAATCTGGTTCTCTACAAAGCCTTAGCTTTGCTAAGTGGGAATGCAAGTCTGGGGGTAGAGCTGAATTGCTCAGAACTTGAGCAGGGCACAGCTCTATCCTGTAGAGTCATCCTTCTCTGACCTCTTCCCCCTCCCCCACACCTCCAGGGCTCAGTATTACCTCCAAACCAACAGGAAACCAACATTTAACCAACACAGCACCTCTGTCTATGACTATCTTCTGGCTCTGGCTGAAGGCAGAAAGCAGTGAAGCAGGGGGTTTGCATTCTGGTCTCTGAGAGTCAGTGTTTTCATTCACAACATGGAGATGAGGTGGGGCTGGAGCCATAAGACTTCCAGGTCACCTCCCACTTTAGGATTTCAGGAAGCTGATACTACCTGGGAAGCCCCTGGGACTTTTTAAACAGAAACTAAACCTTTTGGGAATATGAATTAAAGAGAACAGCAAGGGAAGTACCCACTTTGTGGTTGGTACGATGCCAGGGGCTTCACATTTGCTATCTCATTATCTCATTTAATCCTCATAGGAACTCTCTTCTTCTTCTTTTTTTTTAATAGAATAAATGAGATCTTGGAAAGATTTGAGTCACTTGTTCAAGGGCACATAGTATAAGAGGTGGAGCTGAAATCTGTTGTTGGGATTGTATGACTCAAAGTCTGTGTTAGGTGCACTGCTTAGGGAAAGAAACAGGTTAGGTGGAGGGCTAGGGTTGGAACTGTATGAACTAGAATGCCACACACCATCCCAGAGCAGAGAGGTTTGTCCCAGGGCTGGAGAGTAATGTAGGAAGAATCTGAGCTGTGTCTGGGAGTTGCCAGATGGGGTCCCAGGAAAGGACTAGTTAGGATGCCTGGCCCCAGAAGTGGGAGCATGCTTGTGGGGGTGTTCAGTCTGTGGGCCCCTGCAGGAGTGCCCCTGGCCTGCCTGCCCTCTAGGCTTCTGGGTCATGTGCCTACAGTGCACACAGGCACAGACATGTGCTGTCATCCTCTGTCACCACCAGCTGCCAGACACAAGCCTGCACTTGGCTTACTCTGACAACACTTCACCTCCTGGTGCTCACCTTGGCTATCCTGTTCCCAGCCCCACCCACATCCCACCTCCGTGTGTGTGTGTGTGTGTGTGTGTGTCTGTCTGTCTTCCTCCTTGGCCTGCATAAATCCCTGTTGTCTGTTTGCCTTACTTGGGTTTGCACAAACACGTACACACAGTATGATAATCTCTCTTTTTCTCTCTTTCACACACACACACCCTAGTCTACTTCTCTGCTTCTAGAGTGCTTGTCTGCTGCTCCTCCTTTCCCTCTAGTCCTGGGTCCTGGAGAATCACATTCATCTTCAAAGGGTCTGTATTATTTCTTCTCTTGTTTCTCTCCCCATTGCCTGTTGCCCCCTGATTTCCTGTGGGCTTGACTGTTGAGGGGCTCTGCTGGGCCTGCCATTGACCTCTCAGTCTATGTAAGCCCTTGGGTCCCTCTCCCCCTGGCTAGGGAACTGGACAGGGACCACTTCTGGAAGCTGCATCCCAGGGGCAACTGGCCAGAGAATGGCTCTGCAGGTGGGGACAGGCAGGGCTGGCTAGGGATTTGTTTGCCTTGGATTCTTTTCTGTGAAAAATTTTGTCCATTTGGCATGATTCCTTTATTTCAGTCGACATCATTCTGATACATGGAGGTGGCTTTGACATCCACATAGAGCTGGGGCCAGACTCCTAACCCGGCAGTCAGAAACTGAAGTTCTCACTCTAGAGGAACCCCAGCTTCCCCACCAGACATATGAGGGCTCTGGAATGGATGACTTTTAGTTTGAAAATGTTGAGAGTCTAGGAGATTTCTACTTTATTTATAATTTAGCTCCACCTGATCATTCCCATTTGACTCCTTCTCTCAGTAACGTGTTGTGTGTGCAGACATCATGCACGCACATGTGCAGACTCATGCACACACTCACGCACACATGCACATGCCACTTAGCTGCCCTGTGTCTTTTGGGAACTTGCCCTACTTGTCTGGGTTCCAGACCCCCTCTCAGGGTGGGGACTTTGAGCAGAGAGAAGTCTCTGTGTGTGCACACCCCACACTACTCTGTGGTGCATCTCTGGGTTAAAATGTGCCTCCTGAGGACCTGGGAGCTCACCAGCCTGTCCATTTCTCCCTGCACCCCTTCCTCTAAGATTAAAGACTGAAGCGGGGGCCTTGCTCTTGCTGCGTCTCCACTTGGCTATGAGGAAGAAAAGGATGGTTCAGGATGCTGGAATGTCAGAACTGGAAGAGACCACCCTGATCACACTTAGCTAGTCAGCAGGTTTCCAGACATTTGAGTTCAGCTTTCTCCTAGCAGATGAACAAAACCGATATGCCAAAATCCCTGTGTTAAGGCGGTGGGACTTTACTTAGTACCTGACCCCATTATCACTTCTACATGCCTCTGGGTGAGCAACTGTCCAGTAACCCTTTAGAATATTAACAAATATACCTTAAAATCCATCTGTCCAGGCCATTGGTTCTCCTATGTGGTCCCCTAGACCAGAAGCATCAGTATCATGTGGAGGTTTATGGCAAATTCAGATTCTTTGGCCCCACCCTAGACTGAATCAGAAATCTGGCGTGGGTCCAGTGATTCGCGCTAACAAGCTCTCTGGGTGATTCTGGTGCACGCTCCAGTGTGAGACCCGCTGGTCTAGTACAACCCCCTTGCCTTATAGATGAGGAGTTGAAGCCCAGAGAGAGGGGTGGCTCACCCCAGGTCACAGAAACTGACATCATTGTCAGATTCTGACTCTAGGCCAGCTTGCCTGTCTGTGGAGGTATATATGGTGAAGTTGTGGATTATTCTGCTCTTTTACTTTGGCTCTATCTTCAGGGATCTGGGATCTGGGATCTGAGGCCACAGGATAGGGTAGCCTTGGAAATGTAACTTCCAGTGACACAAAACAGAGGAGAGGACATAAAATGTCCTGGGAGCCACAGCAAATGATGGAAACACTCATTCACTCTTTCATTCAGTCAGTCACTCACTCACTCAGCATTTATTGAGAACCTAGATGCAAAGATGATGGTGAAAAACCAGCATTCTGGGTCCTGATCTCCCCAGGCTTAAAATCTAGCAATCCTTGGACTGTACGGCTTACTGCCTGCTTACCTAGCCTGGGTGTAGAGAGAGACCTTTTCCCTCAGGGAGACTGCTGAATTGTGGCCAGTAAGGGACCCAGGGCCTGGACACAGAAGGAGGAGGTGAACACAGGCCTCGTGGAGGCCAAAGTCTTAGCATGTGGCTGGTTATCATGTGGTGTATCTCGGGGCCTTCTTGGAAGAGGCAGATTCTAGGAGAAGACTTAGGAAGCAAAGATGGGCTTGAACACAGGCCAGTGTAAGGGACCTGGAAGGGGCAAGTTGACATGCAGAAGACCCCAGTGGGGCCTGGGCTGGGGGCATGGCTAGCAAGGGGTAGGGTCAGTTAAAGTAGAGACCCTCAGCTCACTGGCCCTGCTACCAGTTCTCCAGAAGCCCGGGGACTTCTGCAGAATTTGAGAGCGTTTAACATCTCTGGCTAATTAGCCACTGCCTGCTACCATCGAGGGAGGAGCAGGGAGCTTGGAGCCAGGCGGCTTTGAAAGCCAATGCTGCTCCTTGACAAAGCCAGCCTGGGGAGGTTTCAAAGACGACTTCTGAGCTGCCCGCACGTTTCATGTTCATTAGATCCTCACTTCCCAGGCTCCAAAGACAAACAGTGAGATTTAAGGGTTTTCTTCCCTTTTTGGAGACATTTTGTTCTGAGCTGAGCTTTCAGCTGGGGAGGAGGCAGAGCCAGCTGAGCTCCTTGGTTCTCCAAATCCACAGCCTAAGCAGGGCCTGATTCCATCTCCTCTGCACACTGGAAGCTTCCCAGGGGCCCCCAGAAGCTCTGCACCGGCCCCTGGCTAAGCGAGGGTGGGTAGTGAGGGGTTGGTTCTATTAAACTCAGTGAGGACAGAACCCAGTATTTTTGTCTGTCGTCATCTGCCCAGCACCTAGGTGCTCAGTAAGTGCTGAGTGAGCAAGTGAGTGAGTGAAAGGATCAATGAACATGCCCATCATTTTCTGTGGCTCCCAGGCCATTTCCTGCTGTTCCCTGCCCTGCTTTGTGCCAGGTTCCCTTACTTCCTGGCTTCTGCATATGCTCAGCCAGAGTTGCGGAGGACAAAGGAAAAGGTCGGATATTTCTCCCCTCCCTCTGTTTTGGGTCTCGTCTCTGTAGCATCTGTGTCCCCTTATTGGTTCCTGCTTCACTGCCCCTGTCTGCATGGCCAACCTCTCTCTGGCAGGACAGCAGTGGCTCCTGCTCTGTCTGGTGGCCTCAGCATCTAGGCTCCTAGACACTGCCTTGCACCTCTCGCCCTAGAAAGGGTACAACTTCCTGGGTCATGCTATCCTTCTGTCATCTGTATAACCAACCCCATCATTTAAATCCCTCTGCTTGAAAAGCCTAGAGTGGTTTCTGTTTTCTCAGTGGATGCAGAAGAATGAATGAACCGATGCCCTACTTCTTCCCTTCAGAAAGTAGACTGTGTGTGTGTGCAAGGTCTGACAATTAAATTCGTGAATTCGTCCTAGAAAAAGTGCTGCATACTTCATTGCTGAATATCACTATGGTCACCTTTGAAGTACTCCCCTGGGGAAACTGTGCACCAGTGCCAGCACCTAGGCCACCCTTTATAGCAATTTGGGAACCCTTTTTCTGGGATGGTCATCAGAGCTGTCATCATAGGTCTGACAACTTGTGAATTCGTCCTAGGAAAAATGCTACTTAGCTCATTGCTGACTATCACTGTGGTCACCAGAGTGCCAAGGGGAGTGCTCAGACAGGGTGACCGTGGTGATATTCAGCAATGAGGTGTGTAGCACAATTTTAAGGATGAGTTCACGGACTTTTTATCTGACCTAGTATGAGCAGCCAGATCTGAGGGGGTTTGATCAGCCTAGGATCTGAAATCCTATAGCGGCAGCAGCCTTGGGCTGGTCAGGACACTCCATCCCCACTGCTAGGGCACATGCCTCTGACATGTGGGGTCCCTCTAGCCCAGGGGTTGTCATCCTTCTGTCCCAGTACTGCTCACTCCCTCTGAGCTTAGCACTCAGCTCACTCCCTCTGTTGCACGATGAAGTAGCATAAACCAG
This sequence comes from Otolemur garnettii, assembly GCF_000181295.1. Taxonomy (NCBI): domain Eukaryota; kingdom Metazoa; phylum Chordata; class Mammalia; order Primates; family Galagidae; genus Otolemur; species Otolemur garnettii. Next base: position 4,941,628 of record NW_003852503.1, on the reverse strand, counting down.
GGCCCACCTCACATATTAGGATGGCTACTAGCAACCTCACCCCCCCCCCAAATGACAAGTGTTGGCATGGATCTGGAGAAATTGGACTGTTTATGCACTGTTGGTGGGAATACAAAATGGTACAACTCTGGAAGACAGAACAGTCATTTCTCAAAAAATTAAGCATAGAATTACCATATGATCCAACAACTCCACTTCTGGGCATATACCCAAAGGAATTGAAAACAGGGTCTTGAAGAGATGTGTGTACACTCCTGTTCACAGCAGCATTATTCACAATAGCTAAAACGTGGAAGCAACCCAAGTGTCCATCAACAGATGAATGGATAAGCCCGATGTGGTCCATACATACAATGGACTATTCAGCCTCGCGAAGGAAGGAAATTCTGACACACGCGACAATGTGGATGAACCTTAGGATGTCACACTCAGTAAAATATTCAAAACAGACACAAAAGGACAAATGCTGTATGAGTCCATGTAGGTACGAGATGCCTAGAGTGGTCAAAACTCAAATCACAGAAACAGAAAGTAAAGTGGTGGTTGCCAGGGGCTGGGGGAGAGGGAATGGGGAATTATTATTCAATGGGTACAGAATTTCCATTTTACAAGATGAAAAAAAAATATGGAGATGGATGGTGGTTATGAATGTACGACGTTGTGGATTTAATCCCCACTGAACTATACACTTAATAATGGTTAAGATGATAAATTTTACGTGACAGGTATTTGTGCTCTATATTTTGTATACCACAATTTTTTTTAGAGTAAAAAAAAAAAGTGTATGAGATGTGGCATAAAGGCACAGCAAGGTGCAGAGAGGAAGAAACTGGCTGCTGCCTGCCAGGCCCCGTTTAGGCCTTTTAGTCTCCGTCTCTGTGAACACTCACAATGACACTGTTGGGTAGATCATCTTATCCTCATTTTGTAGAAGAGGAGACTGAAATTCTAAGAGCTTAAGTGACCTCTTTCCTCTCTCACAGCCAAGGTCACGAGGTTCCGTCCATTCACTCTCACTCCGATGCCTCTCTCTACCCCCCCGCCCGTCCTCTCTACTGCTGCTTGCTAGAAGCACTGAGTCCTTTGCCATCCTCCTAACTGCTCTGCCTGCCCCCAGCCCATCTTCCACACCCCTGCCAGGGAACTGTTTTCCAAAACACAAATCAAACACACACCGCAGTGCTTGAAACCCTTCAATAACCCTTACTGCTTACAGAGTAAGGTCCAATTTCCCTGGCCTGACAGTCAAGGCCCTGTGGGATCTGGGCCCAGGCCTGGTCTCCAGCTGTGTCTCTTTGCCTCACCTTCCCCCAACCCCTGCTGCAAAATTCAGCCTCATGAAGCCATGTCAAGTTTCTCTAAGGGAGCTGATGGGCCATACCACCTTGCCTTTGCAAGGGCTGTCCTCTCAGATCCAAGGACCCTTCTCCCTTATCTCCATGGGAAGCTGCTGTCCTTCCTTCCAGCCCTGGCCCCAGCATCTCCCTCTCCAGGACACCTTGCATGGCTCCCCTGGTCGAGGTTGTATTCTTGTTCACATGGCATTCATCACGCCATGTGGCAACTGTCTGTTTATATCTTGATTTCCCCTCCTAGACTGAAGGTTCCCTCAGGGCAGGAGCAGTGTTTCATTCACTCACCCATTTAAAAATATTTATTGAGGACTAGCTTTATGCCAGACACTGTGGCAGACCCTGAGCTCCTTGGCTCATGTAGAGTATATGGCCTAGTGTGGAATAATCAATCACACCAATGAATATATCATTATAAACTGTGAAGGAAAGGTAAAGGCTGATATCTTTGGTGTGTGGTACCAGTAGATAGGTGACACAGCTACTTTTTTAAAAAATTAAGTCATATACACATAAATCATGAATACATTTATGCATATGTGGGGTACAATGTGTTGATTTTTTAAATACAATCTGACACGCTTATAGCAAACCAATCAACATAGCTTTCGCCTCATTTACTTGATTATTGTGTTAAGACATTTATGTTCTACACTTGACAGATTTGGCTTGTACCCTTGCCATCTGCTCCATAGGTGTGGTCCCGCCATTTACCCTCCCTCTATCCAACCCCCCCCCACCCTTCCCACTCCATTTCTCTCCTTCATCCTGGGCTATAGTTGTGTTCTATTTTTCATAACAAAGTGTGAGTAAATATAAGTAGGTTTCATAGAAGTACTGAGCACATTGGATACTTTTTCCTCCATTCTTGAGACACTTTACTCAGGAGAATATGTATCTAGGTCCCTCCATGTAAACATAAAAGAGGTAAAGTCTCCATCCTTTTTAAGGCTGCATAGTATTCCACGGTATAAACATACCATAATTTATTAATCCATTCATGGGTCCATGGGCACTTGGGCTTCTTCCATGACTTGGCTATTATGAATTGAGCTGCAATGAATAATCTGGTGCAAATATCTTTTTTGCAAAGTGATTTTTGGTCTTTTGGATATACTCCTAGTAGAGGAATTGCAGGATCCAACGGCAGGTCAATTTTTAGATCCCCGAGTGTTCTCCAGACTTCTTTCCAAAAGGAACATATTAGTTTGCATTCCCACCAGCAGGGCAGAAGTGTTCCCTTTTCTCCACATCCACTCCAACATGCTACTTACTGACCCACCTGGAGGACCAGTGTGTTTACAGTGCTGCTCCCACACTAGTCTGTGAGCTTCTGGTGGGAGGGACTTCCTCTATTTGTCACCTGTCTTCAGGCCACCAGACAGTATGGTCAGGGCTCTGGGCAGGGCTGCCCTTCCTCTCTCTGAGCACTCCCCCCATGGCCATGAAGGGCAGGAGAAGGGGTGTCCTTTCGTGTCTTTACTTACTAGCTGTGTGATCTTGGGCAAATCATACAGCCTCACTGACCCTCAATTTCCTCTTTATAAAATAGAAGTAATAATAGCACCTGTGTTGTAAATGTGCTATGGGGAGATTTAAACTAATAGACAGAGAGTATTAGAGTAATGCCTGGCATAGGGTTTGTGCTCTGTAAATATGAACTATTGTTGTTATTTTGATGGCAGGTTCCGAGTCAGTGCCCCACTGTCATGCAAATGCCCTTGCCCCCCTCATCCCACACCCAACCAGCTCCCTCTGGCCTGGCACGCGACTAGAGTCCCATCTTTTCCTCTTGCTAAGAAGCTGTGGGTAACTGGGGCTTAATTAAGCATGCTTGACTGGGGTGTGATTAGCGGCTGCTGTATGAGTCAGCAGAGAGGGCTGGGGTGGGTGGAGGATGGAGGGGGATGGAAAGAGAGTGGAGAAGAAAGAAGCTTCTGGTGTATTTCCAGGCTCAATAAGCCCACTTAGTTCCATAATTGAGGGGGATCGGGTGAGCAATCCCCCAGTCTCTCTGCTTCCACTCATAGCGCTCACCAGACAGCCCACCTTAGCACTGAGAGCCAGAGAGATATCATTGTACTAGTCATTCATTCATTCATTCATCCAGCAAATCTCGCTTGCTTATGGTTGCCAGACATTGTCTTAGCACTGGGGCCTTGTACTGAGCAAATGGACACAGAACATTACCCTTATGTAACATACAGACTCAGGGGGCATAGATAAGCACAAAGAGATTAAAATGCCCTGTAACTTCTGCCACCATGTGGGGGAAGGGGGGCACACCAGGAGACTCCAAGAAGAGCTTGCTTCTTCCTCCGGTTTCCTGCCTGGCATAGCTTCTTTATTTCCTTACCCATCTCCCCGCCAAACTATAGGCAGCCTGAGGGCACAGACTGTGTGATATTTGTCCCTAGGTCTTGGTACAGTGCTCAGAACATCGCAGTTGCACAGAGAATTGGGGTGGGGGTTGATTGAATGAACCCAGCTCAGGAAGGGACAGGGCTTGGCAAATTATGGCCTGCAGGCCAAATTCCACCTGCTGCCACATTATTCTGTATGATCTTCTAGCTAAGAGTGGTTTCTACATTTTTCAAGGGTTGGGTTGTTAAAAAAAAAAAAAAGAAAAGAATCAAAGGCTATATGCCATAGAGACCTATAGGCGACCTGTAAAGCCTACAATATTTCCTCTCTGGCCTTTTACAGAAAAAGCTTGCCCACTCCTGCTCTAGAAGCCTGTCTGCATATAAGTTTCCTCATCTAAAAAATGTGAAGCCCAAGAGAGATACTACAAGGGGGGAGTGCTATGATTAAGTCCTCATTCCATGGCTCTTGCTCTGTCCTTGACAATCAGTGTTGCACTCATCTTGGTGTCATGGACACCCTCACAAAACCTTGCACACAGCAGGTCCTCAGGAGAGGAACTGGGGAGGGGGTGGGTGAACCCCTAGAGTCTTGGTCCCCAGCCATTCCCTGGGTCAGGGGTTGGAGTCTGACCCCCGTGGCTGTCTTAGCAAGGCCACCACCATCACCTCTGTCCCTGGGGAGAGAGAGTTGAGTTTTGCTGCTTAGCCTGGCTGCCTGCCCCCTTCCTGGTGGCTCAGATTGCTCCAGGATAGCCTCATCCGTCCATCACCTTGACTGATCTATGTTTAGCCTTTCCTTTTCAGTGAACGGTCCTATAGATCATCCCCCTCATTTTCCACAAGAACCCTATGTGGTAGGAGTCTTGTCCCCCACCCCCCCCATTTTGTACACGAAGATCCTGAGTTTCAGGGAGGTTAAATGATTAACCCCAAGAAAGTGTGCCAGCTGGGGTGAGGTCTGGGCTTCTTACTTCCAGGGTTCTTTTTATGGCACCAAATTGTCTTTCTTTACCTGTCTCTGTTGTCCTCAGGAATCTGCCTTCTTCTTGCCTGTCCCCCCACTCCTGGCTGCCCTCCCTCTGTCCTAGCTGACTCATGGGCCTGGGAGAATCCCCTTCTCCTCACATTTGCGCCAGTGTAGGTGCAGGCTGGCTCCTGCAATGGAAACCCTCTGACACAAGCAGGGCTTTGGGGCCTCCCTTGTCTGGCCCTGATCTGGGGGTCTGGGAGTAGAGATGGCTGGGGAAGGTGCATGCCAGGGGCACTAGGGAGGGGATGTCAGACCCGGTTACCGTGATGTGGAATGTTCATGCCGCTGGGGGGCTTGGGTGTCATACCACATTAAGTGGGCACTCAGGGCTTACCCCCTGCAGCCAAGAGATCTAGCCCTTCTCTTCCTTCCCTCTGCTTGATGCCATACTTAGTGGCATTCCTGACCTCTGGGGATGCAATCAGGGCCTCTTGGGTACCTGGCCTTTGGGAGGTGCCACTTTGCTGGGACTGAGTGCTTGATGGGGACCAGAAAGTCTTGAGCCCTCAACGGTTCCATCTGGCCTCCTCAGGGGCCAGGTTCCTGTTTTGTGGTGTGGCGGGAGTGAGTCCAGGGTTGTAGGACCCAAATCTATTGCTCACTGTGGGCTTAGCTCATGGGTGAGGCCTGGGTACAGGTGCAGACTCCAGTGGGGAACTTGAGGCCCTGATCCCAAGAAAAGAAGACCCTCCCAGACTTATAGGGATACGTGGATGCCCCTCCCCACCTCAGGGGCCCCTTTCTGCCTTGCTCATCTTCAGCTTTTTCTTTGCAGCTCTTACCATTTCCTGTATATACAGCTTTGGGTTGAGGCTGGTAGGGGTGGGCAGCAAACAGATAGCAGAAGAGGCCCATGTCCACACCCCGAGGGAGGAAATGGGTTATGGGGGGAGGATGCACATGGCTCTGTGGATGCCCAGCATGGGGAGTGACAGGTGGGAGCAGAGGCCATGAGCTGGGCACTAGCTGAGCCCCAGTGTTCAGGGGCTGGAACTGTCCCTGGGGTCTGGCCAGAGTTTCCATTCTAGCTCTGCCACTCTTTACCTCTTGGCCCCATTGCACCTGCCAGGCTGCTGACACCTTGGAATGCTTTCCAGGTCTCCTCCCTGCTCCAGATTCTTCACTAGCTCCCTATTGCTACATCTGAACTTTTGAGCAGGCGCTCATGGCCCATCAAGGGTCATGTTTCAGCCCTACTGTCCCTGCAGCCTGCCTCTACCTCCTTCCTACACTGAGGACTATGTTGTAGCCATGATTCTTCAGCCCCGGACGCACCATGTTCACTGTGTTCCTGGGACCTTCATGTGTGCAGATTCCTCTGAAGGGATCAACTGTGACCCCCATTCAGGCCACCTAGAGAGATTCCACAGATCCCTGGCCTCCCCTCTCAGGATCCATCTTTACTGGGGAGCCTGTCCTGGCCTCTGCCCCCAGTGAGCTGGCCACAGGATTGGGCGGATATCTTTATTTTAACAATTATATTGCTTACGTTTTGGGTTTTGTTGATGTTTCTCCCTGACTCTTGATAGTGAGTGAGGGTGGAGGCAATGTCTTAATCACCCATCTACCCTCAGCAATAGCTCTATGCTTGGCCTATACTGTGCTGAGATTTAATAAATGTTTGGAAAATGCTTGAATTAACAAACTAATTAATGACTGAGGTCATTCAAGAGGTGCTCAAGGAGTTGTTCCTATCTCTGTGTTCCTTTCCTGATACCTCTGATACCTTCCCATGGGACGGGGGAGATAGGTCTCAGAACCCCCAATCCAGGCTGCCCATAAAGGGGCTTGGAAACCAGATTGGGCACCCAGGAAAAGAATAGTGTGTCCCAAGCACTGCTGGTCCTGCTCCCAGGCTGCCCCTGCCATTCTCTGATATCCCCACGGACACTGTACTGCTTAAATTCCTGGCATTTAAAGCTGAATCTGGCCTCAGAGCCAGCACACTAAGCTCCAGTCTGAGGAGCTGCATTTACTGTGGCATCATCAGCTCCGGCCAGCTCCAAACTAGGTCAGGGCCTGCTGGCAGGAGTCAGCCAGCACTGACTGCCCAGCGGCCTGGCCATGTGTTGTAGCTTCTGGGTAGCAAGAGGAGGGTGGGGTGGGGCTGCTACACTCGGAGGGGAGTAGCTGGGAGTGGCCAGGACGTGAAGAAGAAGGTATGACCTTAAGCCTAAGCAGGTTGAAATGTCTTCCTTGCTCCTCTCTTACGAGTTAATTGCTAATCAACCATTTGTTTTTTCATTTCTTTATTCTACACACATTTATTGGATGCTTGCCTTGTCAGGCCCTGCCCTAGATACTGGGGTAGGAAGAAGAGATCTTTGTCCAGAGAGGGAGGCAGTGCGATGAGCTAGTGTGACTCCTGGTATGTGCCAGGTGCCCTGGGCTGCCTGGGGGAGGGAACAATCGAGAGGGTCTATGGAGGTCAGGGGGCCACCACATCCTGAGGGCCAGCTGCTTTCTCATATGCAGGAGCAGCCTCGAAGCTCCCTTTCTTCCACCTACACCCCACCCACAAGTGTATGCTCTCCAGGGGTCCTCAAACTTTTTAAACAGGGGGCCAGTTCACTGTCCCTCATACTGTTGGAGGGCTGGACTGCGGGCCCTGGGACAAGTTGGTTGCTAAGCAGGACAGGCAGCAGCAGCGGCAAAAACACCCAGCGGGCTGGATAAATGTCCTCTGCGGGCCACATGTGGCCCACAGGCCATAGTTTGAGAATGCCTGCTAGACTCTATCTCCAAATCTGATTCTAAAGGCATCCCCTCACCTGCCTGGCTCCCAGTCTGGCCTGAGTCTCCTTCTCTCACCTGGTGACTGCCCTGGCCTTTCAATGCTTCCACTCTTACTTATTTGCAATCTATTCTCACATGATGGTAAAAATGATCTTGTTTTAAATATATAATTTTAGGGCCAGGTGTGGTGGCTCACGCCTGTAGTCCTAGCACTCTGGGAGGCCGAGGTGGGTGGATCGCCTGAGCTCATGAGTTTGAGACCAGCCTGAGCTAGAGTGAGACCCTATTTCTAAAAGTAGCTGGGCGTTGTGGCGGGCACCTGTAGTCTCAGCTACTTGGGA
>NW_003852503.1:4932257-4933394 GCF_000181295.1 Otolemur garnettii | reverse complement strand
TCTGGTGTGTCTTTTCATTTTCTTAACAATGTCTTTCAAAGAGCAGAAGTCCTTAATTTTGTTGAAGTCTAATTTATCAATTTCTTCTTTTATGGATTGTGCTTTTGGTATTAGATCTAAGAAATCTTTGCCTAACTTATGGTCATGAAGATTTTTTTCAGAAATCATATAGTTTTAGGGTTTTACATTTAGGTTTATGATCCATTTGGATCCAACTGTTTTATTTCAGACTTATTTTTACAAAATAATTTTGCATTTTGAGTATATGGCATGCTGTGTGGATAGAAGTTTTTACTTTTTGCATATGATATGATATCTAATTACTTCAGTGTCATTTGCAAAAAGACTGGCCCTTTCTCCACTAAATTGCCTTCGCAGTTTTGTGAAATAGCAACTGGCCAAACATACATGGGTCTACTTCTGTTTTTTCTAGTTTGTTTTATGGATCTATTTGTCTGTTTTGATGTCAACACCACAGTACCATGGTTACTGTAACTTCATAATAAGCCATGAAATAAGGTAGGTGAGTACTCAAACTTTGTTCTTTTTCAAAACTGTTTTGGCTTTTCTAGTTTTTTTTTCATTTCCCATGAATTTTAGAATCAGCATGTCAATATCAATAAAAAAAGGCTACAGGGATTTTAATTGAGATCCCATTGAATTTATAGATCAATTCAGATAGAAGTGATGTTTGAACAATATTGAGTCTTTTGATCCCTTAAGACAGTACATCATATTTAGTTTTCTTTAATTTCTCTCAGCAATATTTTGCGTCTTTTAGTGTACCCATATTGCACATCTGTAGTCATTTATTCCTAAGTATGTCACTTTTTTTTTTTTTTTGCAGTTTTGGACAGGGCCGGGCTTGAACCCACCACCCCCCAGTATATGGGGCCAACGCCCTACTCCTTGAGCCACAGGCACCTCCCAATATCTCATATTTTATGGTACTATTGCAAAAGATGTTTTTAAAAAAAAGTTTCAACTTCCAATGGATTGATAATGAAATACAATATAATTGATTTTTGTATATTGAGCTTATATCTGGCAACCTTGCTAAATTTCTTTATTAATTTCTGTAGATTCTGTTAGATTTTCTACATAGATGATCCAGGCCTGGCACGGTGGCGCAAGCCT
>NW_003852503.1:4931017-4932086 GCF_000181295.1 Otolemur garnettii | reverse complement strand
AAAAAAAAAAACAAAAAACACATACATAATCCTGCCATCTGTGCATAAAGACAACTTTATCTCCTTTTTTCCAGTCTAGATGCCCTTTATTTATTTTCATGGCCTCATTGCCCTGAAACCTCTAGTGCAAAGTTGAATAGAGGTGTTGAGAGCATATCCTTGCTCTCAGTCCTTCACTATTAAATATGATGTTAACTGCTTAACTATTTTTTAGATATATATGAAAATGTCTTATATCAGTTTGAGGAAATTTTTTTCAATTTTTTTGAGAGTTTTTAACTGGAATGAATGCTTTTTCTGCATCCATTGAGATGATCATATGGTTTTTCTTTAGTAATCTAGGAACATGGCAAGTTATATGGATTGATTTTAAAAAAGGTTTTAAAAATTTATTTATTTATTTATTGTGTTGTACTAGGCCTCTCTATTTTGCCCAGGCTGGAGATTGGTGGCTATTTATAGGTGTGATTATAGTGCATTACAGCCTCAGTTTCTAGGCTCAATGGATACTCTTGCCTTATCTTCCCAAAGAGCTGAGACTATAGGCATGCGCCACCATGCTTGGCTAATTGACTGATTTTTAAATGTTAGATCAACCCTGTATTCCTGGGATATACCCTTTGATTGTATATATTTTTTACTATATTATTGGGTTTAATTTGATAAAATTTGACTGTAGTTTTGCATCTTTGCTTATGAGAGATATTGGTTCATTACTAATAGTATCTTTGTCTGGTTTTGGTATTAGAGCAATACTGGCCTTATAAAATGAATTTTGAAGTTGATTCTCCTCTCTAATTTTTTGGAAGAGTTTGTGTGGATTTGCTATAATTTGTTCCTAAAATGTTTGTTAAAATTCTCCAGTGGAGCCATGTGGGTCTGAAGTTTTTAAAGTTTAATATCTCAGCTTCTTTAATAGATATAAGAAGTTCAGATTATACATTTATTCTTGAGTGATCTTTGATAGTTAATCATCACTCTGTTTACTTTATTTTTAATTATTTACACAACTCTTTATATTATCTGACAAATTCGTATGTCCTTAATTTTTGGCTTTTTTTTTTTTTTT
>NW_003852503.1:4918054-4930526 GCF_000181295.1 Otolemur garnettii | reverse complement strand
AGTATGAGCTTAATTAATAATATTGGAATGAATAGATGCCTGTTATTCTTTGTAAGAATATAACCACATGGATATTCCCTTTTTATGCCTGTGAAAACTGAGGTTTGGAAAAAGAGGTTAAGTAAATTGCTTAGCACTACATAACCTAATAAACAAATCAAACACAGGATTTTGCTCCTACCTAGTTTCCTTTCTGGGTAAGTATTTACTTGGTAGCAAAGTATAAAAGTCATGCCTGTAGAGAAAATAGATAGGGGTTCCACAAACTCCCCAGGGTGGAACCAAGAGGCCACATTTTGAGAAACTTTGCCCCAGCCTGTGCACCTGCAGGGGGGTGGGGAAAGCCTGCTGCCTGCAAAGGAAGGAGTGTGAATGGACCTAGAAGGGCTGCAGGCATGATTGTGAATTCTAGGTTTTCAGGACCCCAGCCCCAGGGCAGAGCATTTACAAGCCCCAAGGGCACTAAATCAACTCCAGTAAGTTCTTTGTCAGGCTATTGGCTTATGAACCAATTCCTTTCCCCTCTACTCCTGTTTCTCAAGTGGCCAGATACAGGACCAGGACTGTTCCTCTGCTTTTCATAGAATGGTAGGGGTCTTCCAAGCTCTCCTGGGAGAAGGTTCCAGAAACTTCACTGCTTTGTCTAGCTGCATTCCTCACCTCTTGTCTGACTCCATGGGGAGGTAGGACTAGCATGTGAGAGAAGAAAGACAGGGAAATAGGAGTCCCGGGCTTCTTCTTATGGAAAGGTGTAATGAGCAGATGCCTCTCTAAGGGGCTTGGGCAGGTTCAGGAAATGGGGAGTAGCTAGAGGAAGAGACTCAAGGCCTGGAAAGTGTGCCTGGGGTTTACTCATCTCTGGAAATCCACCCTGCTCACTCTGAAGCTGTGAGAATCAGTAAAGGAGTAAGGATACACACAGTGGAGAGAGGATAGGGCACAGAAGGTGCTTGGTTAAGGAGTTTAGGGCATGAGCTCCACCCCCAGCCCCTGGGCCTTGGTGCAGCACATTCCCAAGTCTCAGCTGGTCTCCTGTCTCCCTGCCCTCCAGTGTCACATTGCATGAGGCTTCTGCTGCAATAAGGCAGAAGTGGCAGGCAGAGGCAGTGAGGGCTGGTGCCCCATAGGGCAGGTAGAGGGGGAGGGCAGGAGGGAACACAGAGGAGGAACAGCAGAGGGCAGGCATCTGAACTAGGTGCCAAGGTGCTGTGCTGTGGGAGGTGGGAGTGGGACACCTTCCTGGAGGCAATTAACATAATGCATGGCTTGGCTATCAATTGGCCTGGAAGCTAATGGAGTCATTTGCCTGCCATTACCACATTGGCTGGGAGAAATGGAAGGGCACTTGTCCCCTGGGGTAGTCTCTGCCATCTTGTGTTGGCACTGGACTGGACAGATGTCATTGCCTTCATGTGGGAAAAGGCAGCCCTCCCTGCGTAGAGTAGCTGCTTGTCTTTGTGACCTAGTCTCAGTGATTGGATCAGAGGGAGGGGTCTTAGCCAACTCCCAAACAGCAGGGAAGGCAGGCCGCTTGTACTTGACATAGAGAGGGATCTGGGCAAAAACTGATTCAAAGATTCTATTTGTGTGCTATTTTATTTGGTTAGATATTTGTATTCATTTTCTATTACTGAGCAAATAACGTGTGACCACAAGCACAGCAGCTTAAAACTACATACATTTCATCAGCTCACAGTTTCTGTGGGTCAGGAGTCCAAGCTCTGGTTAGCTGGGTTCTGTGCTCAGGGTCTCACAAAGCTGCAGTCTAGGCATTGTCAGGTTTGTGCTCCTTTCCAGAGCTTGGAGTCTTCTTCCAAGCTCACGTAGTTGTTGGCAGAATTCAGTTCTTTGTGGTTGTAGGACTAAGGTCCCATTTCTTGCTGGCTGTTATCTGACAGCCTCTCTCAACTCTGGGAACCTGCTCAGTGCCTTGTGCTGGGCAGCTTTCACAGTCTCTCTCACCTGGCAGCTCACTTCTTTAAAGCCACCAGGAAAATCTTTCTCTACAGGAAGGGGCCAGTCCCTCTCTTAAGAGCTCTCACTTGGCTTGGTGTCTATAGCTCAAGCGGTTAAGGCTCCAGCCCCATACACCAGAGCTGGCAGGTTCGAATCTAACTCAGACCTGCCAAACAACAGTGACAACTATAACCAAAAATAGCCATGCGTTGTGGCGGGCACCTGTAGTCCCAGCTACTTGAGGGGCTGCAGCAAGAGAATCCCTTAAGCCCAAGAGTTTGAGGTTGCTGTAAGCAGTGATGCCACAGCACTCTACCCATGTGGACAGCTTGAGACTCTGTCTCAAAAAAAAAAGAGCTCTCACTTGTTTAAGTTGGGCCCACCCAGGGTAATCTTTCTTTAAATTGACTTAAATTCAATTAATTTGAGACCCTCATTATGTTACCTCATTATATTCACGAGTCCCACCCATACTGTAAGGAAGGGGATTATATAGGACATATACATGGGGGGGCAGGGATCTTGAAACTGTCTTAGAATCCTGCCTATTATCATAGTTAACTCCTTTCATTCATTCATTCTTTCATTTTGAGATAGAGAATGTTTGGACAACAGAGAGTGGTGGGTGCTTGCTCTGTGTCACCAGAACAAAGACAGTTATAAAGAGGCCCTTCACTATTCTCTTCTGCTCTGTTCTCCCCTTACTTGCTTTTAATGAAAACAGTCGATAATTCAGAATTTTTACCATAAACTATTGCATGGATAGGAGCCAAAAGGAGCATTTGCTATATGTGCTCATTTCTTACAGAGAATTGGTGGGAACCACCTTAACCAATGACTATTACTGCTGGCCATCTGCTGAGACATGTAAATAGCTTATAGAATCAGAAAATCACAGACTCTTAGAGCCAGAAAGGGCTCTAGGGATCTTATAATCCAACCCAGTCATTGCACAGATGATGGAAATGAGGCCCAGAGAAGGGATGTGATTTGTGCAAGGTCACACAGCTAGTTGGTAGCAAGTTTTACTGGGAACAAACCAATGGCTATTCATTTAGCAGGCAGGTATTAGGTGAGGATTGGGAAGATGTGTCCTAGGCCAGCTCATGTACTTTACACTACACCAGTTTGCCTCATTACACAGTCTCTGCTCCTCTAATGGGACTGGCTTCATAGAATTCTTAATGTGTAAAATATTAATCAGCAGTTGCCTTCCTTGTCCTGCTTGGCCATGAAGAGTAGGCACAGGGGGCTGCAGCCTGAGTACAGATGGGGTGGCAGCAGGAGAAGGGGGCTCTGCAGAATGGCAATGCGTGTGTGTGCAAGTGTGAGTGTGTGTATATCCAACTGAGAGTAAGCCCTGAAAGCAGGACTCAACCTTGCTACCTCCTCCCCCATGCAATCACATCCTGCCTGTGACTGTGTCACCTCCATCCCTCCAGCAGCCTTTATCAGTATCACAGATGCTGATTCACAAGATGCAGGTTGCCAAGGAAGGTGATTAATGATGGCAGCTATAGTCCCTCTTACTCTTCCAGCCTCCCCGACCTTGTTCTTCCTCTCCTCTTTCCAGTTCCCTGTCCCTCCCGTCACCTAAGAAAAGAGATAAACATTCAAAGCATGAGGGGAAGGGAGGGGAATTGGGGCCTTCTGGAGTGGCTGCTTTGGGCCAGGCACTGTGCCAGGCTTTTTCATTTGTTCTCGTTTAACAATGTACATAGAGAGATGCTGCGGGGTGTCATGGGATGAGGGGAGGGCTGTGTTCCCCCTGTGTCCCCATAGAGGGCAGTGCCAGGCTGGTTTCCTGCAGACATGTTTGCCATCCTTTCACACATGCTATTCATGTTGGTTCTGATGTGCATGCTGTCAGGATGGCAGGCTGTAGAGGACGAATTCATGTACAACCCTGGAGTTGATCTAGGGATCCCTTCAGTGTCAAGGCTGTCAAGGACCTTAGCAACAAATTACTAGAAAGAAGGGTTAGAGGGAGACCTGGAGGAAACATGATTTGCTCAAGGTCACACAAAGTGGGCCTCTCCTGATTCCCATTCTCATATCCAGCTTCCATTTCTCCTGCTCCACTTTATTCTTCCCAGGAAGCCTGGGCGTGGTCACTTAGTATTTTGCAGTGGCAGAAGTCACAGGAGGCTAGAAGTCTTTAAGCTACAACAGCCTTTCCCAATACCGCCTCCAAGCAGCTTCACCCAGCTTCCTCTCTGAGTGATGGGTCTGTTGTCACAGTGACTAGAATGGACTGCTAGCCCGCTGAGTGGTTCAGAAATGGGGCAAAACTTCTGACACTAAGGCAATCTCCGTGCAGTCGATGATTTCTCAGGAATATGGCAGCACCTCTGACATTGAAGCAACCTCTATGCAATGGACCATTTCCTCAGTCTCTTTCATTGTGTCTATGTGTGGACACATGTGTGGGGTGGGATGGGGAGGGCTTCCAGAATGTGTATGGCTATAGTATTCATATGAATACAAAACTCCAAGCCAATCTCTGACTTGTGGAATATGACAGTGGGGTCTTCACTTCCCCTTATATTTTTGGCACACCTGAGGAGTCATGAAAATGGGTGACAGTGTCCAACTTAGGAGGACATAGAGATTGTTTTCCTTGCCTCTGTTTCCTCTGGGTCAGGCTGAGAGGCTTTGGAAGAGGGCTGAGTCCAGCCCTTGTCTTCCTATCCTCTGTAGCTTGGTCCTTCATTGAGCTTGGCCGAGGGTGAAATTAGATCAGAGAAGACAGGCCTGGGAACTCAGGTCTAGCAGATGTGAGAATGCATGCTCAGGTGCATGGGTCCATGAGCATTTGGCTACATAGTAGAGAAAATGCAGTATATATTTTTTCCTTTGGAGAAACCAACCTGCTCAGTGAATTCAGCACCTTGGACAGGGCCCATGTCAGGGTCTATGAGGGCAGGGAGGACCTTCATGCTTTTTGCTGCCCCCATCAGGCCAGTGGGCCCAGTGATCATGAATGTCAAGGCTCAGAGTTCCCAGTGGATCCAGGTGTGGGCTGCCAGGCAATAGGGTGTAGGCTGCTAGGCTACGGGATGGACTGGGCCTTCATAGTTGGACTCTCAGGAGACTTGATGGGCTAAGACTGGTCAGCAAACAGAGGGGGTGATGAGTTTGGGCTGTTACTTTGGGAAGAACTCACAGACGTGCTGTCAGGACTGCAGTGGCTGGGACTGGTTTTGGGGAGATCAAGGCACAAGCACTACAATCTTATGCCTGTTTGACTATGCCACTGTGAATTCTTTGAGGATTGGAACTCAGGAGACCTCTTGACTGTTGTGCTCCAATAGCTAACATAGTGCCTGGCACATGATAGGTGCTATTCAATGACTAAATATTGACAGAATGGTGAGGAAACAGTCCACACACAGGGAAGTCTGCATTGGAGTTGGATGGGAGCAAAGCCAGGCCCTTGAATGGGCCCCCATCAGGAGATACCTCCCACCACTTCCTTTACTCTTGCCCTTGCTAAAAGCCTCGTTTCTGACCCAGGCCAATCTCCTAGTACACCCTCCTCCTTCCCACCATGTATACCCATCTCTGGGTGTTTACCCCTCTCTGACCTTACCTTCAAGTCTTTTCCCAAGGCCACCTCCCCACCCTGCCCTCACATTGCAGTGAGCTCTCTCTCCTAAACTCCCAGGTGCTGATTCTCTGGACCCCTTAGCACTAACAGGGATTTCATATTTTATATAAGTGTATCTTAATTCCATGTTGGGGTGCCATAATTTAAACAGTTTTCTAAAAATGTAATAATATAAAGTTTGACAATTAAGTTGCAAACTTATCCTATAAAAAGTGCTATATACCTCATTGTTGAAAATCATTATGGTCACTTTTAAAGTACTTCCCTTGGGAAACTATGCATAGATGCCAGTGCCTAGTCTACCCTTCAAAGCAACTTTGGAACTCTTTTTCTGGAATGGCCATCAAAGCTATCATCATATTACTCTTAATGTCCTAAATGTCATCAAAATTCTTCCTTTCAATATTTCCTTTATCTTTGGGTAAAGAAAAACATCATGGGGGGGCCAGATCAGGTAAGTAGGGAGGATGTTTTAATACAGTTATTTGTTTACTGGCTAAAAACTCCCTCACAGACAGTGCTATGTGAGCTGGTGCATTGTAGCAATACAAGAGCCATGAGTTGTTGGTGAACAGTGCAGGTCTTTTCATCTAACTTTTTTTTTTTTTTTTTAGTTTTTGGCCAGGGCTGGGTTTGAACCTGCTACCTCTGGTATATGGGGCTGGTGCCCTACTCCTTTGAGCCACAGGTGCCGCCCTTTTCATCTAACTTTCTCATGCAGCCTTTTCAGCACTGCCAAGTCATAAACTTGGTTAACTATTTGTTCAGTTGGTACAAATTCATAATGAACCATCCCTGTGATATCAAAGAGATCTGGAGTGACAGACATTTTTGATTTTGGATAATTGGCTGACTTCTACTGTGCACTTGACACATTGTTTCAGGGTCATACTGGTACACCGATGTTTCATAACCAGTGATAAAACCAAATTTTTGTCAGTTATCTTCATTACTGGCCTCTGTGAATCTTCTTCATCAGTGATGCTTTCTCTCCTCCCAGAAAAACGCTGAATCCATTTGTACACTGCTGTTTTCTTCTTGGAATTATCTCCATGAACTTCAACTACCATATCCCATTCCAGAAATTCACCAAATTTTCACAGAAATTTAATGTTTATCTGTTGCTCTAATTCAAGCTCTGACATTCTTTTTTTTTTTGCAGTTTTGGCCAGGGCTGGGCTTGAATCCCCCACCTCTGGTATATGGGGCTGGTGCTATTCTGCAGGCTAAGGACTCCCCATTCCTTGCACAACTCCTTAAGAGAGAGGACACAGAGCAGAGGGGTTATGAGCAGGAGTTCTTGAACCACAGGTGCTGCCCCAAGCTCTGACATTCTCTCATTGGCACACAAAAACACACAGTAACAATAATGAATGCCACTCAGCAAGACATCACCACATGCTGACATGAACACAGTTGTGAGACACTGATATACTGAGGTTATGGAACATTAACAAGTTGTTTGTACAGTGCTGCCAATGAAAACGCATGATGGCACGTTCACAAATTTAATTGTCTGGGTCACATATTTTATTTAATATGCAAGTATTCAAAATAGTATCATTTCAACATATGTTCAATATTGAAAACTTATTAACAAGACAGTTTACATTATTCTTTTCAATGTTATGGTGTATTTGATACTTACAGCACTTGTTACTTCACAGTGCTCCAGTAACTTCAGTGGGATGGGCAGAGCATTTAAATAGCTTTTGATATTGAGAACCCATGCTATTGGAGTGCCTCTGGCATAAAGTGCCACTCCAGGTCTCTTTGCTGGGTGTCAACAGGTTAGAAAACCCCAAGAGCCAGAATTCTGGGTTCCTGCTCCATCTCTCCTGTTCTTTACTCTGTAACCATCAGCTGGGACTGGTCTTCATTGCTTGTGTCACCTGCTCCTATAAAGAGGGGGAGATCATTTCTGCTTCCTCTCTATAGCACCAAAAGGCTCTCACCTGCTATCTCAGTTTTCCCACAAATAGAAGGTGTTATATTTTATTCTGCATAAAAGGTTTTAGCCTATATGGCCCTACATTCTACTTTGCATCACCCTTCCCTCCTCCCCTACCCACCTCCTGCTGCAAGCTGTCCTAGAATATTGAGAAGCTCTCATTCTGATGGAACTGCACACCACTGACAGAGTAGTGCCTGGAGTGGTACTAAGCTCTCCATGACTAGAAGTGGGCAAAGCTAACATACTCTTGTAGCTGGGCTGATGCAAAGGGGAATTCTACATGGGGGAGAAGTTGAGCAGGAGAACTTTAGGAAGTCTCCTCCCTTGAGGTTCCTTGACTCCGTCAGGTACTGAGAGTGGAGGTAGCCAATGGGAGGGTGTGAAGCGACCCAAGATGCAGTCTCTCCCCTCAGAGACTACACAGTTTGATTGGTAAGACAAGATAGAAATATAAGAAATACTTAGACAAATTAGGGGCTGGCAGGAATATCCTAGGACACAGAGGAGGGATGTGAACAGTGGGAGGTACAGGAGTCCTGGAAACAGCACAGAATGGAGGTGAAAATGAGCAGAACCCAAACTTCCTCATGCAGAGTTGAATTTGGCTTCCCCAAACATTTCCTGATGCCACAGGCTGCTGTCTCAGGCTACTGAGTGTCTGGCATGGCGTGCACGGCAGGCAGTCCTGCTGCTTGCCACCCTGGTGCTCCTATTCTGCAGGCTAAGGACTCCCCATTTCTTGCACAACTCCTTAAGAGAGAGGGCACAGAGCAGAGGGGTTATGAGCAGGAGTTCTGGAGCCAGATCTCCTGGGTTTGAATCCTGACTGTGCAACTTCCTAGTAGGTTGACCTTGAGCCAGCTAGCTGCTCATGCTTCTGTTTTCCCAGAGCAGCAGCAAAGAGAGACTACTGCTCCCCTCTCTGTTCCCCCAGCCCCGCCATCTGCAGCACTGGGTATGTGACTCAGCCCTCAACAGGCTGTGGGGCCCGAGGCTGTCAGACGGCAGATTCTCATCCCACCTTCTGAGGCGCTGAGGAAATACAAGATGCACCACCCACCCACACCACAGTGACGTACATGGCTCTGCCGTATGCCAGCCTTGGGATGCTCCAGTCTGCACACCCCGGTGTGGGTACTGATATGGCACCTTCCCTACCTTCCAGGTGGAGGGATATGGTGCCTACAGGGCAGCTGGACATAGGCAGTGTGTTTCCCTTGCCCCTGGTTCCAAGGTCGCAGGTTCAGCTTGACCTTGGCAGAGAAAGTGGCAGGGACTCTTCCAGCTGCTGAACATCTGCAGGGCCAAATACGGAGCACATTTGTCCAGGACAGGACATTAAGAGGCTGACTTGGCAGGGGTGCAGCCAGGGGAGAGGGGAGCTGAAGGAATGACTTTTTCTGGTGCCTCCTCACATGAGGTGTCCAGCTGGTCAGGCCTGGGGAACAGAGAGGCTTGGGGTGGGCAGTGAACCACGCTTCCTGAGACAGCTCGTCTGCCAGCTGGACACTGTTGTGAGGCAGGCCAACACAGATTTATGCTAATTCAATAAACACCACCAGCCCTGCCTTCCTGTGGGCAGCCTGTGGGTGAGTCTGAGAGCTCTGTTAGGGTGAATCAGGGCCCTGGAGGACCCCGTGGAAGGGGCACTTGAAGAACTTGGGTTCCAAAAGAAAGATCAAGAAAGCTGCTACTGCCTTCTGATGTCCCACACTCCTCCAAGCCAGTCTGGCAGGGTCCCTTGGTGCCAATCATCTGTCCATGCAGCTATACCACCAGGGTTTGTAAAACGATCCCTTCTGCTATGATTGCTCACAGTAGTGAGGCGTGCCCTATCCATTTCCTCATCTCCTCCCCGTCCCACACGGCCCTCTCAGCTTCTGGCTGTGCAGGACAACTTGGACGAAACCCTCCCATGTCAGCCCCTCTGCTGGAGAGTGCCCAGTGACCCCTGCTCTGGGTGGGGACCACGGAGGGCATCCCATTTGCAGGCCCAAGCTTTGTCCCTCACTGGAAGTTCTCTGCACTAGGCTGGAGGGGAGAAAGTGTGATCAAGGCCCCTGAAGTCCCCTCACCTTGCATCCAGGTAGTGTAGTGAACAGACTCTGTCTTTGCTGTGCTCTACTTCGGCCTTGTCATTTTACAGATAAAGTGATGGAAGCCAGAGAGGGGAAGTGACTAGACAGAGGCCCCAAAGCTGTTGGAGAGTAGCAGAAATGGCCCAAAACCCAGGCTTCCCAGGTCTCAGTGTGATCAGTTCACTGCTCTCTGGCCTGCTACTGGGGCTTCCCACCCCAGAGGGGACAAGGTCCTGGCAGGAGCTCTCAGGGCAGCTCTACTTCCTACCCAAACAGGAAGTGGAAGGCAGCAGAGGCAGCCACAGGTGGTCACCCCATCCTGGTATCCTGCTCTAGCCAGCCTCCTGGCTACTCCAGCCCTGGCAGCACTGCCTTTCTCCTGAGGCACCCCAAGCTCTCAGAGTTCACCACCAGAGAGGCCTGTGAGAAGGGAGCCTATGCTTTGCTCAGGGTGGCTTTCTGGCATGGTACGGGCAGGATGAAGGTGGTGCTGGGGATCAGTGGTGGGACATGAAGCATGGGGGCCCAGTGTACTCCATGGAGGCTGTTCCCCCATTCCCTTTCAGACTCTAGGGCCAAGAGCTTCAGATGCCACAGCTGCTGCCCTGCTGGGTGCCCCTCGCCTGCCACCACTGATTGCAGTGTGTGCTGTTCCATTTTTAACAGCCCTGCCCGGCCCTGGCTGCCTGAGCTGATCCAGAGGCGGGCCCTGCTCTTGATTGCGGTGCTAAAAATACCAGTGAGGCTTCTGATGAGAGCAGGGGGCTTGGTCTCCCCTTTGCTCAGCACCTTGGCTCTTTGCTGCTTTCCTGCAGAATGGCTTGGGGGACCCTGAGGGTGGGAGGCAGGGAAGCCCTATGACTCCCATATCCTTTGCAAGCATCTAGACAAAAAGCAGAATAACTTTTGGGGGACCTGATGGCATCCAGGGGCCTTTCTTTTGTTGGAATTCCATGATGTGTTGAGACTTCAGGTTTGCAATTTCCCAGACTGGGAAAGGTCAGCTGGAAGCATAGCCAAGGTCTGTGCTCCTTCCTCTTCCTTGTGCTCCACTTCTGTAGATGGCCAAGTCCTGTGGGTTCCACATCCTGCTCGTTCCTGTCCAGTCCCACTGCCTCCTCTTGGCTCAGGCTCCTGCCTGAGTGTCTGCTTGGCTGCTATCTGCCTATTTCCTGAGGTAGTCAGTCTATGGGAGGCTGAGATCAAACCATTTTAGGGAGATTGAAGATTAACATAATCACAAATGTTACTGTCCCCTTTGCTAAGAAGTGGGCTTTGGAGCAGGGCAGTAAAGCCCGTCCTGGCAACGTGGTTGCTAGGTCAGAAGCTGGTAAAGCAGCCTTAAAAGCCTTATGGTGATCTCACTGGGCAGGCTGGGAATAAGATGTCTTCCCTGCGGCCACCCAAGACTCTGTCAAGGTACTTCAAGATATCTGTCACTAGGCATGCTGGGGCTTCACTCCCAGACCCCTTCTGAGGGGATAGCACAAGGACCCAGCCTCGTTGGATTAACAATGTGCTCACAGAAAGAAAGATGGGGCAGAGTCTTACCAGAGGGGGCCTGCTGGCCTGGTCTAGGGGTAACTGCCCATTTGACTCAGGCAAGCTGTTTGCAAAACTGTGAAAAATATTAAACCATGTAAAAGCTGTACTCCCCAGACATTCCCTTCCTAGCCCTACACCGGCACTGGCAGCCATGGGCTCTCAAATGCCAGAGAGTCAGTCCCCTCCCGTTGTCATACAGAAAACTGGGACCCAGAGAGGGGAAGGGGATTCTCTAAATTAACCCAGGCTCCAGGTTCTTGTCAAGTGTTTTATTTTCCCATCATAGGCTGCAGCCTCCTCCATGCCCTCATCTAGAAGGTTCTTCTCTCCTATTGAAATCCTGCCTGTTCTCCAAGGCCTGGCCCATTTTTCTCTCCCACGGCTACTACAACTAGGGAGTTGTAGTCTCCATGTCTTGCCACCCCACTGGACTGTGCACACTCGAGGACAGCACTGAACTGGGTTCAGTGTGTACCCAGTTCAGAGCCTGGTAGATAGAATGAGATCAATGAATGTCTGTGGAAAATGAATCAATGAACAATCCCAAAGTCCATCTGTTCTCCCGAACTGACAGATATGGTTGTTATTGCAGGGATTAACATTGCTTTAGGCCAAGCGATCCAAATGACGCCATCACGCGTAGTGACAACAGCCCGTGCTTCCCTCTCCTTGCACTGGCTGTTAGCGCTACCGCCCTGGATTCTGCGAACACCAGCCTGCAGAGGGCCGCCCTTTCTGTAAACTTGTTGTTTTTCCCATTCACCTCTCCCCACAGGGACTGAGAGGGTAATTATCTGCCGTGGTGTCAGAACTTTTATTTCCTATTGCTGCTGGCCTTCAGCTACAGGTATGGCAAAAAGGAGTTAAATGCCACGTTTTGTTTCTCTGGATTCCCTGGGCATAAAGAATGAATGCAAAAAGGTAGTACAAAGTGGTGTTGCAAAGAGGTCATGGCTCCCTCCCTATGTCTATTTCACTTCCTTCAGGTCTTAGGCAGAGAATGTCTGACGGTCTAGAACAGAACCTTCGCAAGCTTGTTTCAGGAACTGGTATTTTTATCAGAGGGATGCAGCAGGGCCTTGGGACCTATGGCCAGGAGAACAGCCAGGTCTCAAGAGAGCCGAGGCCTCAGAAAGCAGGCAACTCCCCTTCCTGCCTGTTCCTCCCTCTCAGAGCCACGCAGGTCTCATTCCTGCCGTGCTCACTGCCTCATTTTCCTGCCTTGCTCTGCAGATCGCTTTCTTTGCTTGCTCATCAACACATGGTCCTAAAATAGCTGCTCCAGCTTCCCCCAGCCTGCCCTGCCGCCTGACCTCAACTTCAGGCCTA
>NW_003852503.1:4916623-4917391 GCF_000181295.1 Otolemur garnettii | reverse complement strand
GCCCTGCTCAGCTACAGGGAAGGTGACCTGGGGGTGGGAGTGCGCAGTACTCCAATCCCTCCTCCACCAGGTGAGAGTGAAGGCAGTCTCCACCATGCCAGGCAGGCCTGGGCGTTTCTCCTCCCTCCATCCCAGCTACTACCTGGGGCTCCTGGTCTCCTGATCCAGAGTAGCCCAAGTTGCATGGTGACACTGGTTGGCATTAGGGATTCCAGCTGGGGGTAAAGGGGCCTCCCTGATGTTGTTGGGAGAGCCTCTAACAGGCTGGTCCTGACCCGTAGTTGTCTCCTCAGTCTTTTTGGAGCACACCCATCTGAGGGTGTTTACTCCCTTTAAAGGAAAGTATTGTGAAAAGTATTATGGCTTTCTCCCAGCTCTGGGGGAAGCAGCTGCCTTGTCATGGAAATACTCCAGCAACCCCATCGGGAAGGCCATGGTGTGAGGAACTGGGGTCTCCTGCCCACCGCCATGGTGGTGAGCCACCTGGGCCATGGATCCTCCAGCCCTAGTCAAGCCTTCAGATGCCTGTAGATCTGGCCAACTTCTTAGCTGTAACTACACGCAAAGACTCAAGCCTGAATCATCCAGCCAACATTCTGTCACAACTTTATCATCCACACAAACTATGAGATGATAAATATTCCTTTGTTTAAGCCAGTAATTGGGGGTAATTTGTTACACAGCAATAGATAGCTGATGCAGCCCCCAACTTGGCTTGCTTTTCTTGCTCAGATTTTGACACTTTGCAGGAAGAATTTTTTTTTTTTT
>NW_003852503.1:4821526-4916390 GCF_000181295.1 Otolemur garnettii | reverse complement strand
ATGTGGCTGGCACCTTAGCCACTTGAGCCACAGGCACTGAGCCTGCAGGAAGAATTTTTAACTCACTTTTCCATTTTCTGCTAGGGGAAGAAACCACTGCCCATAGTCACTCTTGGGTTCAATCACCATTCATCTGCTTTATGAAGACCTCTCACCTGGGAGGCTGGGAGAAGGGCTAAGTGTTACCACCTTCCCCTCTGATGGGTGTCATCCTCCTCCTCTCTGGGCCTATGAAGCAGGGACAATTCTTTGTCCCAACCCCTATGCCAGCTGCAGCCTCAGCCCTGTGGAGCATGCGTTAGCTGAAGACCTTCAACTGTGTTCACCCCAAATCCTTCTCCTCAGCTGGAAGAAAGGGGCCTCAGCCCTTAAAGTCTCCACAAAGCTTCTGAAGCTCCTTGAACAGTGAGATTGCATGCCAAACCCAGTGGATCTCAGCAGACAGGGGTATACCTGGCAAAGCGGAAGTCCAGTGGGAGGGGATATCCAAGATAGGAGTCAGGTTTTAGTTCTGCTGCTCATTGGGTCCTGTAGAAATTGCACAATTTCTTTTACCTTTAGGGGCCTCTGTTATCTCATCTGTAAAATGTGGCTGGCAGTATTTTTCTAGTGTATTTACAAGATTGCTGTAAGGGCTTGGTGCCCATAGCTCAGTGGTTAGGGTGCTGACCACATACACATGGGCTGGTGGGCTCGAACCCAGCCTGGGCCTGCTAAATAACGACAACAACAACAAAATAGCTGGGCCTTGTGCCGGGTGCCTGTAGTCCCAGCTACTTGGGAGGCTGAGGCAAGAGAATCGCTTAGGCCCACGAGTTTGAGGTTGCTGTGAGCTGTGACGTCACAGCACTCTACTGAGGGCGACATGGTGAGACTCTGTCTCAAAAAAAAAAAAAAATTGCTGTAAGGACCAGATGAGAAAATAAACATAAAAGTGTTTCATAAACTATGAAATATTTGACAAATGAGAGGATTAAAAGCAAACTATTACAGAATCTAAGGTTTATTCATACTACGTCGTATGAGCTACCATTGTTTTGAATACTTACTACGTACCAAGGCTTTACACCCATTTCCTTATTTAACCCTGACAAGGTGTTATTATCGCCATCTCCCATGCTGGGATAAGGAACCAAGGGTCAGTGAGGTGGACTGCCTTGCATGAAGTCTATGCTTTCGCCTCTGCACACATCACCAGCGTCTCTAACCGGGGCTCCTTGAAGAATTCGGAGAAATGGTGAGATCCGTGAATGGCTCTGGCTGTGGCCCCTGAGCCCCTCACTGTCTCATCCATCTGTGCAGCAGCCCTGAAGATTGACTGCTTCCTTGAAGGCAGGACCCAGTCAAACCGCTTTATCTTGGGGCGATACTAAGGGGGTGAAACTGATTCAGACCTTCTCAGGAAAAATAAACCAAGCCCCTCGGGAAGAAGTGGTTATGTAACGACGGTGATGCTCTGGTCAGTGAGAAGTTAAAAGCACAATTTGGTACAGACAAGTTCTAGGTGATGGTCTCTGGAGGGATGTCTGTGTCCATTAGCACTTGTGGCTTTGCAAGACCTTCGGGCCATTTCCCCATTAGGCTAAGAGCCTGCCTCTCCCCTTCAGGTTTCTTGTTTAGGGACTGAGGAATTGCTTCATTGGGTCAGACCACATGGGGAGAGAAGCTGGGACCTCAGCCAGCCTCTCGGAGAAGGCGCAAGTCCCACTATCAATGAACCCTCCCTCGTTACAGTCTGCTCCTGTGTGCCCCCAACCCACATTGTGCCAAAAAGGATTTCTGAGAATTCGTCCTCGGCATGCTTTGCTCAAGTTCCAGGTGCTCTTGCCTCTGGGCCTCATCTCAGTGCTTTGGGATGGTCAGGGCGTCCATGTCCCCTGTGCGGGTCATCCTGCCCCTTTGCATTTTGCTTTGTCCTTCTGTGTAGACACCATCCTCTCCTGGCAGTTCTCTCCTGGCCACAGAGCTGTATACAGCCTCTAGGGAGGGGTGGCAGGGACAGCCGCTGTTGAGGAGCTTGGGAACACGAGGGCCTTTTTAACAATGACAGAAGCAGAGATGGGGTGGGGAGAAGGTCAGCAACATGCTTTCTCTCTGAGCCTGAGAAATCTCTCTGGTTATTGCTCATGGGCCCGGGCAAGTGTTTTTCCCTGGCCCTGGGTCTACCTAATTGCCACCCCTGCTCGCTGGGGGCTGGAGCATTTGTCCCCCACACAAAAGAAAGGTCGAGAATCTGCCGAATTGCATTTTCCTCTCCCATACCACCTGTCTGTGAAGATGTCATTCTCTTTCCTTTCCTGCCTGCTCTGCTTCCCTCCCCTCCTCAGTCATACAACCTGGGTGGAATCCCTGTCCAGCCTGGGAGCCTGGTCTTCTTGGCAAGCTGTGGGCTCCCAGATTCCTCAGCAGGGCCTGGGAGTGCCACCCTGTGGGCCCTGGGGCTCAGCCTCCTTCATTTAGTTTCCTAAATTCTCTATCAAGCATCTTCTCCATGCCCAGTGCTGTGCTAGGTACTCAGTAGATGAGGGGCATGGTTCCTGCACTCACAGGGCCTAGAGCTGGGTGGGAGAGAGAGAGGACTGTTAGACAGGAAATCACACAGGCCACTAGGTAATTAACACTGCCATGTGCGTTACAAGGGAAAAAGTACAGGGGGTTTGGGGATGGCCTGAGAGTGGGGGATGGTTGGATGCCCCCACTGAGGAATCAATAGTAAGACTCTGAGAACGAAAGAGTGGGAAAAGCATTCCAAGAAGAAGAACCAGCACATGAAAAGGTCCTGTGGTCAAAAAAGCATGGTCCTTGAAAGAAACAGCAATGAAGAGTGTGGCTGGCATGCGGGAAGGAAGGGGAAGGGAGGGAAGGTGGGGCTGAAGGGAAGGGAAGGTCTGGGGCACGCAGGAGCTCTAGATTTGTCTTAATGGCAGTTCCTTTTCTTATAACGTTATATTACACAGAACTTACCACATCTAGTAATTCTACTCTAGATTATTTACCCCAACGAAATATCTATGCAAACGGACTTGTGCATGATATTCACAGCTGCTTTACTCATAACAGCCCCCAAGCTGGAAACAACCCAAACACCCATTAACTGGTGGGGGGACCAACTGTGGTGTGGCCACGCCCTAGAACACCACGGGGCAAGGAACAGGAAGGGATTTCTGAGACAGGTGTGTGTGACAGACCCAGCAGCACGGATTCCAAACAAGATACGCTGAGTGAAAGAAGCCAGGCACAAAAGGGTACCTACTGCACGATTCCATTTATATGAAAGTCTAGAAAAGGCAAAGCTAATTTATAGTGATGGAAATCAGATCAGTGGTTTCCCGGGGTGGGAGACTGGGCTGGAAAAGAGGGAAGTTTCTGAGGTGACGGGAATATGATGGCGTGGTGGTTACACAGATGTGTATACATTAGTCAAAATTTATTATTTACACACTTACATGTTTGTATATTATTTCACACGAATCCTTTGTCAACCAAGTTGATTTTTGCCAAATGTACTTTTGTCTGCTCTGAAATGAATATAGTTTCTATTACCCCAATAAAGAGAGGTACCATTTGCACAAAACAAGACAAAAATGGGAATAGGTTATGATTAGATTCATAACCTATGAAGGGGCTGTATTATTTTTTTTTTTTAAACCCTCTCTGGCTTCTGTATGGAGACAAAATTGGGAAGGAGCTCATAGGAACGTGGGAAATTATTGGACGAGTCCAGGCAAGCCAGGAGTTGGTGTGGTCTACAGTGATGGTTGCGTGGGTGGAGAGAGGGAGACAGGAGGAGAGCCAAGACCCCACAGCTAGGGTAATAGCTCCTCCCACCTGGTTAATAGCTCATCCTTGACCTTCAGCTGGGCATGGCCCAGGGCTGGAGACTGTGGTCCCCAGTGAGAGCAAGGGGTGCAAGGGAAGGACCCACAGCTTTTGAGGTGCGCACCCATGGGCAGACACACTCTGGTGGGCCCTACTTTTGCACACATCCAGCTGGGCCAGGTCACAGGTGTTCAGGCCTCATTTTCCCTTCAGATGCCACACTCCCTCCCAAGCCCATGCAGACCTCCGGCTGCCTAACGCATAGCTTTTGCACCCTGGAGGATCTGGCTTCCAATCTCCTTCACCTGTCAGCCTGAGCCTCACTTTTCTCATCTGTAAAATGCAACAACTGTAGTGTGCCTGCCTCCCACGGCGGCTGGGGACATGGGCTGGGATGAAGGATGGAAGGCATTTGTACTGTACCCACGTGTCCTGAATGCCTGGCCTGATGATTCGCATTTCACATTCACTACCTCTTTCATTCACACTCTAAAATTAGCAGAAAGTGTGGAAGGAAAGGGTAATTCATTTCTCTGTGGAATCACCTGCTAAGGTCACCACCCCCTTCCTGTCCTGAGGCCCCCACATCTGTTCTAGCCCCACTTTCTCCTCTGGCTGGATCCTCCTGGCTCTGCCCATAAGCCCAAACTCAACGTGCTCCAGTTGACATTGGCCACCCCTCCATTCTATCCCTGTGTGGGCAGGCAGGGCGGGGGGCACAGGACACCGCCCTGCCCCTTGAGGGCCTGGCTCCCTGTCAGCCCATGCGGCAGCCTGCACCTGGTCCCCAGGAGCCAGGCCCTCTTCCAGCCCTCCTGGGAGGCTGAGGTAATTGGCTCAATTAATCAGCTCAATTAGCACCTTCTGGGTGAGCAGATCAGCTCAAAGCCTACCCAGCCTCCAAGAGCGCTCAGCCTGCCCCAGCTGCTGTGCGCCAGGCCCAGGCAAGGCATGATGGCAGGAGCAGAGGGCATGAAGAGGCGCTCCTTGTTCCTCCTGGCCCATGCTGGCTGCTGGGGTAGGGTCACTCTGCCAACAAGAAAGGACGTCAGGCCTCCTTCCTTGGAGAGAGCACTCCCCGATGCTGCCTGTGTTCCATCTCCACCGTCTCCTGCCAGCTCCTGCCCCCGCCACCCTGCTCGTGTCCAGACTCTTCCCAGCAGACTCCCACACTGGGCGCCCAAGCTCTGCCCATCTCTGCTTCTCTCCTCCAGGTTGGCTGTAGTAGGAGAGGTGGCTGGTTCTTCCCTGTTTACTGTTACCTGCCAGATGGATTTGTAGAAGGTTTTTTATAGCCTTTGTTTTACTTTATTTACTTAGGTCTGCCAACAGTCCTTTAGGGAGTATGTTGTTTCCGTCTTCATTAAGTGAGGTTCTGGGAGGTGAAATGACGTAACGTCCCATGATCATTCTCATCTTGACAGAAGACATGGTGGGCTCAGGTCTGTGACCCCTGTGTTTGGGGGTGGGGGCTTTATGACCCCCTTCCTCAGAGAACCTCCAACACCTTACACAGAAACCACCAGGGACCTGTTTCCCCCCACCCCTCATGCCCACCATTGCCAGCCACGTTTCTGCTATGGGCCCGTACCTGGCCTCGCCCCTCCCAGCTCCCCCAACCCTACTGCCCAGGAAGCAGGAGCTAGAGGGTTTGGAATAGCAGCATCAGAACAAGAAGCTCCCTCAGCAATATGGGGGTGCAGGGAGTGGGCACTCCTCCCTAGCACTGCCTAACTCAGCAAACATGTGGCAGCCAGGAGTGGGGAGCTTGATTCTGGCTCTGCTAGGGCATCTGGGAGTCTATGTAGACAGTGAGACCCCCTCCAATGAGGCCGCCAGAAGCGGTAGTCTCAATGACAATAGGAGCGACGACAATGGCAGAGGGGACCTGGATGTCTAAAGCTCCCTTGGGGTGGCGCCCGTCGCTCAGTGGGTAGGGTGCCAGCCACATACACTGAAGCTAAGCGGTTCAAACCCAGCCTGGGCCAGTTAAACAAACAACAATGACAACTGCAATGACAACAAAAAAATAGCCAGGCATTGTGGCAGGTGCCTGTAGTACCAGCTATTTGGGAGGCTGAGGCAAGAGAATCGCTTAAGTCCGAGAGTTACTGAGGGTGACATAGTGAGACTCTGTCTCAAAAAAGAAAAAAGAAAAAACCTCAAACCCAAAGCTTCCTTGGAGGGGCCTTGGAAAGGGGGGAGGGCAAGGGGCTGAAGGGAATGAACAAAGGGGGTACAACACTCCAGCTTTCATTCTTATCTCAAAATCCATTTTTTTGTTTTTGAGATAGAATCTTACTCTGTCACCCTGGGTAGAGTGCTGTAGCATCATAGCTCACAGCAACCTCAAACTCTCGGGCTTGAGCAATTCTCTTGCCTCAGTGTCTTGAGTAGCTGGGGCTTCAGGCGCCTGCCCCTATGCCCAGCTAGTTTTTCTATTTTCAGTAGAGATAGGGTCTTGCTCTTCTCAGGCTGGTCTCAAACTCCTGAGCTCAAGGGACCCACCTGCTTCAGCTTGCCATGTGTGAGCCACTGTGCCTGGCCTCAAACTACATTTCTTAGTGTGGAAAATATAACTGGGTTTTCTATAAGATCATTGAAGTGTATTTGAATGGAGAAACCCCAAAGATATGTTCAAAAGAGATTTCCCGGCTCGGCGTCTGTGGCTCAAGTGGCTAAAGCGCCAGCCACGTACACCCAGGGTGGCGGGTTCGAATCCAGCCTGGGCCCGCCAAACAACAATGATGGCTGCAACCAAAAAAAAAATAGCTGGGTGTTGTGGTGGGTGCCTGTGGTCCCAGCTACTTGAGAGGCTGAGGCAGGAGACTTGCTTGAGCCCAGGAGTTGGAGGTTCCTGTGAGCTGAGATGCCACGAAACTCTACCCAGGGGGACAGCTTGAGGCTCCTGTCTCAAAAAAACCCCCCAAAAAACAAAAAAACAAAAGAGATTTCCCAGTCAACAGAATCTGTAAATGCAGCCTTATTTGTAAAAACGATTTCTGGGGGTGGCGCCTGTGGCTCAAAGGAGTAGGGCGCAGGCCCCATATGCTGGAGGTGACAGGTTCAAACCCAGCCCCGGCCAAAAACTGCACCAAAAAAAAAAAAAAAAAAAAAAAGGATCTTTGAACATGTGATTAAAGATCTCAGGATGGAATCATCTTAGGTTATTGAGGAGGACGCTAAGTCTGATGACAAATGTCATTGTAAGAGACACATAGAGGAGACACACAAGGTGGTGTGAAGGTGGAGGCAGAGATTGGAGTTATCTAACCTACAAGCCCAGGAGTACCTGGAGCCACAAGAAACAGGAAGAGAAGAGGAAGCATTCTCCCCCAGAGCCTTCGGAGGGAGTGGGGTGGGGGCTGCTGACACCTTGATTTTAGATTTCTGGCCTCAAGAACTAAGATAATACATTTCTGTTGTTGTGAGCCACCCAGTTAATTTGTGTTAATTTGTTATGGGTAGTAAATGAATATGATCCTTGATCATCTTTGTTTAAAAAGAGTGGGAGTTCCAATTCTAAGAAAAAGTTTAAAAGTCACCTATTGGGTCAAGGCTGAGAGCCAGAAGGGAGACCTTGATACCACACTGGGGCAGTGGCGGGGGCAGGGCCAGCTCCTGCCTCACGCCAGGTTCCTGGAGTGTATGGGTGGACTGCAGGCACCCCCAGGTCTGATATCCTCAGTGGCCCCTCCTTGGGTGGACTGGGGGACTCTGCTCATTTCCCTCTGGAAGCAGGGACTGAGTTATCATTTTCTAAATGCTCCCTTAAGAGGTGGGAGGCCCGCTTGGGTTCCTGACCCAACTTTTCTGCAGCAGGGCCCTACCCATGATGCAGGTACAACCTGGGTTGTCCCCAGTGCTCCTCGAGGCCACCATCCTTTCAGGGGTGGTTGGAGATGAGCCAGGGCTGGGGGAGGGGAAATCCAGAGCTTTTCTGGGTGACTTGTGCCTGGCCTCTGAGCCCCTGCTATGGTCTGAACATTTATGTCCTCCCAAATTTGTATGTCGAAATTCTGACCCCCCATGGGGTGATATTAGGAGGATAGTCCTCTGGTGGGTGATTAGGTCATGAGGGTGGAGTTTGTGAAGGGAATTAGTGTTTTTATGAAAGGGACCTCAAAGGGGTCCCTCCTCTTATCTGCTGTGTAAAAGGGCAGCAAAAAGACAGTCCTCTAAGTGGACCCTCCTCATCTGATGGTACCATGATCTTGATTTTTCAGACTCCAGGACTATGAGAAATGAATTCCCACTGTTATCAGCTCCCTAGTTTATGGGAGCCCCAAATGGACGAAGACAGACCCTTTCTGTTTCTGGTGCCCTGCCTGCACCTGTCTCAGGGTTTGGGTTTCTCCAGTCCCTCACGCCTCTCCTGGTGTAAGCCCCGAGCCTGCCCTCAGCCTCCCCTGCCTTCCTTGCTAGGTGGTGGCTTCTCCGTGGGGTTATGGGTGGGCCGGGGAGCCTGGCTATGCTCTGTGCTGGTGCACACGCAGGGCAGGAGGGCGATGCTAGGGGGTGCAGGGAGAGGAGCCAGCATTACTCCTACTGCCCCTCTAGGGTATGGCCGCCTACATCCCCTTACTGTATCTTCTGATTCATTACACCCCCTCCTAGAGGCGTCTGTTATAAACTGGTGGCCTTCTGGGTTAGAAAGACCAGGGTTCCCAGGAACTCGAGTGAGGAGATAGCCCCCCCCTTGGATGGGGTTAGGATGGCAGTGAGCTCTGGGTGTGGACAGAGCACTGGACCAGGGAGCCAGTGGTCACCACTGTGTGACCTCAGATGAGACACTGTTCCCACCTGGACCTTAGTTTCCTCTTCTGTCACAGGACTAGGTGGCTTCTGGGGTCCCTCTTGGCCCTCACATTCCATGGCTTAGACTGGGAGAAATGGGAAAGCACTCTTGGGGGCCACCCACTCCTCTGACTCTCCCAGCTCTTCAGCCCAGAGCTGGGTGGCTTTTCTGCACCTTTCCCTGGGCCTTGCTGGAGGAGGTTGGGCGGAAGCACGAGACCTCATGCTAAAAGGACTTTGCTTGGGATGGAAGATGTGTCCCATCCTCTCCTAGCAGCTGGCATCTCTGCAGCCCTGAGTCTCCATGCTGGGTGGCCTGGTAGACAGCACATGCTGCTCTCTCCCCCCAGGGAGTTAAAATAGTAATGATAACACTAATAATCATTTATGGAGTCTGGGATGGGCCAAGGCCTTTACTTGAACTATCTCTAATGCTTCTGACAATGCAAAAGAAGATCATCGCATCTCCATTTCACAGAGGAGGAAACTGAGGCTCAGAGAGGTTTAGTGTCTTTCCTGGGGTCACACACACTTAGCACGAACTGTGGAGATCATTCTCCCTACTTCACAACACACAGAAAGATGGGGTGTGGATGGGAGGAGGCCTGGGGGCTGAGATTCCTTGGTCCTGGGAGGAAGCTTTTAGGTCACTTCCAATGACCTCATTGGCTAGGCTGGGAGGGAAATGGAGAGGGGAGGAGCTAAGGCTTCCACCTAGGGCGATGTGGGAGGCAGGGCCAGAAAGCACAGAGACAGCTGCTTAGAACACCTGCTCCTCGGTGCGCCTCTGCTGAACGTGGTAGCCCTGGGGGCCCTCCGCCACTCATGTCTGATGAGCTATGATTGGCCACAATTGCCACTGCTTGGAGACATCTTCTCTCTCCTTTGAGGTGGTGCAGACCCTGATTCTGGTTACCCTTCCTCTGGTTTCAGTTTCCCCATCCCAGAGGCCCAGATAACCTCTTGGCCTCCTTTCCTGACCTATAGTCCTGTGAACCTTGGAGGTGGGCTGTTCCTTGGTCCCCAGCTTGGTGCCAGAAACAGAGAGCTAAGCTGGCAGCCTGAATGTGCTGGCCGTGGTCCTTAACTCTTCCCTGTCCTTGGCCACATCTCCCTTATCTTCATCTCTGGGCCCTGGAGTGCTGAGAGCCCCTGACCCCAGGGTTAAGGCTCAGGAAATGGGGAGTAGGAGGGCCCCAGGGAAGGAGCAGGCAGCCCCAGCAGTGAGAGCCAAGCATAGGGGTGATGACATGGGCCCTGGAGACAAGGCCCCCTGGGGCACCCACAGGAATTGTCCAGATGTGTCCCTTCTCTCCCAGATGTATTCTCCGTCCTCAAACTGCTGACTCTTCCCAAACTTCAGAAATCTGTCCAAGCATTAGGATTAGCAGGGCAGGGAGGATTGCTGGTTTTCTTTTTTTTTTCTTTTTTGGGGGCTAGCTTGGGTTAGTTATTTCTCATCTGCCGTGTCCCCAGGGCTCCAGTGCCCCTTGTCTGTGGGGAATTTGCCTCTCCTTCAGTTGCCAGGGTGGCCAGGTAACACTGGGAAGGCCCCGCAGGAAGACACATTTTCCCCCTGACTGACAAAGAGGAGTGATACTATCTCTCTCATCCTTCCTCCAGGGAGCCCGCTTACAGAGGAGTTCAGCCTGAGCCATCTCTGCCGTCAGACCTACCTCTCTGTCCCGTGGAGATAAACACATCACTCTCATAGGCAGGCAGGGAGGCCCGAGAAGGCTGTCGAGGCAGGCGTGCTGAGGGGCACTGCCACACACATACATACGCACACACACAGGCCCAGGAGGTGGGTGGGGGAGGTAGGAAGATGACAGTTCTCTAGAAAGGGAGACAGAGGCAGAGACAAGCTCAGCTTGAGAGGCTTGAAAGGGCAGGCCCCTCTGTTCCTCTCTGGGGCCCTCGCTGAGGATCCAGAGTGGTCCCCAGGGGAACTGGACTGAGAGGTGACCTTTACAAGTGCTACTTGCCTCCACTGCAAAATGAACTTATGATGTAGGACAGCAACTTTTAGCTTTTTGGGGGGTCATGGATCCCTTTGAAATTTGGTAAATGCAACAGACCCTTCTCCTTGTCCAGAGGCTCACGTGTGTACATGCAGACTGACATATGTGGTCACAGACACGCTCCTAATTGTGGGTATGTGCAGACCCTCTGAGGGCTCGCTGTGGTCCTAGACTCCGCAGCTTCCAGCCTTTTTGCATATGTGTGTGCCATGCGTGTGCAGCAAGATTGCCTGGGAGCCCCAGAAGGCCTGGGCCAGCTCAGAGCCGCTGACTGGGGGTGGGGCATCAGGCTCTTTGCTGAGGGCATCCTTGTGACCACAGGCTGGGGTTGATGTGACCGTGCAGGGTGCTGACATTTGCCTTCTGCACTCCCCCTCTTTCTCCCCCTGCTCCAGCTCCCTTCCATCTCATGCTCACTCCTGGTGGCCCCACTAAATGTCCTTGAGTACAAGGGGTA
The DNA here is from genome assembly GCF_000181295.1 of Otolemur garnettii. Lineage (NCBI taxonomy): Eukaryota > Metazoa > Chordata > Mammalia > Primates > Galagidae > Otolemur > Otolemur garnettii. The sequence goes on along the minus strand of NW_003852503.1, from coordinate 4,905,296 downwards.
CATGTTAGGGATGGCCATTGGGAGCCTGCTGGAGCCGGCTCCCTACGCTGTGCACCAGGAGGGCTCTCTGCAGGCGTGGGAGTAAGCTAGCGTGGGGACCGTCACTGTCCTGTGCGCCCCAGGTCCCGGCAGGACAGAGCTTGCCTGAGTTTCTCCTATCCTATCCTGAATTAGAAGACAATGGTGTCTGCATTTTGGAAAAGAAAAAAAACAACAACTCTCAGCTGTCTGAGCTGGAATCCGCCCTCGTCTGCATCACCTCCCGAGTCCTCTATGAAGGGTTAGGAACGGAAATAACTTAGCACTTGCTGTGTACCATGACCGCCACGTCCAGTGCTCGTGAGGACACTACAAGGGAGGCAGAGCAGGAGCCCAAGCACAAAGACGGGGAGGGACTTGTCTAAAATGTCACTCAGCTGAAAGGACATCTGATTACACCACCGGTGCCCTCCGATGTGCACTGTCCCACAGGCTTGTGTGAGACACCAGGGAGTGACTGAAGCCACACCGCCTCACCCCACAAGCTAGTGTCCTCACAGGGATGCTGGCAGGACAGTGGAATGATGGCATCAGACTGAAGGCAGGCCTGAGGGCGGGAGGCGGAGCATTCTCCTTTTGTGAGTGGGTGTGGGTGCGTGTGCACAAGTACACCTGTGTCTGCACATGTGTGTATTGTGCGTGCAAAATTCACTTGAAGAGTAAAGAAAAGTGTGCCCACCAGATTCCACAACCACATGTGGTACCGTAGCTGTGCCCCTGAAGAGGAGGGAGGGAGGACTGCCCGAGAGGGCTGTGTGCATCCTAGAGGCACGTCCTGCACGACCGCTCAGGGCCCTGCTGGCTTCTGTTTAAGCTCGAGTTCCTTGATCCTCCTCTTCCCTGACCTTGCGTGTGTGCACGTGCAGGAAGGGGCTGGAGCGAGGACAGACACGCTCGTGGGAACTTCTGGTATGGGGGGGAGTTTCCTCCCTCAGCTTGCTCTAGGGTACGGTAGGGAGGGGAGCAGCAGTGGGGGACCCCCTGGTCCTGTCCAGACCCTTCCAGACCTCTGACAGCCAGAGACTGTGCATCCCCGCTGGGGCAGGATGGAAGAATGCAGGGAGCTGCAGATGGGCAGGTCACTGTCCTGGCAGCTACCCCACCCACCACCTGGGCACCTGTGACCATCTTCCTGCTATGAAGAGGATGGTGTGTGTGTGTGTGTGTGTGTGTGCGTGCTCACTAATACGTATGCCGGGGGGACAGGGACACAGAAAGGACTTGAGAGTACCTGGTGTGGGGACCGTGGATACAAGGAGATGTCAAGGTGGAGGCTGGACAGTGCCCCTCTATTCTCTTCTTCCCTTTCTTTGGTCTGGACTAAGTTGAGGAACCCCTTTGCTGACCCTCCAGATCCAGGCTGGTTCTGAGAAAGCAAATCATGCATCACCAGCCACCAAGGACAGCCCTTAACCAGACCCCAGAGTTCCCACTCTCCCTGCCCCCAGACTGTCATTCCATGACCTCTCTGCAAACTGAAGGGACAGGGGGCCTACAGTGGAGCCCACCTGAGCCCCACATGACATAGCCAGGCAAGGCCTTTCCTCTGGACCACTCTAGGGCCCCAGAACCAGGAGAGGAGTGTGGGTCTCCTGCCGGCCCCCCTGGCGGGGCTGTGCTGGAGCCTGGGCTGGGCTGGCTTCCCAGCTCAGTGGGTGGCTGGGAGTTACTCAGCCTCAGATCCATAAGCAAATGGCTGCTGCTCTGCAGGGAGGGTGGAGGGGGCCCAGCCCACCCGGAGCTTGTGTTGCCAAATTTGTTTGTGTTTATTCTCATTCCTCTGTATAACATGGAAACAAATGTGCTTGGTCCCTGCTGCTCTGACTCTGCTTGTCAGAGGACGGTAACAAGGGGGCTTGGGCCCGCCCCCTTCTTCATGGAGACACTCCCTCTCTCCTGCCCCAATTCTAGTTCCCTAAGGAAAGAAAGGTCAGGGGCCGTGGAGCAGGGTGAGGGCCAGCAGGGGTGGCGTTAGGGGCCTGGGTTTCTTGCTAGCTCAGCTATGGTCTTGAATAGCTGGGACCACCATCTAAGGAACACCTACTAAGTGCCCATCTAGGGAGCACCTACTAAGTGCTTTACAGTCATTCTCTCCAATATGACTGTCAAAGATACCACTGTCATACTTGGCACTAGGAGTATGGCAGCCACAGGGATGGAGAAAATCCTGGTCCTTATGACGCACACTTTCTGCTGACCCTGGCACAGGTCAGTAGGTGTCTGTCCTCTCCTCACTCTGCAGACAAGGAAACTGAGGCTCAGAGAGGATGGCTGCTTGGCCTGAAGTCAGCCTGTGGTGAGTGCTTCCTCTGTGGGCCCTGTGCCCTCTTTGGCCTCAGTCTCCTCCTTTGCAATATGGGGGTTCGGATCAGAGGACCTCTGGGCTCCCTTCCATCTCCAACAACCTATGCCGAGGGGCTGAAATTTGGAAGGAGCACTTCCCTGGGGTATAGACCCGTGTCAGTCCTTGAAGGGAAATGGAGTGAATGACCTGGCACTGGTTGTGAGTGGGCTGGAGGGGGGAGCAGGAGAGGGCACTGTTGTGAGCCTGGGACACTATTTAGTGGCTTGTGCTCTTGGGACAAGCTATTCTGAGAAGCTTCTTTGGTCCTTGAATTAACAACAAAATTCTCCCAGAGTTCTCCCTTCATCCCGATTCCTTCATTCCATGCTGCATACCATGTCACAGTTAGCCTGCAGGCCTGGCCCTGGCTCTTTTTTTTACAGTCTGGGACCTTAGGGACATCGTCTGCCCAGCTGCCTCTGCTTCCCATTCCAACCCCAGCCCTTGCACGCACTCTACATTCCAGCAGCCAGTGGGGGAGACACCCTGCTTGGGACTCTCAAGGCAAAGGGTATTAGAAGTTCCCAGATGCTCACAGAACATCAGGGAGACCTGTGTTCTCCAGCTGGCCCCACAGCTGAGCCACTGAGAAGGGACACTGAGGGCTCGGGGGGCTCATAGTTATGACTTGGGGGCTGTAAGGGGACATAAGAAACACAAGGGGAGGAACAGAGCTTCTCTACCCAAGGGGTTACAAAAGGGACACTGCGTGGGGTGGCCCTGCAAGGGGAGGGCTTACTGCTGCCCTGTCTTGGTGTCCTTAAGGCCAGCACAGAGAGGACATTCTGAGCTACAGCGGGAAGGTCAGACCAGAGTGAGGACCTCCTGACTGGGTGCCTGTCCTACCGGGCTGAGTGGTGTCGGTCTGGAAGACCAAGATTGCCTAAACCCTGAACACCTGTGCCATGGAAGAGCCACTCAGAGGACGCAGGAGACTGGAATGATTGACCTCCAGACCCTCTCTAGCCCCAGGGCTCAGGATTCCCCCCGAAAATGCCTCTGCCATGTGCATGTTTTCCAGGAGGCACCGGTGGGGCAGCCACACCCCCTCTGACTCCCTCCTGCCCAGAGAGGCCCAGAGGGTCATTCCACTGACGCTTCTGCCTCTATTGCCTGCCAAGGCAGCCCAGAACCCACCCTGCTTTCCCAGGAAGTCCCCAGCCTTGTCTCAGCCCTTCTTCTGTCAGGTCTTCCATGGGGAAGTTCTTCCTCGAGTCTGCCCTGCAGCGCACACTGACTGGGGGCGAGCTCCCTGGTGATGCCGCAGGCGCCTTGGGAAGTGGATTGCTTGTGGCAGCGTGTCAGCAGGTTTGGAGTAGCGCGCCGGGCATGCCTGACAGCGGAAATTGGAAGCTGGCTGCTGTTTGACAGGTATATTATTCCCACTGCCCTCGATTTATTTACCAAACAGCACGCAGAGCCCCAGCAAGCTCCTGGAAAGGAGGAGGGAGCCGAAGTGGAGGGGGCTCTGCAAGGGTCAGGTGGCCTCTGTGCACCAACGTTGGTGCCGCGAGGGAGGAGGAACAAGGAGCCAGGCAAGTGGGGGAGGCCAGGCCCCCAAGAGAGCTTGCCCCCACCCACTCTGTCTGGCTCTTAAGTCTGTCTCTGGGACCTTCCTTCTGGGCCCCAGCACGTGGGGCTTCCCAGGCATCTTGGGCCCAGGGCCAGGGGTTCTGGGTCAAAGCAAAAGGAGTGGACGTTGCTGCAGAGGCTGTCTGAGGAAGAGGCCTGCCATGGCACAGAGGAAAGAGAGAGGCACTGAGGAGGGTGGGGACCCTCAGGAGGTACCTGGGAAGAGCAGGGCAGCTGACTACAATTGCGTAGGGGCCCATCTGCATAGGCCAAGCGATGAGTGAGCTCTGAGCCTGAGCCCGTGCTCCAGTCGCCAAGGCTGGCACCAGGCACAGGGCTGTGTCTACCTGGATGGGGCACTTTTTTCTAACTGCTACAAGGGTGCTGTGTAGGCTGGTGACCAGCCACGAGGATCAGCAGCATATTCTTTATTTTTTGAGACAGAGTCTCATTTTGTTGCCCTTGATAGAATGTCATGGTGTCATATCTCACAGCAACCTCAAACTCTTGGGCTCGAGTAATTCTTTTGCCTCAGCCTCCCAAGTAGCTGGGACTACAGGTGCCCACTACAATGCCCAGCTATTTTTAGAGACAGGGTGTCACTCTTGCTCAGGCTGGTCTAGAACTCCTGAGCTCAGGCAATCCACCCACCTTGGCCTCCCAAAGTGTTAGGATTACAGGTGTGAGCCACTGCACCTGGCCTGATCAGCAGAATATTTGGAATCAGATAGACAGAGGCCCAGGCTTACTTGGTTCCTAAAAACCTATGTGACCCTAAAAAGGCCACGCCAGTTGTTCTAAGCCTTCCTTTCCTCAAAGAAAATGATTAACAATCTAAATGCCACTTCTGGGCCTATTGTAAGAGGGCTTTGTTAGTAGTAAAATTTACAGTGTTTTAAAAGGAATGTAAATGAATATTGAGAAAAGGCAGAGGGAGCATCCACACGTGGGGCCCAAGTGCTGGACGGTGTGAGTCACCAGCTGTGGGCTGGGAACGTCTGTGTGTGTCTGGCAGATTGGGTGGGGTGTATGTTGGAACAGGGTGTCCACCCAGCTGTGGATCTGCTCTGAATTCGAGGAGGAAACTCAGCCTAGGAGTCTTTGGCAGGGCTGGGAATGTGTCGGTGTCTGAGTGTGACCACACACTGATGTGCTCGGGTGCCCCAGTGAAGGTATGGGGATGGGTGCTTGACTCTGCAACAGGCACAGTGAGATTGTGACTGAGTGTTAGGAATGTGCGTCAGTGTGTGTGCAAGGAGATCGGTGTGTCAGGGTCGGTGCACAAGAGCATCTGCAGAGGCAGACGTGTGTTGGTGTGCACACATGTGTGTGCAAACTTCAGCACGACATGAAAGCAGGCTTGGCAGAGTCAGCGGTATGTCTCCTACCTCTGAAACTGATGTAAAATTCATGGAGCATCAGATTCTAGAAATGCAGAGATGGGGGAGGGAGGATTATGGCCCAGCCTGAACGGTGAGTCACAGAACAGGAGGCTGCATGGAAAATCTCCTCCTCGGCTCAGCTCAGAGGCTGTGGGAGCTGCCTGCCTAGCAATTTCTTGCCAGCCTCTGGTCTGGGGACTTCTCTGGCATGCAATAATGACTGTCCCATGTTCACGTCCCTTAGCACACTGGTGGTGAACGCCCACACCATCAGCCTTCACAGAGGGGGAGTTGATGGGCCAGCCCAGAGTTTGGGGAATGGAGACAGGGAGAGAGGGAAGCACGGGGACCCCTAGGTGGCCCCAGTTCATGTAGGCCTCATGTAGGCCCTCTTCCTCCCTGTCCTCCCTACTCCCCTTCCCCATCAGATGAGCAGGCAGGTGGGGGCAGGTACCAGGGCCGAGGAGGCTCTGGAATAGTGAACAGATACCCCCTGGCCTGGGGATCGGAGTAGAAAGTGGGATGCAGCGTCTCTGAGGTGGGCCCTCAAGGGCCCCGGCCAAACCTGTGCATAGCCTCCGCTCCTTCCTCTCCAGAGTCTTCAGGCTGGAATGGACACTGCAGAAGGTCCAGTCATACCTGCCACTTGCCGTTTCCCCATCAGGGTGTGGGGCTCTGGGGCTTGGCAGGGGGCCAAGGACTTCAGGCCCACACCCCGTCCTTGCTGTAACACTGGTGTCCAGTCCCCAGTCACAGTCTGGCTGGGTGTGGGGTGGGGCTGGCAGAGCCCCAGGGTGAGCCCGCCTGCTGATCCTGTTGGAGGAAGGCGCAGTGGAGGCCAGCAGGGCAGGCGGCACACCAGCTGGGAAGGAGACAGGGAGCCCAGAAGGGCAGGGGCCCTGTCACCTCCATTTACCCTCCATGTGCTAGAACTTGGTCCTCTGGGGAAGAGGATAGCAGCGCCAGAGAGGCTGGGGGGCATCTCTCTCCCCATCTGGGCCAAGACATGCTCATACCCCCAGCCCCGCGGACCCTAAAGTTTCCTGTGTCCTTTCCTTCTGCACCGCCACCTCGCACTCCCTGCGGGGAGATCGTGGCTCCAGCTTTGGATGCAGCCCCAACAGCCCTGAGTTTGCCCTTTCCTGCCCGTCTCTGAGGCAGCCTGTCTCCCCATCCCTCCATTCCTCCCTCTCTGTCCATGCCCTCTTCCTCCCTGTCCTCCCTACTCCCCTTCCCACCCCCCTCCCTCTCTTCTAATCTCATCTCTCTGAACCTGAAGTGCTTCGGCATTAAATCCCATTCCTTGTCGTATCACTGCGGGTCTCAGAAGGCGGGTAAAGAAAGAAAGAGCGAGGCCCGAGCCGGAGCCGCAAAGGCCCCTCTTCCCGCTGCCTGTGGCCTTCACCCCAGGGGCACTATCACAGCCCAGGAGAGGAGGGGGCTCCTTGGCTGTATGCCATCTCGTGCACAAGCACATGCACACGCAGTGCACACACATGCAGAGCACACACACAGTGCACACAAAGGTCATACACATGCAGCACACACAGTGCACACATACACACATGCAGTGCACACACGCTCAATGCACACACATGCACAGCTCCATGCCTTCATGAGGAGGGAAGGAGGCCTTTAAGTGGGAAAGAAAATAAATCACAGCACTGTCTGTGCTTCCTATGCGTCAGGCTCTTACTGGGCAGTGAGCAGATGAGGGGAGAAGGGGGCATAAGGGACCATCTGTGCTGGCAGGAGGCCTCGTCTGGGCGGGCATCCCCAGTGGGTCAGTCCTCAGATCTCCTAACCGTGTGGCCTCTAGCCTGAGATGGAGTGTTGGGACCTCTGGGGAGGAGAGGCCGAGTCAGAATGGCCGAGGGTTCAGAAACCTTCACCTTCATAGTGGGCCCTGCCTTTCCAACACTGCCCCCTGCGCCCCACGCCTTGCCCACACTCAGGTGTTTTCATCATACCTCATTGCATAGCATGCGGCATTAAGAACGCCAGCAATACACACAAACACGGAAGCCCCAAACAAACAGAGCTTGGAAGCTGGGTGGCCAGGCTGGCGCTGGGCAGGATGCTCCCGAGCAAGCATGGGGAGGGCTGTGCCCCGCTCTGCTCTCTCTCTGCTTCTGGCTGCCCAGCCACCTGTCCTTTGGGAGGTTGGCTTTATGGTTGTCCCTTTCCCACGCTGTGGCCTATTTCAGCCCACTTGGCCCTACCTCCTGGCTCGGGGGCAGGGTGGTGTTTGGCTACAGGATTGGTTCAGCCGTGGAGAAGTCGGCTTTAGGACATTTGTTGGAAATTTGGTGGGGGGGGCTCTCTTCCCCTCAGCATTGTGAAGCTGGAAAAAATAGCCTGGATCTGCTTTGTCACTGTTCAGGAGACCCTTCCTGAGAGTATAGGCAAGACAGGCCAGCAGTGAAGCAACGGAGAAAAAAGATAATGATCTTGATGGAGTGGCTGGGTCCAGCCGTGCCTGAAACACTGAAATGATATTTATTCCTGGACTGTCCACTATGGGAGCCAATTACCTTTATTTTTACTTGCCAAAGCCAGTTTGACTTGGGTTTCTGTCTGTCTCTTGCAAAGTGAAGAGTTAATACGGAGAGGTGACTTAACCTCTCTGAACTGGAGTTTCCTCATCTGTAAAATTATCTTCCTTATGAATTCTCAAAGGACTGGTGCTGAAAAACACCCAGCGTGCCCGCTGTAAGGAGCACAGATTATTTTTGTACAAAGCCTTTGGCCATTGCTGTCTCGTGATCCTTTCACAGACCCTGTGAAGTTCTTAGGACTGCGATTATGCTGCCCCACTTTCAGAGGAAGAATCCCGGCATCAGGGATGTTATGATGCCAGGTAGCTCCAGTTGGCTATTCTCTGTCCCTGCTCTCTGCCCCAGAGGCTGATGTGCAGAGACCGTGTCTGCCAGACCCAATGTCTCTCTATTCCCTCTGGTTCTGCCAATAGGGAGCCCAAGCAGGGAATGCACAGGACAGAGGAGAGGTCAAGGTATCCATCCCCAGCCTCACTCCCCTTGGGGTAGCCCCAGGCTGGCCATGCCCTTGACCAAAGGTCTATGCTCATCCTGTGGTGGCCCCTCCTTCCAGGTTCTAGTAACCACTCCCTTTCCTTGGACCTTGCAGTGTCAATAGCTGTGCTTCCCCTACTCCCTGCCAGCATCTTTATATTAACAAAATGTCCCTGTATTAAGCCTTTTTGGTTTATCCTGATTTGTGTGGACCATTAATGTCCCTCTGTCCAGAGACCAACAGACTCTGGTTCACCTGAGGTCACACAGCTATTTGAATCCAGGTGTGTGGCTTCTGCATTGGTGTGTTTCATCCCACCTGGCACTACCCACTGCTCTTGGGACCTTCCAATATCACCCCCCTCCAGGGCCCAGGGGAGCCCACACTCTGTCCCTGAAGTTTCCCAAGTCCCTGTCCTCTCACCCTTATCCCCAAGAGCCTCTCTATCCCCTCTGCATGCAGTTTGCACCTCTAACTCTTGGGAGTTGGTGTCTGCTGGGTGCCTACCTAATCTTTCCCTGGGTGCAGGGACCATCTCTCCAGTGTCCACCACCCAGCCACTCAGCTCCAGCCTGGGACCAGGCACATAGTTGTTCCAATGGCTCAACAGTCATTGGTTGAGTTCAATGATAAAGCCACGAGCAGCTCCCTATGGTGGGCCTATAGGAGTGTCCGCATCTGTGATGGCCTCTGCCCAGAACACCCTTCCTGCCTGCAGCTGCCCAAGGAACCCCTCCTCATCCTTCCGGACCCAGTTTGGGCATCCTCTGCTCTGGGAAGTCTGTCCTGGCACTGGTGGTGCATCACTTGGTTCTGTAGTGGCCCTTGCCTGGCTCTCTCCCGTGTGACCTGCTGTCCTCAGAGCCCAACTAATTCATCTCAGCTTTTCTGCCCATCACCAAACACTGTGCCTAGTGCACAACGGCACAAAACAAACAGCAGTGGCCATTTCTTTTACTTAAAACAAATTTCCTTGTCAGGGTATGTAGCAATCCCTGCTGTGTACATCTGCGGTTGCTCTCGCGGGAAGGCTGGGATCACTGGGAAATGTTCTTTTATGATAATGAGACCTGTGAAGGCAAGCACTGTACCCCTAAATGTGGGAGGACGCTGCTGTTGTCATCCAGAGAAGAGGCAGCTCCTTGGACAGGTAATAGGAGCAGGGAAGCCCCTTGTGGGCCAACCTGACAGCTTGGCCTGGGTCTTTTAGAATTCATAAGGAAGATTTATAGATGAGGAAACTCAAGTTCAGAAAGGGTAAGTCACCTCTCTGTATTAACTCTTCACTTTGCAAGAGACAGACAGGAACCCAAGTCAATCTAGAAAGCATTCCTGGCCAGCAGGGGTAAAGCTGGCATCTGCCTTTTAGGTAACTACAAAAGCCACCATTAATTAAGCACACAGTATGTGCTGAGCCTTATGCTTGGGGTTTAGCTCTCATAACACCATTATAAGAAGGTATTTTTTATTCCCATTTCTCAAACGAGGAACTGCACTGTAGAGAGATGAAATTCTCCCAGGAGAAAGAGCCAGGGTCTAAATTCTAATCCTAAAGCTTGGAAGCAGAGACAGAGAGGACCAGAGGGAGGAACCCTCTGAGGGTCCCCACCCTGACAATGAACCATTGTGCCTTGTAAGCCTGATTACTTGGCTACCTGTGATTTGGTGTGGGACTATTCCCTGGGCCCCATGTGGTTGGGCTGTAGGGGCCTAATGGGGGGTCACCTGGCTAAGCTTGGGTCAGGGTTTCAGGGAAGCAGGCCTGGCCTGAAACCTGAGCGTGGATCAGCTAGAAGGTGAGACTTGGGCACAGAGCCAGGGTCTCTGCTTTCCCCAGGGCCAGTGGCAGAGAGTAGTGGGCCCAGGCACCCTGTGGGCTCCTCTCCTCCCACTGCACAGCCTAGCACTGTGCTGGGCTGGTAGGGACAGAGACCCTCAGAACACTTGGGCTCAATGTAGAGTCAACAGGACTCAATTTTAAATGTTCTAATTACAGAAAAGCCACACATTAGATGAGCTTCCAAAGGGGCACCCCAGGTCTTCTGTATCCCAGCGATCTTCCCAGCCCCCTGCTCTGGTAACACTGGAGCAATGCAAACCAGCCCCCATGGAGTACGGTGAAGGCAGGTGCACCCAGATGCATGTCAAACCGTGCAATTATAAACCAAATGGAGATAAATTTCTAAATTATGTGCCACTTTAGCTTTTCTGTCCCACATTGAGCTCCAAGTGAGTTCTGGAGGAGAGAGAAGAAGCAAGGGCACCCAGGGTTAGGGAAGCAGAGGCTGGGACTGAGACTTGGGGTCTCGCCTCCCTTCCTAGGACCTTGCAAAGATGCCTGGGTGGCACAGGAGCTGCCCTCCTTCATTTTCTCTCCCTCCCTCCCTTTCAGGCAACCCAAGGGAGAGAGGCTCTGGATCCCAGTGGGTAATGCAGTATTGACAACTAGCTTCTCTCTTCTCTGTGACCAGCTTGGTGCACACAGATCAATGTGCCATCATAGCTGCTTTTTAGCCCCAGCTCCACCATTGGTGCTAACACAAGCGCTAGTGTAGGGATGGAGCTTGCCTGCTCTCCTGCCCGCCTCCCATGGTGAGAGCTGAGAGCTGAAAGGAAGAGGGCATGGAACTGGAGCAGTTGAGGTACCTGAGGGTGCCACAGAGTCACTGGATCATGACCCCACTGGTGGTGTCTTAGCATTCACAAGCTTTTGAAGGATTCCAGTAAGGTGCCTAGGTGTGACAGGCAGGGAAACTGAGGCCCTGAGAGAAGTAGCCTGCCAAAGCCCCTGAGCTCAGTGATGGGCAGTCATGTGACTGATGGGGGTTGGGTGGGCTTAGGCTTCCTGGAGGAAGGACACTTGAGCAGGGATTGCAGGTCGTGAGAGGAAGGGGGTGGGGTGTCCCCTGCAGGGAGAGGGGCCAGAGCAAGGGCTCCAAAGTGAACTGAGCACATTTCATCCTCCTCCGAAAAGGGTCAGAACTGGTGGAAAGAGAGACACCCTGCTATCACTCATGGCTTCTGTTCCAGAGAGGAGGAAGAGACTGAGGGAAGCTGCCCCACCCTATTACATCAAGTCCAGGAGGGCTTCCTGGAAAAGGGGGAAGATGGATTTCAGGCGGACTAGAGACAGAGCAATGGGCAGAAAGAGGGTGGCAGTCCAGCCCCAAGAGAGGCACAAAGGCATTAGGTGTCAGCAGATGTCACCTGGAGTCCTGGTTCTGCCGTCATCCACCTCTTAACCACACCATATTTCAGTTTCCCCATTTGTAACATGAGACTAAAAAATACCAGTTCTCTCTCAGGTGAGTGTGACGCGAAAATGAAACAGTGTAGGCAAGGCTGCTTTTGAACTGGGAATTGCCATATAAACATAAGACACTGCAGTCCAGAGTCCCACAGATGAGGGCTTGAATCCCAGCTTCGTCACTTCCCAGCTGTGTACCCTGCAAACAAGTTACCTAAGTGTTGTCATCAGTAAAGCGAGGACAGTGAGCCCCTAAATCACAATGAACGTGTGTACTCAGTGGGAGGGTGCGCCCTGGCACACAGCAGTTCAACGCATGCCACTGCTCTTTTGCTAGGGGAGAGTTGGCCACTGGGAAAGTGGCATACAGATATGGCCATGGGTCTGCTCAGCAGTCTGACCTCACCCGATTTCCCTAAGCCCCCATTTCTACAAGGAAAAATCAGAATGCTGATGCGAACCTCAGTGGATTGTAGTGAGAATGAAAACTGCTGAGAAGGGGTCCTAGCATATGGGGGACATTTAATAACTGATTGGGGCTGCTTCAACTGGCAGGGCCAATGAAGGTGGCAATGAATGAATAGGCCATGGGGAAGGAGCAGGGTAGTCGGGATTAGAAACACCCCCAGTCCCAACTGACACCAGTGTATTTCATTTCTGGGTAAAATGTATACAACTCTGACCACCAGGGTCAGCCCTGCTTTCTTCTCTTTGGTCTGGACCAAGCTCCTAGGCCCAGCCCGGAGGCTGGTCTCTGACCTCCCCACCTGGCATTGATGGATGCTCAGGCAGGCGATGGCCAGGGCTGCAGCCAGGATCGATACTCTAATCAACACCACACGGAACCCGCCAGCATTTTTTCCCCACTCCAAACTAGAGGTGGGGTGTGAGGCGTGGGGAGCTGCCGAGAGGAGAGGGAGATTAACTCAATGCTGAGTACTCGCTCGATGAATAATTGAATCAGTGGGTGGGCAGGAGGAATGGACACGGCAGGGGCCACACATGGGGGAGTGGAGGATCCTCTCCAGCTGTGACAGGGCTTAAGGCAGGGCCTCCTGGTTGCTGCGGAAGGAGATTTGAGATAGGGCATAGGCTCCCAGGGGAGAGGATGCCCTCTCCTGCTTTCTGAACCTTCTGCCTGCAAAGAATCCCCAGTGTATGTCCCAGCCCTTGGCTATGACAGCTCAGCACCTCCTTCAAAGTCTTGCCCCAGACCCTGGATCTGGGCTCCCACACACTCTGGAAACACGTTTTCTTCCATGGAGCCCTGTAGTGTGGGGGGTGGGCCAGCCAGGCTGTGTCTGGGGGCATCTGCCTGAGTCCCCTCTCCTGTGGGGCTCCAGTTCCTCCTCCATCCAAGGTTCAGAGCCTTTCTTCTGGCTGGGAGCTGACTGCTCTGTTCCAGTGAGGTGGCCGGGTCCTGCTGGCTTGCCTGCAGCAGTGCCTTTGTCTCCCTGCTGGCCTGCTCACCACGTGCCGAACTTTGCTCTCCCAAGTGGCCACCACAGTGCTGAGTGTCCAGGAATGTGTTGAGGCCCCTTGAGCTCCTCGGGCCTTGCTGCACTGCCTCTTTGGAGCTGGCCTCTGCCACCATCCTGAGCCCTGCACATACCCCACCATACTCTGAAAAGGAGGTCTGAGTCTCCCCCAGCTGCCCCTGGTCCTGGAAGCTACAGCCCAGGCATCTGAGCCCTGCAGGGTCACACCAATGCATGACCTCAGACAGGTCACTGCATCTCACTAGCCTCACTTCTCAGCTCTATAAGAGAAAGAATCCTCTCTGCCCTTCTGGCCCCACAGGGTTTCTAAGGGCAGAAAATGTGATAATGCTTTCTAATGGCCTGCGAAGGCTCAGCCAGGCAGTGGCGAGAGAGACCAGCTGAAGTGCAGGCTGCTGACTCCAGACCTGCTAATATCAACCCTCTTTGATCTGTATTTTATTTTTGGGTAACATGTATAAAAACAGAATTATATTGCAAAAACACAGCATGAAGACTGCTGCCCTGCACACCACCACATCTCCCAACTGGCACCAGCACTATCTCTTGGCCATGCCCCACAATGCCCTTCCCTATCAGCTGTCGCCTGCTGCCTGCCCCCTGAAATGGTTCTGAACTCTTCTTCCAGGTCACATTTCCCTCTATAGGCCTTTCCAAAATCAAGGTCAACCTTCTAACTACCCAACCCTAATGACTAATCTCTGCTGAAGAGAGAATGGGTGGCCACTTCCCAGGTATCGATTTGTATTTTAACAGGGACCTTCTGGAGTTGATGCCTAAATTTGTTTTAAAAGTCTCAGGGGAGGGCGGCACCTGTGGCTCAAAGGAGTAGGGCACCGGCCCCATAGACTGGAGGTGGAAGGTTCAAACCTGGCCCTGGTCAGAAACTGCAAAAAAAAAAAAGTCTCAGAGGAATCTAGCTAGGGAGATGCTTCTGGACAAAAGGACTTTGGGGGCTTCCTCCCCTCTCACTGTGAACCCAAATGCCTGCTGTGAAGCAGTCTCCACCCCATGTCGTAGCTCAGTGCTATAAGAAAAAGGGCAGAGGGTGGATGCGAAGGGCACAAGTCCCGGTGCCCACTGCCTGGCTTTGTCACCTGTCTTACTCTGACACTGGGCAAGTGCTGTGCCTTAATCTCTTGCTTGGAAATGGGGCTAATAATTTTATCACTCACCTTCTAGGCTGGGCGTGAGGGTTCAAGGAGGTAATTCGAGTAAAGTGCATAAAGCGATGCCCAGTAGAGTCCAGGCTTGGCTGGTGCTAGCTGTGATTAGTAGGGTGTAATTAGAAGCAGTCAATACCTTATAAATGACCCACACTGTGGATGCCCTTCCATACCCCACCCTCCATCTCTCCAATCAACTGTCCGCCATCAGCATCCGCACTTCACAGGTGGAGGAATGGAGGCTCAGAGCAGGTCTGCTCACCTGCCAAGGGCAGACTCTTCAGCCCCACCGCTTCCGTAAAGCTGCCTGAGTCTGGTTGGTTTCAAGGTCAGGCTTCCCTGCAGAGAGCACCGGCCACCTCCCCGAGGCTGCCTCCTCTTCCCAGGCAGGTGACACCCTCCCTGGTCCCCTCTCCAGTTTCTCTTCTAAGTCTTCTTCTTCCGGAACTTTGTCACCGAGCCACTGTGTCCCTCCATCTGTTGTGCTCATCCTCACTGTGGCTGGAGGGCCTGACCTAGTTAAGGGGCGGCTGGCGAGGGAAGGCTACGAGTGTGCATGCGAGCGTGTGTGTGTGTGTGTGTGTGTGTGTGTTATGTGAGAGAAGGAGAGCACAGAGTGTGTGTGTGTGTGCGTGTGTGTGCGTGTGCACGTGGATGCATGTGGAAGGGAAGAGCGTGTGAAACAGGAGCACACAGTGGGCCATGGAGAGTTCCAGGCCTGGTGGCAGAGCTGGGGAACTTCAGCTGGGCTCTGCTGATGACTGGCCCTGTGTTTTTAAATTAGGGCAGAATCCAGCAGGGAGTAGGTGCTCCATATGTGCCCACTGAGGAGATGAATGTGCTCCCGGTGTAGGCTCAGGACAGCAGTGTCCTGGGCAAGGCCAGGGGAGGGGCTTCTCTCCTCCCAGGGCAAAGTGCCCTTGTCGGCCTGGCAGGGGCTGCTGTCTGGGACTGTGTGTATGTTTGGGAGAGGATCCTCAAGCTTTCCTGGCCAATGCCCCATCTGTGGACCCTGTCCTGCATGAAGAAGCCGACTTCTACCTGCTTTTGGTACCTTCTGCGGGCGCCATGGTAGAAACTTCTCAGGCCCTGGCCTTATACAGGCCTGGAGATGAGTCCTGCACTGACCAGCTGGGTGACCTTGGGCAAGTTGCCTAACTTCTCTGAGCTGCACCTTCCTCTTCAGCAAAAGGAGGCTCATCTCCCTGTATGATGGTCTCTAGGGGATTTTAAGAGGATACAACGTGATGGACAGGACCTTCATGAGTGGGGGCTAGTAGGGATATTTGCCTCTGATCTGTCATAAGCCCGACAGATTCAAGATGACTCATGCAAAGCTCCTTGCGGAGTGCACTCCGTGCCATAGAAACTCGACAATAGCAGTAGCTTCTAATAATTCAGTGGCCAGTTCTCCTTCCAGCAGGCCAACCACCCGCTGTGCTGCTGAACTTGGCAGACTGCTCTGCAGCCCGTTAGCCAAGCCCAGGAGCTATCTACGGTGTTTTATCTTCCAGGGATCCCTGGTCCCAGGGAAATCAGCCACCAATTAACTTTCCATCAGGGATGAAGTTAACTGGTCTCTGGGATAAATTGGTACCCAAGACCACTGTCTGGGGGCACTGATGGGGCTGGGAGCCTGGGCTGGGAAATGCCATTTGGCAGTGGAGGATTTAAAGTCAGCCCTTGGCCTTCACTTGCTGACTGGTGTGGAGCTGGAGCAGGCTGAGTTCAGGGGCCAAAGGGCTTGGTGGGAGGCACGTGCCTCTACTGGATACTGGTCGGTGGTGCTGGGGTGGAAGGGAAGAGAAGCTCAGGAACCTGCAGCTTGAGCTCAGAAAGCCCCATCTAGTCTCACGCTGGAGTCTGTGAGTCTCTGAGCTCTGTCTCGGGGCTGAACCAGTGCCTGCAGGCAAGGATGAAGTTGTCTGGGCATCAGTTTCCCGTCCTGCGAAATGAGGGTGAGCTCCAGCATTCCTCTCTGAATCTCAAGGGCTGATAAGATGCCGGAGACAGCACTCTCCCGCCCAACAGCAGGTGCAACCTCCAGAGCCTCTGGGCAGGTTTCCCGCCTCTTGCCTCAACATCCATCTCACCCAGGGGGTCTGCCGCCCTCCTTTGACTCTCCCTGACCCACTGGTCTGCGGCAAGTGGCTGATGTGCTGAGACCTTCCCAGCCCTCCCCGTGGCCTGGCACAGGCCCTTGCCGGAGAACACATTTTTGCTCCATTAGGCGGGCATGTGAAATGTACGCGAAGGTTCCTGATGGGAACAGGAGCTGCCGCCACATAAAACATGCAGAAAATGAAACACTCAGTCTCCTCCTAGACCTGGTAATGGCCGTCGTGTTGCATGTTATCAGCCATCAGAGCACAGGGCCAGAGTGGAGCGAGAGCCGACGCCTATCACGGCCGGTGGATAAACAACTCGGCTTGTGGCAAATAAAATGGGGAAGTTGAAATACAGTTGCCGTTTAGTTCAAGTTGGATATTAATAGCTTCAGGGACAGGCTCAAAAAGAAATAGGGGAGGGGAAGGAGAGGGAAGAAAGGGAACTGCGAACACCATTAACATCCAATTTCCTCAGAGGATGGGAAGCGTCTGAGGCTCTGGTCCCCGGAGCCCGGGAGGGAGGGGGACCGAGGTGCTGCTGTCAGAAGGTGCTGACGCTGCAACTTTCCTTCCCAGGAAGCAGCTCCCACTAAGGGACTGAGGGCTCGAGGATGCTGCTGGCCTGTGGAGGCCTGGGCACCATGGGGCACCTGCTGCCTCCCTGGCACCTCACAGTGTGCAAACACGTGTCCCCTGCTCTGTGACACTGTACATGTTGCTCTCTGACCTGTAGGAGAGAGGGACATGACCACACCTATGTGGACGTTCTGTGTGACCTGCCTGCATCTTCCCGGGCTAGTGGCCTCTCCTCCTCAGCTGTCCATCCTCAGAGACCTGTCCTCAGGCTGGGAGGTCATCTCCAAGCCCTCATGATGACTGCAGACCCACTCAGGGGCACAAAAGACTGAGCCCTTTTGGAGTGGGGATACGTTCTCAGCTGATCTATGCTCCAGAGCGCCATGGGCATCAGGCCAAAGCTTATTCCCCTGCCCCCCCAGACCCCGTCCTTCCTCACCCCCTTCCATAACCAACTTCTCTTGCTCCTTTGTAGGCTTTCCTGAAGGAAGTCACGTGCCCCAAATCCCTGCCTCAAGCTCTGCTTCTAAGGAGCCCAGACCTAAGACTAGCTGGGGGACCTGGTGCAAGTCCCTTAACCCTTCCCAGGCCTCAGTGCCTGTGTCTGTGAAATGGGGGAATAACATCAGATTATGGGATTGCTGAGCACCCCAAGGAGAGGCCGTGGGTGAACAACTCTGCTCTCTGTCAGAGACTGGGACTCGTGTCATCTTGCTGCTGTGACAAATGACCACAAAGTTAGGGGCTTAAAGTGCATTTGCTGTCTTTCAGTTCTGGCAGTCACAAGTTCAAAACAGTCTCACTGGGCTAAAATCAAGGTGGCAGTAGGGCTGTATGTCCTCCTAATGTTCTAGGAGGGAATCTGTTTTCTTGGGGTTCCCACTTTGGAGGCTGCTGTATTCCTGGGCTCCATGGTGAATTAATTCCTCCTCTTCCAAAGCCAGCAATGGCCTGCAAAGATCTCGTGCTACACCCAGTCTGACACTCCTGCCTCCCTCTGTGATTCTTGTGATTACATGGGGCCCACCCACGTAATCCAGGATAATCCCCATCCCATGACCCTTAATTTAATCACACACCAAATTGCTTTGGCCACATAAGATCACATATTCACAGACTGCCAGGATAGGAGGAGATGGACGCCTTGGAAGGGGCATTTTACACCTCCCCCTCATGTATTTGCATTTGCTCTCCCTAGGCCTACTAAGGCCTGCTTTGAGACTAAACTATGTCTCTCTTTAAAGATCCTAGTGAGGATCAAAGGGCATGATGGACTTGCAAATGGGGAGTCTGAAAGGAGAGACAATCTTGCCAAGATTCTTTCTTCTGGAGGCCTTCTGCCTGCTTTTCTGTGGGCAAAGTTTTCTGAAAATGCCCCTGTAGGGAAGACATTGTTGTGCTCTTAGTCTTGGGGTCAGGAGGTCCCGGTTTCTGGGCCTGGTTATAGAGAGGAGTGAAGGGTCCTTGGCCATTTTTTACCCCCTATTTGCACAGAGCATGTCTGCCCGGGGTTAATTTTCAGCAGGGTTGGGTGTCAGGACAGAGAGGGAGGAGCAGCTGCACAAACACTGGCGTCTGTGGAGTAAGAAGGTGCTTGGGACTGAGTTGCTGGCTATGGCAGGATCGGAAATTTGGCCCGTGGCAGATGGACTTCTGGTACCGTCTTTGTTTATTCTCTAAAGTTCCTTATGAAATGGCAGCTAGGGTCAGCTGTGTTGAGGGGAAGAAAAGAAGGGGGTTTGGGAACACTTGGGTTAGAGAGACGGGTGGCAGGGGAAGGGACTGGATGCATGAAACAGCAGAGGAACACATGGGGGCCTCGGGTGGAGGTGAAGCCAGGGAGGGCATCACATCTTCCAGCCTGGCTTAAGCACCCCCTACCAGTTGCATCACCCCATCATGATGATCTGGGCAGGTGTCTGTACACTCGGCTGAACTGGGAGACCCCGGTGGGCAGGTGCTGTCCTATCCTGCTCCCAGCACTTAGCACAGGCTCTATGAACACTCACTGAGGCACCCAGCCAGGGTCTACCCACACCCTCACCACTTGTGCTTCGCTGCCATGTCTGTTCGTGCAACTGAGCCAAGTCCCCAAAGCTCCCTGGGGACGGACCCCAGCCTTTTTTATGTTTTCAGAAAAGCTTCTTGAAACTTTCCATTTGGCTTAAAAACCATGATGTGAATACTGGCCAGGAAGGCAGGAAGTTTGAGAGCAAGCTTTCGGTGTTAGAATTCTCTGACCAACCTTGGGCACGTCACTTTCCCCCTCTGGACTTCCTTTTCATCATCTATTAAATGAGGGTTTGGTCTGAATCAATGATTCTCAACTTTTTGCCAGCATCAGAATAACCTGGAGGACTTGTCAAACCACAGATGAGAAGCCTCACCTATATTTTCTGATTCCATAGACGAAGAATGTGCTTTTCTATTAGGTGACACAGCTGGCCCTAGACCACTGGTTTCCAAATGCTGGTCTGGTTGCATCAGAATCACCTGCGGAGTTGTTGGTTTTTGTTTTTTTTTTCAGAGACAGAGTCTCACTCAGTCACCCTGGGGTTGAGTGCCATGGTGTCATAACTCATCGCGACCTCAAACTCTTGGGGTTTAAGTGATTCTCTTGCCTCAGCCTCCCAAGTAGTTGGGACTACAGCTATTTTATTTTTTTATTTATTTTTAGAGACAAGGTCTCACTCTGGCTCAGGCCGGTCTTGAACTCATGATCTCAGGCAATCGACCTGCCTCAGCCTCCCAGAGTGCCAGGATTACAGGCGTGAGCCCCCGTGCCTGGCCTATATCTGTATCTTCTTATCAAAATTCCTAAGTAATTCTTATGTGGAATCATATTTGGGCATCCCAGGCTGCAGGGCCTCCAAAGTTGTTTTTGCTTTTTTTTTTTTTTAAGAAGAATTCCATTGAGGTATAATTAATATGAATTGCACACATTTAATGCATTAAATAAAAAAAATGGCACATATATACCTCTGTGAACGTCATCATAATTAGGATACTGAACGTATCTATTACTATTGCTATCCATATCCCCAAAGTTTCCTCATACATCTTTGTAATCCTTCTTTCCTACCCCTCCCTGCTCCAGAATTTGTAACTCCCTGTAGCTCTAAACCAGGTTGCTGGTTTCCATTCTGAAGGCAGGAATAGGGTTTACAAAGAGAAGGTTTCGTCTCAGGCCCAGTGAGAAGGGGTGTGCCCAGCTGGGTAGCATCTCTGTGGGGATGGTGCAGTGGGGGGTATTGGGAGTGTGGTCAGGCAGTGATGTTATGGAAGCCAATGAAGGTTAGAATCATCTCCGACTGAGGAAAACTCCACATCCACCCAGGTGAAGGGAGGGAAGGCGGGGTGGGACTGAGCCAGATGAGACCGAGAAAAAGGGGCTGGGCTAGTGGGGTAGCTGGCAATCCAGGCTAGACTGGGCCCAGGTAGACTAAGAGGTAGAATTTTCCTGGCAGGAGCTGGGGCTCTCAGCTTTGGTTCCTCTTTCTTAGTCAATTTAACAAACATATGAAACACCTACAAGGTGCCAGGCACTGTGCTAAGCCCTGGGAAATCCAGCCTCCTGTAGGCGCTGTCAATAAATGCCACCATTGCTGTGAGGGAAATAGCACAGAAGAGCTGGGGTAGCCCTTCAGGGATGTGCACCCCCAGCCCAGAGGTTCTGCGGAGATGTCCTTGTCACGAGTCACAGGCAGGTATGAATACCAGAGCTGAAGATGGCTGAGAGATGGCTCCTCCGAGCAGTAACCACAGCTGGCGAGTCTGATGGTGACGGCAAGTGAAACCTGAGGCTCGGGGAGTTGAGCCATATCCACGTTGTCCCTGTACTCAGGGGGCGTGAAGATACTTGGGCTTCGTCATAAAAGCAAGGTGGAGGGGACTTCCCTGGGAAGGAATGGAGAAAGACTCCCAAAGAGGATGAAACCCCTGTCTGTAGTTCTCCCTTCATGTCCTTACTGCAGAGATTTGACAACCCTGTGTCATCCTTAAAGAGTGTGTGTGTGTGTGTGTGTGTGTATGGAACAAGCCGCATTTCAATCTTTCACTCGTTCATTAATTCTTTAAATGAGTCAACTAATTTGTTAACCTGTTCCTAGCTAGGCGCTGTGCTGGTGGTGGTGGTGGGGGGGTGTAGCATGGGTGAGGCAGGGAAACTCGTCCATGTGCAAACCGGATAGATTTTTGGAAGGCAAACACTCTGGAAAACCAGCATTTGATCTGGAAACAGAACATCACTGGCCCCTAGAAGTTGCCTTTTCCTGCCTCTCTCATTCCCTCCACCAAGGGCAGCCTCCATCCTGACTTCTAACTCCACAAATCAATTTTACTCCCCTCTTTAAAAAAACAACTCTGTATAAATAACCATATCATATCTATTCATTTGAGTCGGGCAAAATTCCCCTCGGCGCTGTTAGTGAGATTTATTTAGGTCATGTGTGGTTGTAGTTTGTTCCTTGTCGTTGATGTGTAGTATTCCTTTGTTTGATTACGTGCAATTTATTTTTCCATTCTTATGCTGATGGGTATTTGGATTGTTTCTAGTTGGGCTATTATGAACAGTGCTGCCGCAAAATTCTTGTATAATATTTTGGAGCGTGTTTGCAGGCACTTCTGGGGGAGTGGGATTGCTAGGTTGGAGTGTGTGCTTGTTTTCAGCTTTAGGAGATACTGTCTGTGGGGTTGGGTGTCCTGGCTCACGCCTGTAATCCCAGCACTTGGGAGGCCGAGATGGGTATATCGCCTGAGCTCGCAGGTTGGAGTCCAGCCTGAGCCAGAGCAATACCTCATCTCTGAAAAAATAGCTGGGTGTTGTGGCAGGTGCCTGTAGTCCCAGTCACTTGGGAGGCTGTGGCAAGAGAATCACTTAAGCCTAAGAGTTTGAGGTTGCTGTGAGCTGTGATGCTACAGCACTCTAGTGAGAGTGACATAGTGAGACCCTGTCTCAAAAAAAAAAAAAAAAAAGAGAGAAAGTGGGCAGCCCCTGTGGCTCAAAAGAGTAGGACGTTGGCCCCATATGCCAAAGGTGGCAGGTTCAAACCCAGCCCTGGCCAAAAACTGCAAAAAAGAGAGAGAAAGAGATACTGCCTGTGGTGGCTGCCTCTCTGATGGCTCCACACCATTCCTATGTCTTGGTCTTCATATCCTTGCGCAGCCCCCTCCTCTTGAGTTTAGTCTGAATTCACTGACTTATCTCTAACAAATAGAATATGGTGGAAGTCACGGCCTGTCACTTCTGAGATTGCAAGGACACTGTGGCTCTGTCTTGGGTGCTGTCTCTTGCTCAGCTAGCTGCTATGAAGAGGTCCACAAAGCAAGCAACTGAAAAATGCCTCCAGCCAACTGCGTAAGAGGAACTGACTGAGTCCTATCCACAACCACGTGAGCGAACGTCGAAGCTGACTCTTTTCCAGTGGCGAAGACCATAGTTTTGACAGCAACCTCATGAGAAATCTTGAGCTAGAGGCAGCAAGCTTGGCCACACTGTATTCCTTACCCACAGACACTGTGAGGTAATAAATGTTTGTTGTCTGGATGCCAGTATGTTGGGGGGTAATTTGTTACACAGCATTACTGTAGATAACGCATATGCTGCTGAGCTCTTTTCTAAAGAGGCCACCCTCATTTATATTCCTGCCAGAAACGACAAGTTCCAATTACTCTACATACTCGACCACATGCAGTATCAGCTGTCTTTTTGTCCTTTGGTCGTTAAGATGGGCGTGTGGCAATATTGCATTATGGTTTTTCACTTGCATTTCTCTGATGAATAATGAAGTTGGACACCTTGTGCTAATTAGCCATTCAAAGATCCTCTTCCTGAAGTGCTCCTTCAAGTCGTGCCTGTTTTTCTAGTGGGTAATTTATCTTTTCCTTGTTTGTCGAAATTCTTTTCATGTTCTGGTTATGAGTTCTTTGTTGAACATCTGTATTGCAAATATCTTCTATTTTACAGCTGGCAGTTTCGCTTTCTATTTTAGAAGTTCTTTGGAAATATTTTCCAATGTACAGGGATGTACAGGGAAGTTACAAGCATCCAAGTTGTACAGGAGTTTGAGCGCAGCCTTTACTCAGATTCACCTTTTGTTAACACTTGACATCATTAGTATTAGCATTGCTATTCTCTTCCCACGCCCCTCTCTCTCCCTCCCACACACAATGAAATGTTTTTCTGAACCCCTGCAGGGTAAGTGACATACGCAACTACCCTTTCCTCCCAAATAGGTCAGTATGCAAAGACATGCTTCTTAGAACTATTCTCTTCCACGACCACGCTGCAGTTATCAGCTTCAGTCAATTTCACATTGATGTGATACTTTTATCCAATCTGCTACCTGTGTGCCAATATTCTCAGCTGATCTAATAATGTGCTTTCTAGCATTTTCCCTTCCAGTACCGAATCCCGTCTAGGATCAGGTATTGTGCTCAGTTGTCACGTCTGCTCAGACTTCTTTAATCAGGAACATTTCCATAGCCTTTGTCTTCTATGACATTGACATCTGGAAGACTATCACTCCTCCCCTTCTTCTCGTTCGGGTAGAATGTTCCTCGTTTGGTTTGTCTGATATTTTATCACGATGAAAGGAGATACTGCACTGCCAGCTAGAATAGGATATAGGTGATGTGTCCTTCTTAGCATCTCACAGCTGGAGCCACACAAGGTCCTTCCTTTGTACCTTAATTTTGATCGCCTGTCTAGGTGCTATCCAGCTTCAACATTGTATGGTCACGACTTTTTGCTACCGTGGGGATTGGCAGGTGAAGACCATGCAAATATTCTGCTTCTCATCAAAATGTCCCCTAGATTTAGCATCCATTGACGATTCTTGCTTGAACCAATCCTTACTGTGATGGTCCCAGAAAGACGATTTTCCAACTTAACTCTCCTTCCACTGTTGCTAGTCAGCCGTTGGCTTTCTACAGGGAGCAGGAGCCCTCCCTTTGAAGATTTCTTAATTTTAATGACATCTGCTTTTTTTTCCTTTATAGTTAATGCTTTTCATGTCCTGTTAAAATGATTTTTTTTCCTACCTCAAACTCTTAAATATTTTTTCTATGTTTTCTCCTGAAAGCTTTATTGTGAGACCTTTGACATTGACGTCTGTGATCCATCTGGGATTGTTATTTTTTTTTCCTGATGAAGATGTAAAATAGGAGATCAAGACAAACTTCTTTTCCACTTGGAAATCCAACTGACCCAAGTGTCTTTATTGATAATTGTTATTTACATAAGAAATGCATGAATACGTTCCCCCTTTTAAAAATGCAAAGGCAATCAGAGAATGCTGGAACCTCCTGCCCATCCGAATCAGTGTCCCCTCCCTGCAGGGGGGGGTCTGTCAGAAGTAGCCAAGGCTATCTGTTTGTTACATCCTTCTAGAATGTTTTCCTGAACAGATGCACTCTGTTCTGCTTCCACCCCTGCCCCTAGTGTATGAGTCACTCCGTAGCTCCCTGTTTTCACTCAGCGGTTGATCTTGGATCACTCTTGTGTTGGTGCATAGAGATCTCCAGACGGTTACACTAGATTACGTGTCACACATATGCCACACGTGATAGGCGGTGTCAAAGCACATATTTGATGCCACTTGTTCAGTCATTTGTAGATTTTTAAGTTGCTTCTCATGTTTTGTTTTGCTACCCCTATGATGTTTATGCACCATTGTAACATTTGGGTGGACGAAGGGTGAAGCTGGGCATCTAGAAGGTACTGGCTCGTCCTGGATTCAGGACAAGCAACGGCTCATTGAGTTTAGTTGACTTACCCAGGTTCACTTGGTCAGTTGGTGGCGAAGCCGAACATTAAACCTAAGTCTTGGGAGGCTAAGTCCAGTCCTCTACTCTTGACACAGCCCTACCTAGGGCATAGCTGGCCTCCCTGGCTGCCCAAGTCTGAGCTTCCCTGTCCTCTTTCTGCTTCATCTCTCTCCAAGGCTCTGCTCTCCAGGAGTTAAGACTACAGTACAACTCCAGAACCTGCCCCAGGCCTCCCCTCCTCCCAAGCTCCATGGGTTTAAAACTCTTCCAGCTTCCAAGATTCCCCTGCAGGACAGGCAAGAACAAATTTGGAAGCAAGGGAGGCTTCAGTCCTTAAATCACATGTTGGGCAAAATAATCAAAGAATCTTCCCCAAATTTGTCAACGACCCGTGCTGGGCCTAGCTGCTCAGTAATGACTCCCACCTGATGACAGCTCTCAAGAAAATGCGTTTTGGAAGCAATCAGTATATGCTGAATAGGATCCTATTTTACAAGCATTTTATCTACTCTTAAGGACACGGGAGATGAGGGAAACAGATAAGCCTCTCTATTAATATTGATTAGACCATTATCTATCTGAAAAAGAGATTTTAGTCAGAGATGATTGCATCTCACCAGAGCAGCCTTCCTTCCTTCTCAAATCGAATCGTTTCATCTGCTGTTCTGCGCTTGGGGGTGCGGGAGGGAGACCGTGTAGGCTTTGCTCCTTCATGCTGGGCAGACCAGGCAGAAGGCTGCTGAGTGAGAGGACCACGAGGGCACTTAACACGTTTTCTTACCAGCCCCACAGGAGGCTTAATAAGACGTAGATTTAAAAGGAAACAGCAGCAGGAAGGATGGAGGTTAGATTTTAGGGATAACTGTTTGCTTTCTAGAAGAGTTCAGAAGCTGAGGCGAGAGTACCTTCTCTTCTGAAACAGTTTCATAATAAAAAAAAATCAAAGGGCATGAACAGGCCTTTTAATTATGGATCATCAAAGAAGACTGGTAAACATGACATGTTCAACCTTACTAGCAATCAAAATAATGTGATATAGAAAAATAGTTTCCCCATCAGATCGGTCACAGGTTTTTCTTTTTTTCTAAAAGCATCATACCCAGTGCTGGTGAGGATGTAGCGAAACTGGATTCTCATGCATTCCTGGTAGAAGTTTAGGTGAGTACAACCTCTTTTTTTTTTTTTTTTGCCATTGAGGCATTTTATTTTTCAGTATGTATTACATCCCTAGAAAAAGAATCCCAGGATTTCCCCTCCTGTGTATTTTCTTCTTGCTTTTTTGTGGTCCAGGATGCCAGCTTAAGTTGTCAGTACAATGAAACCAAACTGGCGGGATGGGAGCAGAAAATCTGCCATTTTTGTAGATCTTTGAGTTGCGCATCCAATCTTGGGCTGATCACTTCACACTTGTTTAACCTGCCTGTGAGGTTCACAGCAATTTTCCCAGCTCTGTGATCATGGATGGTTTCAAACGAGCCCATGTCACCTTGCTTCATCATCACAGTTAGAAACTGGACAATGACTTTGAAGCCTTCTAAGACCCGGGCGTTTTCCTCTCTTTTTGGCATCGCTGATGCTCATAAGAGTATCAGCCTGCACATTCATGTGCCCTGTTATGGTGGCATCGAAAGATAGAAGAAAAAGGACAGGTGGGGAGAGCACATGGAGTTATCAGAGTACAATCTTTTTGGAAGACAGTTTGATGATATTTATCAAGGACCTACTTTCTGTCAAGTCCAGGTTAGAACCCGGGTAGACAGTATTCAGTGAAACTAAGTCTTTGTGCTCACAGAGCGCACCGTTTAGCAGTGGAAACTGAAAATTAACAAGTGAAAATGCAACTAAATATTTGCAACTTGGGAAGAGCCCTAAAGGAAACGAGGGAGCCAGGGTGGGAATTGAGGGTTGGGAAAAGGGGGGTCAGTGAAGATTTTCTAAGGAAAAGCTTTGAGCTGAGTCATGTGTGATTAGAAAGAACAGGCCACATGAAGAGAACAAAACGGTCCTGGCAGATGGAGCAGCATGTGCTAAGGTCCTATGATGGCGGAGGTCTTTTGGTGAGCTGAGAAGAGGCCAAAGAGGACATCTTAGAGGTGGAGGCGGGGAGCGTGGTGGGAGGCAGGAGAAGAGGGAGGTGGCCGGGTGATGCTTTGTGAATGTTGACCTGCCCTCTATGTGGGGCAGGGAACCCATGCAGTCTGCTTTCCCTGTGTTAGAAGGACCACTCTGGCTGCTGGAAGATGGGTTGGGAGGGTCGTAGGGGAAGAAGGAAGGACAGTCAGAAGCCTGTGGCAGCAGTGGAGAGAGATGACAGTGGCTGTAACTAGGACTTGGCTTGGGCTGTATATCCAAAACCCTATAGAAGTGTAGACCCTGGGGCCAGCAATGCCACGCCAGGAGATAATCAGATACACACAGAGATTTACATACAAGTACATTTGTTATGGATTTAGGTATAAGCACAAAAAACTGGAAACAACTTCACCAGGAGGGGGCTGGTTAAAACCTCGTGTAGACAAAGCCTGCTGTATAGTTACAGAAATTATTGTTTTAGAAGACTAGCAACACAAGAAAATGCTTCCATCGTATCGTCAATGAAAAATATCAGATACACAACAGAAACTACATTACGATGCTGGCTAAAAACCAAATAGGGGGTTTTCTTTCTATTCAAAATAAACACCAACATGTTAATAGCAACTCTCTGGGTCACTCAGGGTTTATTTGCATTTTCCTCTATTTTCCAGTGTTGTCCAAATGTCTTACAGTAAGTACATACTTCTATACTTAAGAAAACATAAAATTACTTTTTAATGAAAAAGTAAATCTCTTTAAAAGAGCAAGGGTCAAGTGTGAGAGCGGGAAAGGGGGATGTGGGGAGGATAGGGTCAGATGGCGGTCACTGTTCCCCTTCTTGGACTGAGACACCCCCCCTGCCCAGGGAGACGCTTCTTAAAACCCACTTAGTGGCCAGGCGTGGTGGCTCACACCTGGAATCCTAGCAGTTGGGAGGCCAAGGTGGGTGAATTGCTTGAGCTCAGGAGTTCGAGACCAGCTTGAGCAAGAGCGAGACCCCATCATTACTAAAAATAGAAAAACTAGCCAGGCGTGGTGGCGCACACCTGCAGTCCCAGCTACTCAGGAGGCTGGGGCAAGAGGATTTCTCAAGCCTAAGAGTTTGAGGTTACTGCAAGCTATGACACCAGGGCACTCTACCCAGGGTGACAGAGTGAGACAAAGCAAGACTCTGTCTCAAACAAACAACCCAAAATCCACTTCACGCTTCCTCCTCCTGTCCTACTCTGCGTGTTTTTCACAGGCTTCAGTACAAAGGGCTCCATGCACAGGCTGCCTGTGGTCAAAACACAGGGGCTGAAGAATGAAGATGCCTGGGCTCCATCCTGGCACGTTGTTCCATCTGGGGACCTTGTCCTTACCCCCACGCCCTCTATCTTCTCTGTCTCAACCTTCCTCACTGGAGGCCATGAGTGTGGCTAGTGGGAGAGGGACTGGGGAGCCAGCCTGCCTGGGTTGGAATCCCTGCTAGGTTCAGCCCCCTTCACTGTAGGTTGGAGATGCCTACAGTGCCTGGCCCACAGAGCTGAGGGGGTGCATGAGTGGAGACATGCAGAATCCTTAGACACACAGCCATACTGAGGACAGGGTCGCTGCTATGACTCTTCCAGTTGCTCAGGCCCCAAACCAAGAGCATCCTTGTCTCCTACTCTCCTCATTCCAGCACCCACGCCATCAGCAAATCCAGGGGCCGTCTACTTCCCCTTCCCGCAACACTGCTGCCCCAGGGCCCACGTGCCCACCCTTTCTTGCTAGTGGCCACAGTGGCCTCTGAGGCATCCCCAGCTTCCATTCTCATCTCCTTTCAGTCCGGCATCCTCTTGCCAGCCAGACGTGAGCAATCCATGAAAATCAGACCACCTTACTCCTCTGCTGGAGTTTTAAACAAAATCCAAGCTCCTTACCATAGCCTACAAGGTACTAATGAATCATCCAACAGGAAAAAAAAAATAGAAATTTAAACACGAATGAAAAATGAAACGTTATTTTTTCCCTTCAGATCAGCAAAGATTTTAAAAATAAAAATAATCCCTAGAGTGGGTGAGGAGATAGTGAGACTGCACTCTTTATTACTCCAATCCTTTGTGGTGAGGGAGGGACGTCTGACAAGGAGACTGAGAAGGAGTCCAAGAACAAGGGGGGTTTAGGGAAGCCCAGAGAGGGGAGTGTTTCCAAAAGGAAGGTGGTCTCTCAGGTCAAAGGCCATTGAGAGGCGAAATAAGATGAGGACAGAGAAGCAACCATGGCTTGTGCCACAGCAGCTCCATTGGAGGGGAGGGGCAGAGAGAGGACCCCAAGAATGATGATGGCCTAGTGTATATGTGTGTGTGTTGGTGGTGGCAGCAGCTGTGGCAGGACAGAAGATGGGGGACTGCCTGGGAGGTTCCTACTGCGAGGCCAGTAGGCAGTGAGAAGCGGGAAAGTAAGAATTTCAAGAAACTGATATTTGCTAAATGTCCCAAAGGGGACGGAGCCCACCTTAAAACTCATTAGGAAAAACAAAGGCAAGTGCCTGAGTTTGATGAGCTTGGTTCTAGTTGGCAATTCCTGCTGGAGCCTTCTTAATTTCCTGGGTAAGTAAGATCCCTTTGATCACTGCCTTAGAGAAAACTTAATTCTGATAAGGCATGTCTGAGTTTGTATCTATGGGGGGATTCTCCACAGGGGAGATGAGCTGGTGATGTAAGGGCCCCACACCAGGAGAAGACAAATAACTGTGTGTGTGTCTCTCAGTTCCAGCTGGGAGGGCAGGTAGGGGCCTCTTTGTTTGGATAGGGTAATTGGGTAAGGATAGGGTTAGAGCTATTGTTTGGAGCTTAAAGGCAGTAACAACACTTTCAGTTTGGGTGTTTCAAAGCATGAGTTTGGGAGAGGCAGCATGTAAGAAAACTCCTTTCCCTGCTAATCTGGGGTCCACTGTTCCTTCCAAATCCTGTTTAGCCTGCCACTTCTAGGAAGCCTTCCCTCTCACCCTCACTTTTGGCTGTGACCAGTACTTTCTTTGAGACTGAGTTGGCTTAGACAGATTCATGTCACCGGACCAAGAGGGGGATGCTCACACTCCAGCATCTAGAGGACTCTCAGAGCTCTGGGCCTTGGTTTCCTCATCTATACACGACAGAGGATGAGGAAGATTCTTATCCTTGGAGTTTCTGGTCCTGAGGGTGCTCAGGAGAGCAGGCTTAGCAGGGAAGCTCAGCAGGCATCCCTGATAATACTGTGAACATCTATTATCCATAGGACCTTATCAGTGTTATTATCTGCACACATTAGCTCACTTATTTCATCAAACTCAGGAATTACAACCATTTTCTTTTTGCAGATAAGGAATGAGTGACTTAGAGATGTGAAATGAGGTTGGTCTGATTGGGAATGCTGAGCTGTATTTGACACCATCACTTGGCTTGTGCAGGGACCTTGCAAAGAACCTGGGGAAGGGCCAGGTGGACTCTGGGGCGCCTTCTCCCAGCATCAGCAGGGAGCTCCCCATACCTCTCTGATCTTTTGCTCTGCTGACTTTGGGCTCTGTTTCTCTGCCTTGGAAGCGCCTAGGTGTCAGGATTGCACACTGTTTTTTCTCTAGGTCAAGGACTGAAAAATTAAATTCCTACAGGGCCAGGCAGTAATTAAGTGAAGTGGGCAGAGTAAGTGCAAATACGTTTGTTGCCTGAGTGGCGGCGACAGCGGCTCCTGAAGAGCATTTGCTTTTTAGAGGGCAGCTGCTCCTCAACTCCAGACAATCATTACCTCCTGGGATTACAGCTCAGTGTTGTCAGAACCTCTGATCTTTTGAGAAAAACGAAATCTCCTGATTTTTAAAAGTTAGCTCAAATCTGTTCTGAGCAGTGCTTTATAACAACAAATGACTCCATTTTAAAAATACATTAACAGATTGAGTGTTGCTCTGTCAGGTGACAGGTTTGCCATCTCTGAAGTCTGATTTCACCCCTGCCTTTGTCCAGGCATGCCCAGTTGAAAGTCTCCTCTGCTATGGGTGCCCAGAATTGGTGCTGATGCCCTCAGGTGGTAGTGAGTTTGTGATGGAGTAGGAAGAAGCCTACCCAAAGGGTCTTCCTTGCCACTCTCTCCCACCCCCTGCCCTGCCTTCCCAAGCACACTTCAGCACAATCCAAAGGTGGGGCAGATATTGACAAGAGTGGGTCCCAATTTCACACCTCTTTGTGTAGTTTTCCAATTAGACTTTAAACAACAATGTGAGATGGCATCCTGCCAATTAAGGTTCTTCATCCTCAAATGTTTCTGAAAAGGGTGGAAACATAGAGGCTGGGGTGACAAGCATGTCTAACACACAATTCAAATATGACCAACACATAGGGAAACAAGATTCCATGAGTAAGAATCAGCAGAAATAATAGGTGATAGAAACAGAATCATGGACGTAAGATATTGGACTCTTCAGACATACACTATAAAACAACTGTGATTTCTATGTTCGAGGATATAAAAAAACATCAGCTTGAAAACTTTAGTAGGAAATTGGAAACAGTTAAATACATATGGGACTTTGAAAGAGAAATTCTAGAACTAAAAGCAATCACTGAAATTATGAACTTGATGGATGGCTTTAATAAGAGATTAGACAGAGCTAAAGAGAAAATTACTGAACTGGAATGTAGGTCAGAACTATTTAGAATGTAGCACTGAGACAAAAAGACAGAAAATACAGAAAGGAGGATAAAAGGCAAGGAGGACAAAGTGAAAAGGTCTAGTATATTTTTAGTTGAAGTCTCAGAAGGAAGGAAAAAGAGGAAAGAGATAACAGGGTAGTAGAAACATTTGAATTTTGAAGACATCAGCCTATTATTCAAGCAGTCTCCAGAGGTAGATTGATCTGTACCAATAAACACAAGAGGGTTCAGTCATTCACAGGCTCGGAGACCATACTTTTCAAATCACTGGGCCTAGATAGGAAATGAACTAGGGGTCTCCAGCCTAGAAGAAATGAGAGTTGGGAGAGTAATAACAGTAAAGTTTTCATGAATTTACTCATTCATTCGTTTATTCATTTACTTATTCATAATCCAGTGCTTATTTGCTGAGTCACAGGATAGAGTGAAACTGAAAGTCTCAGTTTGAAAGAAGATGTTTGTCTTGAATGAGGCAAGATGTTTAGGGAATAAGATGGCACCTGGAGGTCTATAATGATGGGGTTAGTGACTGGTTTAGGACAAAGGCAGTTTGATGGGAAGTGACCCAAGCTAGTGCTTGGCTCATCTGTTAAGATAGCAATTACTTCAGGAAGAGGTAATCTCGGCCCCTGAATAAGCTTTTTGAGACTCAGTGGGATTTGCAGGGTTTTTGAGAACCTGACCAGCTTAATGTCATTTGTATGCTATTCATGTTCCTTCACTTTTTAGCAAAATGTATCATACTCAAAGGAGCCTGCCTAAACTCTACCAAAGGGAAGAAACAAAGGGGTTTGTATGCTGATATGGGCTACAGAGAAAGATGGCACATCTGTCCTGTGAAGGCCATACACGGGCACTAAGGAGGGCACTCCAAGATACACCTATAGGGTCTAAGCTGGACAGTTATTTTACCTGAAGGTTTGGGAAGGCTTAGAACACTGGAGCCACATGCAAACTTGTGCCTTGGTTCCCTCTGTGGCTCTCAGTTTTTCAGGCTGTTAGGCCCCTTTGAGGATGTGAAAAAGCTTGTTAACAGAAACACAGGACGTACAAACTACATTCTCTATGCAAAGTCAGGGCATTCATGGATCCATGTGGGGAGCAGTCTGTGACTGGCAGGGCCCCCACAACCTGGGAAAAGCTCAGAGAGTGACCCCCCCCCCACCACTTCTCCTCCTTTAACAACATTCTTTCCACCTGCCAGAAGTCACGTAGCCCAGGCACACTTTCCTTGTTATCCGCAAACACACAGTTTTTCCTGTTTCAGGTTGATCTCTACCCCATGTGTTCAGATTTACCCAACCTTGTTAAGGTACTGTATAAATAAGACTGTTTCCAGCGTCCGGGCGCTGGCTGCAGCCCTTAGCTGCGTCAGCCCTCTCAACGTCAGCCCTCTCAACGTCAGCCCAGCTCTCGTCTCCTGTCTTTCCTGGCTCTGTTTCTTTATTTCCCGCATTTCTACTCGGGCCAACGCTCCCTCTTTGCGTAGGGTCTCAAGAAATCCTAGTCTAAAATGCTCTGCTCTCATCACTGTTTCATTGTAAAGTGAAAAAAGAAGTCTACGTTGTTCTAAAGTCAGTACTAGCTGCTCTTTAACCCAAAGGATACTCAGGAGTGTGTAAAAACGCTTGGGTAGAATAGGGCCACGGTAAAAGTGCCAATGGAGAAAGGATTCCTGCAATGAAATGCTCTCCTCTCTCACATCAGCCAGGTCTCTAGGGTGGGCCAGGGCTCAGGAGACAACCTCGATTCCCAGTATGACCTCAGTCTGGGCTCATGCTTCCTGCTGGACTCCACCTGGCCAAAGCTTTGGGGGGGGGGGCAGGTGGGAAGGCTTTTTAATTTTCCAATGGGTTTGCTCTCCTCTCTTCTGTTTCTCCTTCCTCTGGCTTTTTCTTCCCTCTGCTGCAGAGAAAGCACAAAGGGGAGGGGAGGGTACAAGTACCACCCACCCAACTCTCATTTTCTTTTAAGAAAAATTTATGATTATGGAAGATTTTACCTTGGGGTCTAAAAATACCACAGTGAAAATGCCTCTGTTCCCCTAGTCCCCTTACCTATCTCCCTATCACTCTGCCCCCTTTCTTAATCCTCACCACTGATTGTCCTGGAGGGCAGGCATGGAAGCCACTGGGCTCCTCAGCAGAAAGAAGTGGGGTCTTGGAGGGGCAGAGGGAGGTTTGGTCAGAGGCTGGAAAAGAGGGAGGCTGGAGCATTAGGCACCCAGGGCTTGCTCCGCCATCCTATGCCGTGGGTAGGGCCGGGAAATGGCTTTAGGCTTTTGCTGCTGAATGGTGAGCAGTTTCCCGGCACACTTAGCTGCAGGTAGCCTTCTCCCTCTTCCCAGTGAATGTTTGATTTGGAGTTTATTGATTCCATTTGCCAGAGTATTTTCCTTAAATTTTTTTTTTAGTCTAATGCACACTGCATGCACCTGTAATGGCTCTAGCTAGCCTTGTTTTTCTGTGGAACCAATAAAGCAATTTGGAGGAGATGAAATTGAACTCAGAGGCATCAGGAGAGGGTAGCTGGAGCTGTGGGCAGGGAGGGAAGAATGGGCTTGAAATCAAAGAAACCCAGGAGGTGGGAAGGGGCAGGCTGGAGGAGCTATGGAACATTTGATTAGAGAGAAGGCAAGGAATGGAAAAAAGCAAAGAAGTTAGGCAGGTTGGGGATAAGGAAATATGCAAGGGGAAAATGGAAGGGAAAGAAAAAGGGGGAAAAATGAAGAATATATCACAGCCACCTCACAAGTTTGTGTGAGCTTGAGGATATGAGTGAGTTAAGTCTATGGGTGACCCTCAAATTACTTTGGAGATTCTGATACTAATCCCATCTCTCTCTCTCACCCAACCTTTTATGAGAGAAGCTCTGTTGGACAGTGTTGTCTGTTTCCCCAGGGTGTGCTGGCCTTTCTCTTTATGTGGTAGTCATGAGCAGGACTCAACTCTTGGGTTGGGGTCTAATTGGTCTAAGCCAGTCATAGTATTTCTACTACTCCTCACCCCAGGCTGAGCAAGTAGCTGAGGAAAAGGCATGTAACCAGGACCAAGCTAATCAATGCATAGGATTCTGTGGGCTACAGTGATTTGAGATTGACCTTGTGATGTAAATTGGTCCAATCAGAGAAAGTTGAAATTTTTGTTAAAGTGCGGCAAGAAAACCTTAACTTTCCCTGGTTATGAAAAAAGCAAATCTGGAGCTCCACAGCTGCTGATAACTATTTCACTACTGTGAGGGAGTTCCGTCTGAAAATGAGGCTGATACATTAGGAGGCAGAGTGGAGAGAATCACAAAGGAATAGAGCTGAGTCTTATGGGATATCACAAACCCCTGGATTAAACCCATCCTGAAGCTGATTTTCCTCTGGCTGTTCCAATTACACAAGTCAATGAGTTTCTTTAAGTAATTCTGAAGTGAATTTCCTATTTTATATAGTGGATAGTATACTAACTAATATCTTTAAATATGATCACCTACATTCTTCTAATTACAAGCTTCATGAAAGCTTTCAAAGAGTAATCTCATAGCTCTGTGTTGGGCAGGGCTTCAGATGAACTTCCAACCCAGAAGGTTAACTCAGTCACCAGGGGCAGGGTTATAGCTAGAAGGGAGAGAAAAGGAGGAAGGAATAAAAGGTCAGAGAATCCACATCCAGCAAAGCCAGGCCCTTCCTAATCAGCCAGATTAAACTCTCTCCCCTGCTCAGCCCCAAGTCAGTCTTCAGAGTGGCTTTAAGCTCCAAGTGCGAATCCGCCAGCCTTCCCATCCAAGGCCAACACAGGCTCGTCTGCCTCTGCTCCCCTCTGCTTTCCCCACTACCAGCCAGGCTCAGCCCAGGCATACAACCACGAGTCCCCTGCACATCTGCTGTCGGGGCTCCCTTTGCCTGGAATATTCTCTCACTTCTGTTTGGGTCTCACCTATCTTTCAGTCTGTCTCAATGCTACCCTATAGCCTCCCCTAAGCTTAATAACCCACCCACCACCCTTTTTCTCCTGCTGGAGCTTTAGCTGAATCGTCAATGAAGTGCAGGTGGGGGGGGGGTAGCAAGGGAGAATGTGTAGGTTGAAAGATCAAAACATGTCTATTGTTTTCACATGTAAAACTGCCACGCGTGCAGTTAACAAACTGTCTTGACTAGAGGAATTACACGTTGTAGATAGAATGCCTCATTGAGGTCACTGAGGAAAAATGTGGGGAACCTGCATTCTAATTGATGAGTCCTCTCCCTTGTTTGGCCTTTTAAGGGCCCTCATGCCTCTCTTCGGGCACTCTGCATCCTGCCTTATGTTGTAGTTATTTGTACATTGATCTCACTCTCTCACTGGGGCACACGCCATGGGCTGGCAGAGTGAGGGGGGCTGGGAAATCACGGGCTGCAGGGATCCACCACCTGTTCTCCACGAGCTGCTCCTGAGTGATGGGGTTCACCTTTGCAGTGTGCTCCCAAGACTATTAAAACATCCGGGTTTGAAAGCTGTCGCCCCTCACCTTTTATATTCAAGAAAGCATAAAAGGGAGTGAATGACTCCGGAAGAAAGAGGTCATTCCTTGGCTTTTTAAAGACCTTCCCGAAACCGTGGTCTTGACAGCCTAATTTGTAGAGATAAAACACTTTTCTACATTTATGAAGCAACCCTTTGCATTACCAGGGCAAAGCCTGGAGATATGAGCGCAGTGTTTAAGCTAGGTCATAGTGAAGAGCTTTGGGAAGGGAGCCTCCTCCATGGAAGGGGGCCTCTCTTCTGAGCTCCATGGGAATGAGGAGGGGTAGGGGGCATCTTTATTCTTCCAGGTCACCCTCACAGGGTCAAACCCCAGAGTAGGTGTTGGTGAGAGAGAGATGTGGGTGTGGAGGTCCTAAGAACAATGGATCTTATGCTCTGTTCTGTGTGTGGCTTCAGGGAGGACAAGTATCTCAGAGGAGGTCAGGTTTGGCATGGCCCGGGGTCAGATGTGGTACAGCCCTGATTGAGGACGGTGTGCAGGTGGGTTTTAATCAGAGTCCATATCCAACACAGTAGAAGGTCTGAAAGTTCCCAGGTATTCCAGAGGGGAGACTGTAAAAGTGCTGATAGCTGTGGGCAGAGGCTGAGGTCAGGATGAGGACACCACGTGCATGGAGATGGTGGCAAAGACTTCCTCTGGGAGTGCTATTGGGATGTCAGAAGATCAGCTGGGGCCAGGGGACAAAAGATTGGATACCCAGGTTCAGGTGGCCAGGGAGACATCTCAGAGAATGACCCGGGGGCAGCACATGGGCTGGCCCCTAGCCACCACAAGGAGACATAAACTACCTCCACCCCGAGACCGTCCAAGGAGGGAGGATGGAAAAAATGGCACTGAAGGGGATTTTGATCTTTGATTGGCTACCTAAAGGAGAATATTTTAAAGGGAGTTACTGTTTACTGGCAAGTTGATCTCCTCTCCCACCCATGACACCACATGCCCTCCAAACTGTCAGCTGGAATGGAGAACTTGGATCAAGAAGGAAGGGATCAGTGATGGGAAAATTTTGTCTTACCTATTTGAGCTGTCGTGTGTCAATTGTAATTTTGATGAGTGATATGAAAGAGAATATGTATTGGGAGATCTGACCTCATTTGGGGCGCCAGGGAGGGCTGCCCAGAGGAGGTGATGTTTAAGTGGAATCCTGGGAGATTCCAGGGTGGGGTTAGTGGGGTGCAGAGAGAGCAGTGTCCCACAGGGTGGGTGACCCTTGCTGCTCTGCCCTGTATGAAAACCCTTCCAAAGTACCCCAGATCAGGCTGCCTCAGCCAATCTGCTCCTTCTCCTGGGGGCCAGGAGCAATGGGATATTTCCCAGAGGCCCAGGGCGCCTGCTTTGTGTGTCCTGTGTTGGAGAGGGGTCAACGTGGAGAGAGCCTGGGTCTGAGCCTCTAGCCAGGAAACCTGACCGCTTGTTCTCCCTGAGAGTTTGTCCCTTAGCCTCCCAGCCAGCCATAGCCGCCAGCACCTTAAGGAGGCTCCCAGGGCCTCTGCTAACTGGGGAGGGTTGGGGCAGGGAAAGTCCCAGCCCCCACACCCCCTGCTAGTTGATTTGCCATGCCGCTCAGCCAGGAGCCGGTGCCTGGTGTTGGCTGCTCCGCTTAATGGTGGAGAAAGGACACAATCTTGTACCTTCCATCTGCCGGCTGAGAGCGCATGCACAGGAGGCCCATTAGTGGCCACTGCTCGTGTGCCAGCCTCAATTAGTCCAGGCACTAGCAGAGGGCGGTGTGGATAACAAAACCTGCAGCAAGCCAGAATGGGGCTGGGGCTCCCCTTCTTGGGCCCTGGTATCCCCGGAAAGGCTTGGGGGCTCAGGAAATGTCTGGTGTGTTGGGGATAGATAGCACTGGGGCGTGTGTGTAAGGACAAAGAGAAAGGCAGGCATTAGCTTTCTCCCGTTCTTGCTTTGAAAGAAAATGTTCCAGATTGGAGTTAAAACCGCAGGACTGGAAGTTCTCATTCATTGAAAGCATCTGCTCCCAGGTTGAGTGGAAAGCAAATGGACTCCAGTTCAAGAGGGCAGAGAAGAGCTTACCAGGAAGCAGATTCTCAGACTGGCAGGGCAGGGGCAGGCTGGAGAAAGGGCTAAAGCCGGGATTGGCCTCCACCATGGAGGAGCAACCCTGTTAGGGAGGCTGGTGCTGGCCAAAGGGTGCCCAGGGGCTCCAGAGGCAGGGCTGAGTTGATGCAGGGTGTGTGGGAGCCCAGGCCTGGGAGCATGGAGACCTCAATAGACTTGCAGAGCCCCTGGGGAGTGTTGGGAGCTACAGGCTGGTTCCTGCTACTGCAGAGTTAATTTTCCTCATCATCAGGCCCCTTTCAGGCTGCCTCCCTCTCACAGAAGGTCCGGTGGGGGGTTGCCAGATAAAAGGGGTTGCCTCACTAACTTAAATTTCAAGTCAGTAACCGATAATTGCTTGGTATAAGTATGCCCCATCCCATATGGGAGACGTACCTACACTAAACATTGCTCATTGTTTATCTGAAACTCAAATTTAACTAGGCCCTCTGTATTTTTATTTGAAACACCTGGCAGCCTCTTCAGGCTTTTCCCCAAAGGGTTATGAGATGTGTCCCCTGCAGCATGAGGGGGTCTGCCCACTCTCCTGGGGGAGGGAGGCTGTAGTGTCCTGACCCCCAGCTCTCTGCCTCAAGTCTGTCCTGGGTGGTTTGGAGGCTGCTCTGGGAAATCTCCTGAGACCCTGGCTGATTCTGGTTGGTGTCTTCATTATGTGGGCCACGTGGGGAAACTGCCTCATGAGCTTTGGCAGGTCAGGCAGATGGACGAAGGTGGTTTGGGAAGAGAGATCCTGTAGGTGAGAGCAGAAGGGGCCAGGCCCGTGGTCAGGCCTTTCCCCAGAACCCGTGGCGTCTTTGGGTTCCTGTGGCTCCTCGCTGTGCCACCCTCCCATGCATTACCCAGGGCTCCCTCGGCGAGGAGGGGGAGATGGGGCGTTACTCCCAACCAAGCTCCCTTTCACCCTGATGAAGGGCGCCCAGGCATTCTAGGCACTGTTGTGCTGCTCTGGCATGGGATCCACTGTCCTCCAGCCTCTAAATCTTACTTCCCTGAGGCCCTGGGAGCAGTGTGGCGTGGGCAGTGAGACAGGATAAAAGGGCACACCAACACTCCAGGGCTTGGCCCAGCACGTTTCTGACAGAGGAGCAGAGCCCTCCTGTGTGCCCTGACTGGGTAGCTGTGCTTATTTTTATTTTTTCATTTGAAGCGCTGAGCAATCTTTGGCCTCTCATCTCTCTGGGGCTAGGGATGAGTCAGACAAGAGGTGAAAATTCATGAAAACAGGCCAGTGAGACTAAGAGACAGCATCTGAGTGCCACAGTCAAGTGGAGGAGGCCCTTGCCAGAGGCCGAGTCACGCTGGGCAGCCACAAACCTGCAGTGTCATGAGGCGTCTGGTCCCATGGAGTCCCACAGGACTGCCCCACACGTATCCTTCCCACCATTCACACTCTGGAGACCTTGGTCCATCTGGTTTTAAATGAACAAAGAAACAGGGCTTCAGGATCTTCCCTTAAGAGAAGACTCTGGAGGCAAATGGCCCTCAGCAGGACAGGGCTGTTCCTGGCGGCCAGCATCCACTCTTGGAGACAATTTGTTCGGCTACTTCCTATCCTTCCCTGGTCCCAGCCTGGCTAAGCCTCTGCCACCTCTGGGCCAATTCATAATCCTCAATTTCCTTAAAACCTGCTAAAAAGGGACGTCTTATTGGAAGTGTTCAGGACTAGCTGTGCTTGGCTTGGAGGCTGCCCAAGCCTTCTGCACCCCACCCCACCCTCCGCCCTCATCCTTGCATTGAGGATGTTTCCTTGCTGGCGTTTGGGTTCCTGGTGTCGTCTCTCTGCCAGACCGCAGATCCTTCCTGGAGCAGACCAGCTCCTTTCTTCCTTTGCTCTTGTGCTCAAATCACAATTCCTTTCTCAGAGGGTGCCTGGTCCTCGCAGGTGACTTTTGTTGTCTCTCCCATCTGGCTGTCCTGAGCCCTTCTTTCAGCCCCTCTCTGCCTCTTAACTCAAATGACCAAATTGTTCCTGGCATCCGCAGGGATTCCCATTCCTTCACCCAAGGACCACACATCCTTGGAGAGTTGGCTGTTGAACTTGAGGGAGATGATTATCAGACCCAGGTGTGCAGGCTGTCTCCAAGAAGGTGGAAGTAGAAAAACGGGGGGGGGGGGGTCGTCAGATCAGGTCCCTCCCTACATCCTTTATTTCTGATCTGGAGGGAGGAAGTGACCCTCCTAAAATCTGAGTTGGTTGGGGGCAGAACCAAAACAAACTCCAATCTCTTGGATCTTCATCAAGTTTCCCACTTCTGTAAATGCTGGCACAGGAAGTGTGGGAGGCGGGCCAGGGTGCAGAGCTGCTGGCATTGCTTCAGGTCCAAGGTCAGGTGCCTTTTGTCCTTGCTTCTCACACCAGCTTTGCATCAGCCGCAACAGAATCACGTTCTCCTCTGCCCACTACAGTTGAGGGCTCAGAGATGACCTGGAGCTACATTAAGACCAGGCAGCTGTCCGGAAGTGCACCGACTGGAAAGAACCATATTGATTGGTGCTCTTCTTGGGGTTGTGGGTGTGTGGCTAGGAGGAGGACTCTGATAATCCATTTGAGGACCAGTATGAGACCTCAAAGTGGCATGTTTGTGTAATAGCTGATTACTCCATCACCTTTTGGGATGGGTGGCCCACTTAGCCTCTGGGCTCTGGCTTTGCTCAGTGTATAAGGGGTGCATGTTCAGGGCCAGAGCTAACCTGCTTAGGACCTGGGCATGAGGCCATATCACATAAAGCCCCTTCTTAGCTCTTCCCCCGGTAGCCCTTGACTGTGCTGTAAGGTGCATATGGAATGAATCTTGGTCTGGATGAGGGCCAAATTTTAACCCTTCTCAGGCATGTGTATATTTCTTTAAATCTCTCAGGATCCAGTTCAAGTTCCTGGTTGTGCCATCTCAGGTACTTCACTTTCTCCTCTGTGCTCTCCACGGGATTCAGAAACCATGTGCTTCCCCCATGGAGTCCCACCCCTCCTCCCAGCTAAGCCCCTCCCACATACCCCACCTCCCAACCACCCCAACCCTTGGCAGCCCTCGCCCACCACCCTCCTCTGCTCACACCCAGGTCCTTAGCAACCACTCTTGTTAAACCCAGTGGATGCCTCTGGGCCTTAATCTTACAAGGTCTCTCTGGTAGCATTTGATGCTGCGACAAGTCCTTCCATTACAAAACTTTCTTTTCCTTTGACTTATTCAATAAAAGTGTCTCTTTATTCTCTTTCTCCTTTTCCAGCTAGACTCTCTTCTTGATTGTACTGTCTTTCTCAGGGGCTTTATTCCCTGTAGCATCAGACATCTTTATGCTAATTTATCCACTCATTTGTTCAGCAGATATTTGTGGGGCACTTACTAAGATACCCTATGGTGTCAGGGTTAAAAGACGCCAGCTC
The DNA here is from genome assembly GCF_000181295.1 of Otolemur garnettii. Taxonomy (NCBI): domain Eukaryota; kingdom Metazoa; phylum Chordata; class Mammalia; order Primates; family Galagidae; genus Otolemur; species Otolemur garnettii. The sequence continues at coordinate 4,863,862 of NW_003852503.1, read as the reverse complement.
TCAGAGCTTACATCGTGTGTGAAACTCCAATACTAAAATTAATAACCCAGGAAAGCATCTGATAGGAACGATCACAAAGCATAATGCTGAAATGCTATAGGTGATGTGGTAGAATGCCGGGGCTGCTTTCAAGGTGGTCGGGGCGCCTCCTCAACCCAATGATGAGGCAGATAAGCCTTGAGAGGGTTGGGAGATAATGGTTGCTGAGCCCTGTGAACAGCAAAGTCCAGGGCTTAAAGGCTGTGGCACAGAAGGAGGAATCCAGAGGAACGGGGGCAGAAGGGGAGTGGGGCGTGAGTCCAGGAGCTGCTCAGGCAGACCTTTGCCAGGCAAGCAGGAGTTGGCATTTTGTTCCAAACGTGAAGAGGAAACATGGGAGGGGTGAGTGCTCTGTGCAGAGCAGGCTGCTGTAGGGGAAGCAGGTTATGGAGTGGGGACTGGCGAGAGCCAGGATGAGGCAGCTGGGGGCTCTGCGCAGCTCTAGGAGGCAGATGGAGTTCAGAGCAGGGCAGAGGGAGGGCCAAGGACTCTCAACCCTGCCTGCCTGGGAGAGGGGGTCTGCAGGTGGATGTGGGGGGAGCATGGAGAAGGATGATCGGCAATGCCTCCACCCCTGCCTAAACAATGGGACAAATGGCTGGCCCCACGGCGGCAGGGGGGGGGGCACGAGAGGATAGTAGGGGGAAGGGCTCCTCCTGGGGAGGGTGCATGACGTCTCCCAGCCCCTAGCTTCACCCTACAGACTGAGTGCACCTCAGTCCTCCATCTCTCTTCTGACCACACTCTCGACCCCCAGATTCATTTGTCCAACCACCTCCTGGGCGAGTTGAAGTGTATTTTTCACAAGACTCTCAAGTTCAATATCCAATTAGCTCAGCAGAAAATCACCCTGGAATTTATTCTCATGCACACCCTGCCTGGTCCACCTTTCTATGCCCACAGAGCCCTGTAGTCCTTTCAGTTAGGGCTTCCAAATGCCCCTAGATCTTAAGCCTCATTGCCCCCCTCCCCCACCCCTGCCCCAAGACCCCTACCCTACTCTCACCAAGCCACCTTGCACTCTGCTGACTCAGTGATATATATATATATTTTTTTCCTTCCCTCAGCAGCACAAATTACTGTCATTTTCTTTCTCTCAAAACTCTTCGATGATGCCCTTCAACCTTAGGGCAGGGTGAAATTCCTTGGCATCCCTGCCCCCTGCCTGCTCTCCCACCTCCCTCTGCACTTGTGCACCATCCTGCCCCACCAAGCACAGCTATCTGCAGTTCCGTAAAGGCCTCAGGCCTTCGCCTGAGCTGTGGCCCTTTCCTGGAATTCTTCTCCATGGCACTCCTTCCTCATCCTCCTGTTATTTGGCCTTCAAGAACAAGCTTGATGAGTACCTCTTGGAAACCTTCCTTAACTCCTCTGGGGAGAAGCTGGAGCTGGGACAGGCTGAAGACACCCAAATCATGTTCATAGAATGTGCCCTGAAGTGCTCTGACCCCCACCCGCTCCATCCTGGTGCAGCCCCACCCTGCAGCCATCACATCTGATCAATTCTAGCTCCTATGGGTGGCCCAGGCAGGTCCTATTCCTATTTTGTTAGCACGCTGAAATACTCCTCGGGAGCACTTTCCTGGCTGTCATGAGTAATTGTGACGTTTCAAGCTGTCTGCCTCCCTTTCTAGACTGAACACTGAAGGGTCAGGAGGGGTCAGGTTGTCTATCTGAGCCACCACGTGTCTCTGGTGCCCAGCAGAACCTGGCGCAGGTGTAGGAGCTCCTTGTTGCTTGAATAACCCACACGTGCCTTTCACAGGGTTGTTGTATCTTTGGGTCCTCCAGAGCACCAGGCTCCTCCCTGTCCTCCCCACTTCCCTACCCCTCGCCTGGTTGCCTGTCCTTCATCCTTCAGATCCCAGCTCAGCCAGGAGGTCCTCCTTGAGCCCACAGTGAGGTCAGCTCCACAGCACTAAGTGACTTTCCATTGTTGCACTCACCTGCATTTACTATAAGGACACTTTTTTCCCTGATTGCTTATTAATGTCTGCTTTCTGCAGCCATGGGAGTCCAGGCAACGTGTCTGGTTTTGGTCACTCTTTTACTGTCAGTGCTTTGAGTGCAGTAGACGGGGAATAAATATTCGGTGAATGAATGGATACTCTACAAATAATGGATGAGGAAGGGATTTGCAAGCTATAAAGTTCTTCTAGTGCTTCTCCACTCTTCTGGAGCTCCTCTCATCTGTAACATCAGCCCTTCATGGGGATTGATTCTCAGATGTTGTGGGGGCGATTGGGGAAAACTCTTGGTGGGCAAGGAAAGGGCCTGTATAGTTTAGAGATGGCCTGGAGGAAATGTAATACTTTTCCTCTTACATATACGCTCTTTCTTTCCTCTACCTCGCTGTCTCTCACCCAAGGACATTGAATTGATGCAGGTGTGTGTTACCGTTGGGTGTCAGTGTCCTTTGTACACGTCTTACTTTCAGCTCATCTCTCTTATAGCCCGATAGAAGGAATGGGGTCTATCAGGGTCTCTGTTCAGGGTCTGAGTACATAAAAGGAATGGAAAATGAATTCACAACTAGTTGTAAATTGCATTTAAAGCCCTTTTCATGTGGAAGGTGGGGACAGCGGGTGTTCCTGCAGCAGAGACTGGGGGAGAGTATTCAAAGACGTCCCTCTCCATATGGATCGCTCCAGGAGGGCCAGAGGGATAAGGTGAAATTCCCCTTGTTGTAGCCCCTGCTTTGGGGAATGTGGGCAGATACAGGCACGGGTGTCTCATTCTTCTCCGAGTCCTGGTGTTTGATAAGACTTTGGACATTGTGACTCAGTTTTTCTTATAGAGCAGAAATTTTTCTAGCAGCCTCCGTGGTAGATTCCACGCAATTTTAGAAGGGGCCTTAAATAGTGATGGTGTTTTCTGGCTCTGTTTGCACACTTCCAGAGTCAGGGAGCTCACTACTTTGCCAGAGTCCATTCCACTATCAAACAGCTCGCAGTTAGTTCTTTTCTCTCCTGAGCCAGTTGGGCTTCCTGGTTGGTGGTTCTGACCACAAAATAATGAGCCTGATGGTGCTCCCAGGGGTGGCTCTTCAAGGATGGATGCTTCTCTAGCACTGTCCCAGTGCAGCCTGCTCTTCCCAAGGCTGGGCTCACCTGGCTTCTGATCCATCTCTTTGGAGGATGGACTGGGGTTAATTCGTGGGGCTGGACAGGGGCTGAAGGTCCCTGAGTGGATCTCTCCCCTCTGTGTGGGAGGGACCCCTCTCCTCTGTCCCCCCCCCGACCTAGTCCCCCACATCTATCACCTAGCTATGACTTCCCTAAATTCGTGTCACCCAGAGGACAGGAACATTTGATTGCTGGAGGAAAAAGACTTCTTTTATTTTTTTTTTCCTAATGCCTTTCAAAAAGTGAGTCATGATTGGTCTAAAAATAGTCTGTGGAAATCAGAAGAAACAAACACACACCAAAAATGATACTAAAAATCCAGAGTACCTAATTATAGGAGAAAGGAAATGGTTGGCAGAATTGGGATTCCAGTGATGTCTTCATATTTTCTTTGAATCACGTCGTGTAGGGAGAGTGAAATACGTTTGGCTGCATTAATAAATTTTCCAACCCTGAGACTCGATGTCTCTCTATCAGGCTATTTACAACCTCGGTGGGCATTCCTGAATTTGTGGTAGTGGGACTCATTTCCGTCTCTGCTTTTTCCCAGGAAGCCCCCTGTTCACCACCATAAACCTCACAATAGGCATAATCAATCAAGCCGCCTATCACAGTCGCTCAGTCTAGACACGGAACAAGCACCTTCACAATTGAGGGAAGTTCCGTAGCAGGCCACCAAAGAAAGATTACTGAGTGGATGGGTCATAAGCCCATTGGAGAAAAAGGCATGATCACTAGGAATCATCCTGGGATCACTAAGGGCAAGTCCAGCCAAAACAAAATCCTTTCTCTTGCTGATAGGTTTTCTAGACTGGTAGACACGTGGTGTACCACAGACATGGCATTAGCTGGGTTTCAGCAAGGCATTTTGTAAAAGACTTTGATGTAATCCTTGGGGACATGATGGACAATTGTGGATTAGGCAGTAATAGAGTTAGATGGATTAGCCGACAAAGTGCAATGCGAGCCAACAGTGGGGTAAGGCTGCCAGGAAAGCTAATGCAATCTTGGACTATATTAATGGGAGCCCAGAAAAGGGGAGATAATGGCGTGGCCCTGCGTGCTTGGCAGTGGCCAGGTCACATCTGGAGCATTGCATTTCATTCTGGAGCCACAGTTGAGCAAGGACATTGACAAATGGGATGGCGTTTGGATGAGGAGGACTGTGATGCCCCCAGGGTCTCTCTACCAGGCCACATGAAGAGAGGTTGAAGGAGCTAGAGACCTGAAACTGGAAGAGAGAACCCTAAGGGGGATCCTGACAGCTGTTTTCAAACACTTAAAAGTCTGCCCTGGAAAAGCAAGTGGAGATATTGGACACAATGATAGAAACACAGCATGTGACAGGCAGGTGGACTTGGGTTTGGTCCATAGTATCCCAGCAGGAAGGGTGGGGCTCTATGTCCTGCAAGGAACTGTCTTTCCTACAGGAGGAACTGAATGTGGAGCTTCGGCTGTTGTGTACCGCTCTTCACTTTTCTGTTACCAACAAGAACCCAAGCTCTGTGCGGAGCCTAGAGGATGATGGAGGTGCACAGAGGTGCCTGGGATCCTATCCTCAAGGAGCTTTCATTTGAATCTAAGATGTAGACATGCAAATAACTATTAATCATACAAGGATTTAACTGTTGTATTGGAGGAAGAGAACTGGATTGCAAGAAGAGTCCTATTTGCTGGTTCCAGTTCAGGAGCTAACTAGCTGTGAGACCTTTAGCAAGTTAATGCCTCATGTGTCAAGAGGAATTTCTCAGGTGTGGCCCTCAACCTTTGCAGTGCACACTGACCAGCTGGGAAACATTTAGAATGCAGCCGTCTGCCCCATTACAGCAGTAATGCTGGGTCAGGATGGCCAAGTGAGCCTAATTCAGGAGGCTCAGATCACTGAGCCATGCCAAGAGTGAAGAAGTAACAAGGCCTTTAAAAGTTTTCAGTTTGGTGTTGAGAGTGGAGGGAGGCCAGCCAGTCAGGAGGTAGCCTAGTTCACTAGGCTGGGTGGTGTAAACAACGAATATCTATTTCTCACACTTCTGGAGGCCAGGAAGGCCAAGATCAAGGTGCTGGTAGATCTAGAGTCTGCTGAGAGCCCAGAACCCACTTTCTGGCTCACAGTGACTTCTTTCCATGCGCCCTAACAAGGCAGAAGGAGCAAGGGACTGCTATGGAGTCTTTTATTAGAGACTAATTCCCTTCCGAAGGACTCTACCTTCATAACTAATCACTTTCTACCTCCTAATCCTATCACCTTGGGGGTGAGGATTTTAACATATGAATGTTGGTGGAACATAAAACATTCAGTCCAGGCTCTGTGTCCATAGTACAGTGGTTACAGCGTCAGCCACATGCACCGAGGCTGGTGGGTTCAAACCTGGCCTGGGCCAGCTAAACAACTGCAACAAAAAATAGCCAGGTGTGGCAGGCGCCTGTAGTCTCAGCTGCTTGGGAGGCTGAGGCAAGAGAATTGCTAAGCCCATGGGTTTGAGGTTGCTGTGAGCTGTGACGCCACAGTACTCTACTGAGGGCGACATAGACCTGTTTTTGTTTGTTTTTGAGACATTCAGTCCATTGCAGGAGGCTACCAGCCAAATCTAGAGCCGTGGGAACCAAAGGACAGGGAAGGGTCTCACTGGAGAGCTCTAGAAGCCCCAAGTTTGGACATGCAGGATGAAGCTTTACAACTGGATTGGCAGATGGGCTCTCTTCCTTGAGGGTGGGAATGATGAGTGACCAGCCTATGACCTTGAACTTGAAATAACAATGAAGGGTCTAGCAAGCTCAGGGTGCCCTGGGTCCTCTCTGGGAAGGACAGTCCTGCTCACAAACTCTCTGGAAGCAGGCAGTTTCTTACTATGAGGGTGACAGAAGGGTCCTAACTGATGCGGTCCTTGCCATGCTAGTCCCACTGGTTGGAGTCCCTCCTCTACTAGCAACCCTCCCTGCCACCCCCACTCTCTCTCCTCCATCCCTTCTCTTTCTTCCTCCCCTGCCTCCTCCAGGCAGCAGCCAGGGAAATAATGAGGTTGCCCAACTGGCGGTGCACGCACCATCAGGGTGTAGAATGAAGACGGATGACTGTAGCTAAGAGACAATTTGAAAAGGGATAAATACAGGCAACAAGTTATTCACCGCGGCAATTTGTAAAGAGCGTTTAAAAACCTGCAGATGGGTTGTTTCACATCATCTCCTTTTCCATTTGCAGGCTGACAGGCCCGGGTAAACGACAGTGATGGATGGCTTCAAGCCGAGCCCCTTAATCTACCACTCTGCCATTGATTAGTTTGGCTCGCACTGCACCCCGGGGTGGTGGACGTGACCTGTCTCATGGAATGGAAAGCCTAGGGGGCGGGCTTGGACTTGGAGGGGTTCTCCTAGGGGAGAGGGGGAGCAGGGCTGGAGGAAGGAGGAATGGTGGGGAGTGGAGGGACTGTCAAGGGCTTGGCACCTGAGACCCGGAGGTTGGCACAGAGCAGCAGGAGCGTTCTGCAGCAGGGGATTTAGTTGATCTGGCAGGAGATACCGGGTAGTAAAACTAGCAGAGGTCTGGAATCTAGAGTCCAGCCCTCTGGCCCCAGCCTCTGCGTAAGAGGCAGTGCCCTCTGCACCGTAGCCTCATTATGCTGCCTGGCAAGTACTGTGATGAGCCTTGAAGGGCCCTTTTACAGACTGCTTTTTGACTCTTTCTCAAGTGCCTGTGTGCCTTGCTCTGACCGAATCAGAAGGTAACGTTTCGCTAGTATTGTAAGCGAGAGAATGGAGATCCCACGGAGGAGGAGGTTATAATCATCTGGGTGGGGGCTCATGCCACGCTGAGTGTGGGATGTCCAGCATGAAGAGAGTGTAGACAGAAAGACCTTCGAGATGACGTGGAGGCAGGAAGGGCACAGGCTGGCAGGCCACTGCAGAGGGGATCAAAAGATTATGAGGCATCAAAGACTACAAATTTAGGGCAAGGTGAGAATGCACAATTCCCCATAGTGCCTAAGAAATTAGAGGGAGAAGAAAGATCTCAGGGAGAGACGTGCTGCTGTATTGGAAAAAGCATTAGTGTAGGATTTGGGGAATTTGGTTTCCTCTGTTCCCCATGTGGCTCACTATGGGACGTTGGGCAAGGGCAGAAACTTCCTAGGCTTCTGCACCCCAAGTTTGAAAAAAGAAATATGGAAATCAGTAGCAGCTCACACTTGTAGTGTGCTTTGCTGTTTGCAGAGTGCTTTCTTTTTTCTATCATGATCCCATTTGATCCAGAGGGAAGAAGGGAACTACTATGATTCCCATTTTAAGGTTGAACAAGCTAGAGGTTCAGAGAAGTTAAGTAACTTGCCCAAGGTCACACAGCTTATAAGTAGCAAAACCTGAACTCAGGCTCAAGTCTCTGCCTCCTCTATACTACATAGCCACATGGCTGTGGGATTCCAGCCCTAGAGAAAAGTAGGGCTAAGGACATACAGATGAAACAGTTTAAGGAAACCCTCACCTAAGTTTTAATCTTTAGAATAAAATATGTTCTTTAAAAACTATGCAATCATCACGTGCTGGTCCATGAGTCCGAGTGCCCCTGAAATCTCCAATTCTTGCCAGAAGGATGATGAGAGTACAGATCAGGATTGGTTTCTTTAGAAAGTGACCAAACACAGAATAAGATGACCAGTTCTAGGGTCTGGGATCATTACTGCTTGCTTCCTATTTGAAGCTTTGCCGTTCAATAAAGTCCAGTTCAGGGCCCACCTTCCTGAAGATTTCCCTGATCGTAACAGTGAGGATTCTCTCCTCCTGGCGCTCACAGCCTGCACCGGTGAACACAGCAATCAATTACATACTGCCCTATATGGCCAGTCTGGCCAGATGCTCTGGGATCTGCGTAGTAAATGTGATTTCCTTGTTTTGTGTTGTAGAGAGCTGGAATCAAGGGCTTTTATAGCACCCCACCCCGCCACCCCCAGAACCTAAGCAATGACCCTGAGAGAGTCACGATTAATGAGTTGAGCCCTCTCTAGGCAACTAAGTACCCGCCTGCCCCTGGACAGGCCACTTTGCCCTAAGTGGGTATGTGGTTCTTGCCTGTAAATTACAGGGGTGATGGTGAGATAGGAAGATGACCCAGGTTAGTGGTTCTTAGCCCTGGCTGTCCATCAGAAACACCTGTGGCATTTCTGACATACAGAAACCTGGGTCTGATTTCAGCCCTACCAAATCAGAATAGCTGAGAAAATGGCCTTTTTAAAGGCTTCACCACAGATGTGACTGTTCATCCAGGGCTAGGGAAGCTCCGTGGAGAGCCATGACAGCCATCATTGAGTTCCCCGTATGTCAGGCACTGTGCTAAGCCTTGGTACTTGCTGTTCCGTGTTTCACTGACTACAAATTGGCTACTCCCTGAGGTCGGGTCCCCGGGAAACAGGCTTTGTGAGCAGGAAGCTTTCTGGGGCGTGCTTTCAGAGAATAAGGCCTGTCAGGGAGTGAGGGACACAAGAGTGGGCAGGGGAGGTGAACTATGACACAGTTGCCACAAAGATCTGAGGCTGGGGTAGCGAGTCAAGCCTCTGTCCCCTACAACTACCAGTCTTGGGTTACGGGCTGCCTTTGGAGATGACGTCTATTCTTGGAGGGCAGTTCCCTTCTGTCATGGGAATTTCTTGTGGTGGGGGACTCTGCTGTGAGCCAACCCCAGCTGCTGGAGTAAAGGCCTGGTCATCCAAAGAACTTGTCTAAGGTCATGGCATTAGTACAGGACAGAATTGGGATCTGAGCCCAGGTCAACTCCCAGAAAATCACATTTTCTTTTCTTATGGTTCAATGCTATATAATTATATTTGAAATATTTGCATAAAATTTCAAATGCCAGCCTTGTACCCCTCCATTCTTTATCTAAACACACCCGTGCACACATGCACGCTCACAAAGTCACACGTGCTGCGTTAAAAGGAAGGTAAATGGGCCATGCCTTAAAGTCACAGGGATAAGAGACTCAAAGTTATGTGAGGCTGTGGCTGTAATAGTAAGACAAGCCTTGGTCTGTCAAATGCAAGTTCTGTTTCAATATTAAATGTATCTGCTTAATAAAAGGTATTTACCACTTTTGCCCTAATTCACACACCAGGACATGTCTCCAGAATAACATGGTTTAACATTTGTGTAGTTGTTAGGTTGTCTCTAGGTGCATTTGGAGTGTCCCTCTGAAAGCTACCAGTGCCTTCATATCCACCTAACAGGGGCACAGGGCCTCCCTCCTTCTGTTCCAGGTCCCCTTCCCCGTGCCCTGGCATCAGGGTCAGCTGTGCCAGGCTGGCAGAGTGGGCAGTTTTAGGTACCCTTATTTTGGCAATGACAAGGGCTGGTTGAGATCCTTGTTCTTCCCTGTGAACAGGCCTGAGCTGGCTGGGTCTCAGCCCAAGGGGGTTCAGGAGATTACAACAGACCCGACCCTCACCCTTATGGGCCAAGATGGCCGTAATGGGGCATCATTGTGTGTTCTCCCTTGGTTCGGGGCTCCACAAGGCAGGATGGGACAGGAAGAAGCTGTGAGCAGGGAGGCATCAGCCTTTCAGGTGCAGAGACACCAGAATAGATGTGGGGGTCAGTGGAAGGAAAGGCAAGAAGGGAGTCTGAACTCCTGTCTGGGGTGGTTTAGATGGGGTGAGTCCCTAGGTATATTTGAGCACTGTCTGGTCCCCGTCCATTCTCCTGTTAACTCTCAGCTTCACTGTTCTTGTACCCCTTTATTTACCCATTTGTGCCTCCAAATGAGGGGCCTTGGGTCTGCTACGGTCTCTGGGCCTCCTCGTCACCTACCGCGTGCCTGGCGTATAGTACTTGTGAATATTTGTCAGAAGAGTGAATCTCCATTTACTCATCTACTCTCATTCATTCAACTACGTGTTCATTCACTCATTCATGAAGCACTCGAGCCTTCTAAGGGAACAAACGGCAGCTCCCCAGAGGCATTTAGGGCACGAGTATTGGCCCCTTAGAGGTTGGAATCTAGTTAGGGAGTTAAGGATCATACACATGGTGAAGTTAAGGGTGGGCTGCATGTGTGAGGAATTTAGAGGGAGGATGAGTGATCTGGTCAGCTGAAAAATTGGGGTGAAGTTGGGGCAACCTGGTGGCCTGGCCTGGGCAATTCTCCTTGGTGAAGCTAGACACACCAGGAGGTGGGACTTGAGTAGGGAGGTGGAGGGGTGGAGCAGCCAGGTGGGAGTGAGGAGGGAGTGGAGAGAGGCTGTGAGGGGGAACCCAGTGTCTTCTCTGGCTGACTGGAGTATATAGATGGCAGCCTTGACCTCTGCAGACCACCTGCAGCCAGAGGCCTGGCCTTTTTGCTCTCTACTCGGGCATGGGCTAGAATTGAGCATGGTCACTCCCTGAGACTGCACACACCAAGCAGGGTCTGTCCGTAACGACTCAGAAACTGATCTTGAAGAATATGCATCTCAGGAACATGCAGGCTCATGGAGAGCCAGGTGTCACCAGCAGCCTATCATCACTGTGACACTCTTTCAGAATGACTCATTGATGACCAATCAGAAAGCAGCTTTAGACCAGATAAAAATGACCTCCTCCCAAAATGGAAAAGAAAGCAGCTGGTCCCTGTGATCCCACCTGTCCTCACCTCTCAGGCGGGTACAAGCCTTTCCGCTCACCTGGCGTGTAGCTCCTGAGGCCCCGATGCCGTCATGCTATGTAGCCCATTAGGTTCTTCCAGCACCCCCATCTGCGGCATTCTAGCCACCCCCTTACTTCTAGTACAGAAAGGTCTGTAAGGTCCCTCACTTAAGCCTGCTGTAACTCACCTGTGTCTGGGGTGAATCCTGATATTGTACAGGGGAGGGGACCTGGGATGCCTGTCCTCATCCTTTCCCCCTCCTGGGCGGCCAGGTCACACAGTGAAGCGGGCAGGAGATTTGGACCTTCTTGCCCCTGTAGTCAGCCCTCAAAAAGGGGCAGGCTCCTCCACTGGCTTCTAGGGAAATTACTGCTTATCCCTCGTAAATAGGAGAAGCAACTGGGGCATACTCCAGGCTCCCGTGTGGAGAGTGCAAAGGGCCATTTTCTACCCCTCTGCCCCTGCTTGGATCTTGCCAGGATGCCTGGATGGAATGGCCAGGAGAGAGAGCCTAAAAGTCCCTGCGTACCCTGCTACAGCAGCACCTGGCTAGGACAGGAGGGGTCCGCCATCTCTCTCTCTACCAGAGCTACCCCCTCCCCCAATGTCATTTCCCTTCCCCAACCCCATTCCCTGGCTGAGATGGAAATTTTCCAGCCAGGGCTGAGCTTGCCTGGTCACCCAAGCAGCCAGGATTATTGTCTTCTGTTTTTCTTCCACAGGAGGCCTTCTTGTCACCAGGGCATCCACCTCTCCTATGGCACCCCCCGGGCCCCTAGTCTTAGGGGGAGGGGGAGAATTTCATCATCAGAGCAAAGGCCGCCCCCAGCAGGAGGAGAGGAGGGGAAAGGTTTCTAGGACACACCACTCCGAATAGCTTTGGCAGTTTTGAAGGTCACTTTTTTTCCTCTTCTACCAAAGAATTTAATTAGGCTTCCATAAAGCAGTTAGATTTAGGAGCAGAACATTTTTAGCTCCCCTGCTAGGAGTGCTCATGAATATTAAAGACCAAGGAAGAAGGCAAGAGGCAGGAGCCGTCTGGCTCTCACTCCTGCCTTGACTCCCCAGGACCTGGGCCACGTGGGCAAACGAAGGGGGCAGTCAGCAGGGTTCCTGGGTGAGGGCTCCGTGTAGCCTCCTGCAGCCTTATGTCCCTGAGAGTTGGGGTCATCAATTATTCCATCAGCCAGGTATGGATGGTGAAGGGAGGTTGTGCTGGCCTGAGGGCACAGGCAGCCAGACCCAGGAAGGCTGTCTTCTATTGCTCCTACATCTTGGGCGGACAGGGATGCTTTCCACGGGCAATGCCAAATGTGAGGACAGCCTCACCTCCAATGGATCACCGTGATCCAGACAGATCCTGCTCCAGAGAGCAGGCAGAAGGGGACAGACAGACCCAAGCCTGCCCTCAGAGGTTTCAGTGGACTCTGAAGACAAAACAGGCTTTCCAGAGGTTGTCTGACCAAGCAAGAGGACAGGCCCAAACATGCTATAGCAGATGGGTGGATTCTTAGGTCCAGGGACCATGGCTGGATGGGGAATGGCAGACAGAAAACTGTTCTGGGGCCTGGACCCGGGCATGGCCTGGCGGTTCTTCTGCCACCCCGAGGAGCCTCTTCTGACAGGTCTGCTGTGGACGGCAGCCAGACCTAAATTCCTGCGTGTCCCTGTACTATGTTTTCTTTCCAGGCACAGCCTCCCCATTATCCCTCAGGAGCTGTACCATATCCTGGAGAAAGAGGCAGAGGAGACATGGGGGTCCCTTTGTCCTCATTTTCACAGATGGGGAAACTGAGGTCTTGTGGATGTCATCTCTGGTGGGCTTGCCACCATCCCTCCACTCTCGCTAGATAAGCGGTAGGACTAGCCCTAGAATCCCACTTCTGGGCACCCAGCCCAGTGTGTTTGTGCCTCAGCAGTCACAGTTCCGCTCATAGACAAGGCTGAGGCTTTGTGGATATTCCCTGGGGGGTCATCAGGACAAATTTGGGGATAAGCTGTTATCCCTGAATCTTAGCTGAGGCTGGTGGCTTCAACAGGTATTTATTTCTCATAGATTTGGAGGCTGAGAACTCCAAGATCAAGGTGCTGGCTGATTGGCTGCCTGACCCCTGGACTACGGACATCTTTCTTCTTTCCATGGCCTCACTAGGCAGACAGAGAACAAGAGCAAGCTCTCTGGCCCCTCCTTATAAGGATGCTAATCCCAACAGGGTCTCCAACCTCATCTAAATCTAATTACCTTCCAAAGGCCCCATCTCCAAATTATGTCACAGTAGGGGTTAGGGCTCCAGCATACGCACTTTCAGGTGACACAATTCAGTCCATAGGACTCTACTAGGCCCCACCTGCTGGCTGGTACTAAGGTCTGGGGATAGCGAGTATCTTCTCCCCAGGGTAGAATTGGTAGGCTCAGAGGGGGCCAGGCAGCCTAAGCTTCATTTAGTCAGGAAATCCTGAACACTCAGCAAGGGCCAGACCCTGTGCCAGGCACTTTTATCTATTTTAAATTTTTGTTTTTTACAGTCATCTCTGTGTATTTGCAGAGTTTTGGTTCTATTTGGTAGGTTACAGAAATCCACTTCCCCTGGAGAAGGGCAGGGTCTCCTTCTCTTGAAGCTTTTAGATCACAGAGGTGCAAGGAAGCCTGGACGACATGGAATGGGAATGCAGTGTACCCATGAGGTTAGACAGAGGGGACTGCTTCCCGATGGGACAGTATCTAGGTTCTTGGTTCCTGGTGCACAAAGCCCGGGCCGAGCCTTGGTAGGTGGGCGTGGGGAAGGGAAAGTGGCACATTTCTGAGCTCAGAGTTGGAGCTGTGCTACTAAGTGGCCGCCTTGCCCTCCTGGTCTGCTCAGCTGCCCACAGATGCCCTCCTAATCTCTGACCCTACACAACATGGTGGGACCTGAGGGCTGGAGCACTGGCTCAGGAGAGGAGAGAGCTGTAGGAAAGCCTGCCAGTTTTCTGGACTGCCCTTTCTGATTTTGCTCTCTGACAGCACACTGAAGGCCCAGATAGGAAGTAATGTGTCCTCCTGCTAAGGCGTGGATTTGAACCACTGAGCCGCGGGTGTGATGAGTCACTGAGCTGCTTGGGGCCTTGCTGTCCACTCAGCCCTGCGGGGGTGGTGGTCAATGGTGTTGTCTGACCAGTTCTATGTCATTTGGGAAACTGAGGCCTCACTGAGGTCTTGGGATGTATTAATTGTGAATGCTGAAGACTCCACCACATTTTATTCTGAATTTCATCATGGATTTGCTTTGTGACGTTGATCAGGATTCCTACTTCCCTGGGCCTATTGTCTCTGGGTGATGACAGGGAATGACAAGAGGCCCAACAATACCTGCTTCAAGCTCTTGAAGGTTGTCTGCAGTGTCTCAATTTCCTGATCACAGAGAGGTATTGTTCCCAAGGCGGCTCTGCCTTTTGGGTTCAGGAGCCTGAGCAACATCGCAGCTCCACTCAGGTCCATCTTTAAGGCCTCACCTCTGCTCTTGGAGTGTTATATTCCCCTGTGCAAGAGGCTTAACTTTTAGGGACAGACAGGGGCCGCTTCTGCTGGTGGAGACATCCTGAGTGGTGTAGACTGAATTTGCAGACAGCCAAAAGACCTGCACAGCACAGAGAGGCCCTTTGCTCACCTGGGAGGCTGTCTATAGCTGCTTTCCAGCCCTCCTCCCTCCTCTCTCTCTACCCTTGCCCCTCCGCCATCCTGCTCACCAGCTGGACTCCCTGGTCATCCATCCGTCTTGCCTATGGAAGAGCCTGTGGCACATGCTCCCAACCTTGTCAGCTTGAAATTAAAGACTTGCTCCACAGAGCCGGTCCTCTCTAGAGACGCTGCACTTTGATTATCCCCTTGGAAGGCGCAGCTGATTCAGTTTCTGCAGTGGTGCTCCAGGGAGTGGTGTAGAGAGGCAGGGGAAAGGGAGAGGAGAGGGAGAGGCGAGATGGGCTGGGGCAGCCCTGGCCTATCTGGAGCAGAACACCTTGCAGAGCCTGAGGAACCTTGGCCAGCAGTGCTAGGTGCTGCCGGGAGCAAATTGACCTTGTGTTTTGATGGTTTTTGTGCTGGCTCAAAGGGACTATTGCTGTGAAGTACATTATGAGGCTGATTACAACAGACTAGATGATCCTAGGGAAAGAGTAAGAGGAGGCTCAGCACACAAAGGTTTGCAGAGGATGGCGACTTCCTTGCTGTGATCTTTGCTTTTTCTGATAAGTTTGTTTGGAGAGAAAATGCAGTTCAGTCAAGAGCCACCTCCTTTCCCTGAACATGTGGCTCACAGACCCAAGAAGGGGGGAGGGCCTCCATTTAGGGTACAATGCAAAGAGGAGTGGCCCCAGGTGCCTGGTGCCAGGCCTGTGTGTTGCAAGAGCCTGTGTATGCTTCTGTCTGTGTAAGCAGCACAGATGCCGACGGAGATCTAGGACACTAGGCTGAACCCCCACTTCACACAGAAGCTCAGTGTTCTCCCCGAAGATTTCTAAGAATTTCCAGAGAGGGGAGAGAATTTAAGTTCTCATGAATACCTCAGCTCCGAGCTCATGCTTCTGTGTAATTTGTTCAGTTTCTGGGTATGTTTTCCTTGTCCCCCATGCTGTTCCAGTTCTGCAGTTTTGAGTTAGATGCTGGATTCAATTCTCTCCTTCAAATTCTGTCCCTAAAACTACTCACATGAAGTATTTACGTCTGTGTCAGACATGACTGAAGACGTGGAGAGACAGGAAAAAAAATCAAGGGTCAGTATGTGTTGAAACGTAAGAAAAATTAGCACATGTGAAAGCGTGAGAGACAAATATTTGGATTGAATTGATATAAACTCCCTTTAAAAATGTTTTAACAGCATACTGAAGTATAATTAACATAGAAACCAATGCAGATTTATAGCATTCAGTTTGCTAAGTTTTGACATAGAAATCTATGTCTATCTATAGACATACATACACCCCTGTGAAACCATCCCCTTAGTGAAGAAATGAACAAGGGCTCTATCCCCTGAAGCTTTTTCCTCCTCCATCCTGGGCAACCACTGCAAATTAGTTTACATTTTCTAAATTTTTATAGCAAAAGGGAATCATGCAGTATGTAACTTTTGGGAACAGAGATGTTATATATCTCCAAAAATGCAAGAAATGGAAAATAAACAAACAAAAAGAACACAAAGGATCAATGAAAAAAAAAGTTGGTTCTTTACAAAGATGAACAAAATTGATCGACCTCTTGCTAGATTAACCAAGAATAGAAAAGAAAGGTCCCAAATAAACTGAATCAGAAATGAAAAAGGAGATATTACAGCTGATACCACAGAAATACAAAAGGTCATCTTTGAATACTATGAAAATCTCTATGCACATAAATTTAAAAACATAGAGGAAATAGACAAATTTCTGGAAATACATACCCCCCCCCACAACTTAATCAGAAAGAAATAGGACTCCAAATAGACCAGTAACAAGCAATGAGATTGAAGCAGTAATGAAAAATCTTTCAACAACAACAAAAAAAGCCCCGGGCTGGATGGATTCACAGTCAAAATTTACTGGACCTATGAAGAAGAGCTAGTATCCATGCTGTAGAAACTATTTCATAACATTGAGAGGGAAGAAATCCTTCCCAACACATTCTATGAAGCCATTATCACCCTGACACCAAAGCCAGGAGAGGACATAGCAAAAAAAGAAAACTATTGACCAACATCCCTCATGAATATAGATGCAAAAATCCTCAATAAAATGCTAGCAAACCAAAATCATCAGCACACACACACAAAATAATCCACCTTGACCAAATAGGCTTCATTCCAGGGAAGCAATGATGGTTCAACATATGTAAATCAATAAATATGACTCACCACATAAAGCAAAAACAAATACCCTATGATCATCTCAATAGATGCAGAAAAGCATTTGATGAAATTCAGCACTCTTTCATGATAAAAACTGTAAACAATGGCTTGGCACCTATAGCTCAGTGGGTAGGGTGCTAGCCACAAACACTGAGGCTGGTGGGTTTGAGACCAGCCCACCGGACCTGCTGAACAACAGTGACAACTGCAACAATGAAAAAAATAGCTGGGTGTTGTGGTTGATGCCGGTAGTCCCAGCTACTTGGGAGGCTGAGACAAGAGAATTGCTTAACCCCAGGAATTTGAGGTTGCTGTGAGCTGTGATGCCATGGCACTCTACAGAGGGCAATATAGTGAGACATATATATATAATTAATGATATATATATAAACCCTAAACAAATTAGGCGCAGAAGGAACATATCTCAACATTATAAAACCTACATATGACAAACTCACAGCCAACATCATACAGAGTGGGGAAAAGGCTTTCCTACTAAGAACTGAAACAAGACAAGGGTGCCTACTGTCACCACTTTCTGTTCAACATACTGCTGGAAGTCCTAGCCAGAGCAATCAGATGAGAGAAAGAAATTAAGGGTATTAGAATCAAGAAAGAGGAGATCAAGCTATTGCTTTTTGCTGACAATATGATCCTGTATCTAAAAAACACGAAGACTCCACAGAGAGACTCCTGGAGTTGATAAACAAATTCAGCAAAGCCTCAGGTTACAAAATCAATGTATGTAAATCAGCAGCATTCCTATACACCAATAACAGTCAAGCTGAGAGTCGAGTCAAAGACTCACAGTAGATACAAAGAAAATACCTAAGAACATACTTAACCAAGTATATATTAACCAAGAAGGTGAAAGATGTCTACCATAAGAACTGTGAAACACTGAGGAAAGAAATCGCAGATAATACGAACAAGTGAAAAAACATAACATGCTTATGGATTGCTAGAATCAACATTGTTAAAATGTCTATGCTACCCAAAGTGATTTACAGATTCAATACCATCAAATCACTGATGTCATATTTCAAAGACCTGGAAAAAATGATTCTATACTTCATTTGGAACCAGAAAAGAGCCCAAAGAGCCAAAGCAATCTTAAGCAGAAAGAACAAATTTGGAGGCATCACATTATCAACTTCAGACTATAAACTATACTACAAGGTTATAGTAACCAAAATAGCATGATATTGGCACAAAAACAGAGATACAGACAAATGGAACAGAACAAAGAACCCAGATATCTAAAACCATCCACATACAGCCAGCTGAGCTTTGACAAAGCAGAGAACAATATGCATTGGGGAACAGAAGCACCATTCAATAGATGATGCTGGGAAAATTGGATAGTCACATGCAGAAGAATAAAACAAGATCCATATCTCTTACCACTCACAAAAGTTAATTCAAGATGGACAAAAGACTTAAATATAAGGCACAAAACCGTAAGAATTCTAGAAGAAAATATTGGGAAAATGCTTCTAGATATTGGCCTAAGCAAAGACTTGATGAAGAAGACTCCAGTGGCAATCATGACAACAAGAATAAATAAATTAGTCCTGATTAAATGAAAAAACTTCTGCACACTAAGCAAATAATCAATAGAGCAACTAGACAGCCCAAACAATGGGAGAAAATATTCACAAGCTATACATCTTATAAGGTGCTGATAATCAGTCTGCAAAGAAGTCAAGCAAATCAGCAAGCAAAAAACAAACCCATTAAGAGTAAGCAAAAGACATGAACAGAAGATCTTCAAAAGAAGACAGATGAACTGCCAATAAACATATAAAAAACACCATCACTAATTAGCAAGATGCAAATTAACACCACAATGAGATCACCTTACCCCAGTTAAAATGACCTTTATATAAAAGTCCAAAAATAATCAATGCTGGCATGGGTGCAGAGAGTAAAGAATGCTTCTACACTGTTGGTGGGACTGCAAATTAGTATAGCCTCTATGGAAAACAGTATGGAGATTCCTCAAACTAAAAGTAGACCTGTCATTTGATCCAGCAATCCCACTACTGGGTATTTACCCAAAGGAAAAGAAGTCTTTTTACAAAAAAGACACCTGCACTTGAATGTTTATTGCAGCATAATTCAAAATTGCAATGTCATGGAATTAACCCAAGTGCCCATCAATTCATGAGCAGATTAACACAATGTGGTATATGTATGCTATGGAATACTATGCAGCCACGAAGAAAGCTGAATTAAGGCCTTTTGCAACAATTTGGATGGAACTGGGGACTATTACCCTAAGTGAAGTATTGAAAGAATGGAAGAACAAACACCACCTGTACACGCTATTAAATTGGAACTAACGGAGAAGCACACTTGTGCACAGAGGGAAGAGAAACTCAAACAGGGGGAAGGGGAAGGAGGGAAGAGGTGAAAACCCACCTAACAGGAGCAACGAATGCTATTTGGGTGATGGGTACCCTTAAAACACTCAGCGTAACAAAATCAATACATACAACCAAAAACAATTATACCCCCGTAATGCAGTATTTTGAAACTAAAAAGTAAAAAGAATGCAGGCGGTTTCCTGTTGAATATTTGACACATTCATTCTTAAAAAGTCCTCCCCTCTGCCTACTCTACCACAACTGTCTACGATACCCACACTGCAGGGCTCTTCTATTAATACTCTCCCCCGCTCCCAGATTTTGCCTCAATTCTAATGCAGAGCAGTTCAGCTATCTTTTTGTTTCCTTGGCTTTCACTAATCCATATCCTTAGAGGCTTATCAAGGTAATTTCGTGAACAAAAGACAGTTCCCTCCCTAAGACCAATTCTAGCACCAACTGTTAGGATAAAATTTTTCTATCCTCTTATGCTCTGTGAGAGTGCATATGTGTATGTGCACCTGTGAGTGTGCACTGTCTGAAAGAGTGTAGGAGTGTGTGATGTGTGTGTACAGATCTGGGATTAGAAGCATGGGCAGGGCAAAGGTAGATATATTTTAATGTTTATTGATTCCTACCTGTACCACAACTAGACTAAGTGCTTTCTCTCATTATCTCATTTAGTTCTTCTAGCAAACATATGATATAGGAATAATAATTCACTTTAACAGATGGAAAAATGAGACTCAAAGATGTTAAATAAATTGTCCCCAGACACACAGCAACTACATGGGAGAAACAAAGCTAAATTCTGAGTATTTGGGGCTCCAAACAGTTTGCTCATTTCTCTGCCCTGTGAATGATGAGTGGGTTAACTCAGCAGCACCACCAGCTGCCTGGAGGGACACTTGGGAAAGATGATGGTGAGTCTCCCATTCTTCTGGGAGAATGGCACAATTGATTAGTGATGTCTGCCACAGGCATGGGTGTGGCAGCGCCGTGTACTTTATACCATGTGTCCTTAGTCCTTCCTATAATACAAAAATGAGTTATTCTCCTTCAGCAACAGGTGGTTCAAGGCCTGGATCTCTGCAGGAGCACCACAGGGACTCTGACCCTCAGATGGCCCTATCTGAGCAGGGGCTCTTCCCCACTTCAGAGGAGCTGTCCAGGGCTGTTGTGAGAGTTCTCCTCACATTCTCTAGCACTTCCTCTGTGGGCATCCAGACCCCTGAGACTGCCATGTTCCTTTCTCCAGCTCTTCTGATAGTCCCCTAGTCCAGTTGCTGTCGTCTCTCATTTGCTTTACTACACATGCCACCTCCATTCTTGCCTCCCTATGGCCCATTCTCCTCCAGGCAGTGGGAAGGATCCTTCTAAAATGTCTTGGGATCCTGCCACTCACCTCCTCAGAGCTCCCTAGTGGCTTCCCATCCTACTGAATATATGCTCTAACTGCTCACTATGAAGGTGTCCAGGGAGGGCCCTTCCCTGCTCACCCAGCTTGCTCCATCCGCCCCCCAGCACAACATACAGCCCACACAGGCCTCTGCACAGCATGAACACACCAAACTCAGCCCGTCTCAGCCCTTCACACCTGCTTAAATGCCAGCTCCTTGGAGTAGACCCCCCTGCTCTCTAGTAATGATCCCTTACCCTCATTTCTTTTATTGAGCTCACCACAAGAGCACAATATAAATTGTCCAATATAAATTGAGTATAAGAACGAATCTTTCTTCATTCATATTTTGAGTCTAGGACATTGCCAGGCACACAGAAAGTACCTATTATCGATGGAAGAGATACATTCTAAGCACTTTATTACAACCACACATTCTCTTACATGCCTCCTCAAATTGTTTGTGAAATCAGAGAGAAATGTAATATAGAAAATGTATAAGTCTCTAGGGGACGTTGGGTTAGCCATTCAACCAGCTTGGACTTTGGTCTCCTTGTTTGCAAATAGGATGCAGTGTCTGTCCTGTGCACACCACAGACCAAGGGGCCAATGACAGGGCGTAGCAATCTCTGTACCCAGCGGCCATATCACATCAGGCAAATTCCTGAATTTGCCTATCCGTGAGGACAAGGGTCACTTTTTCTGTTAGTCAATACTTTGTTCTTGGTCCCAAGTACTCCAACTTTGGGCCCTTGAGCTGCCTCTGTCCTTGTCTGTTCCAGGGGAACACCAGTGACCGGCATGGTATTTCCCAGTCCTAGCAAGCTCCCTCTCCTATCTCCCTGCCCAATTGCCAGGTCCAGCTGAGGCTCCTCCCAGCTGAGACAGCACCCAGCCGCCTGTTCTACTCCTGTCCACCTGCTGCGTGCCCATTCCTCCTCTCTCTTCCATTTATGGAGGACACAGACTTTACCTCAGTGCTCCCAGCAGGAACTGTGGACAGCCCTGCACCAGGCAGGGGATGACTTTCTTCAGGGAGCCATCCCACATGCTAATGGTTTCTTCTTAAGAGACCCTGTCTTGGAGCCACAGTCTCAGAGACTGGGAGGGGTCCCCAGAACTTGGTCTGGAGACACAGGTTTGTTTAGGGCAGAGTCCCCAGGGAGTGGATCAGCCCCTGTATGCTGGTGAGTGATAGCAGGCATAGCCCTGGGTGGTGAGAGGTATCAGAGACTTGTGGTTCCCCTGGTAGACAGTGGGATCGCAGGACAGTCACTGCTCATCCCCATGAGCCCCCATTCTGTCTGTTGGTAGAAGAGAGGTTAGAACAAGAGCTATTGGCATCATGCTTGTCCTGAAAAACTAACGCCCCAGCCAGAGCTACAGTTCTGCTCACTGTTCCTTGCTTGGTGCTAGTGAGTTGCTTCTGAGGGTGTCTGGCAGGTATTGACTCTGGGCTTCTTGGGTCCCTTGGTTCTCGGTGCAGGCAGGGACACTCCACTGTCATCACTGCCACTGTGGCTACCCCTTTTACAAAACCACCACTTGCTAGCTGTTTCTAAGCCTCGCCTCCCTCCTTGGTGTAGTGGGTAAAACTCCCTTTTCAGAGGATGAGATGAGACACAGTCCCATAAAGTTAGGAATGGCTCAGGCCAGGGTTTACCCTGGTCCCAGGCCCCTGCTCATCAGACAATGCTAGACCCAGCCCCTCGCCCCTTCCAGTCTGCTACCACTGGATGGAACTTCCCATAAATGATCTCAGTGATATCAGATGACAGTCATGACAGACACAACTCAGAGGTGCCCTCCCTGGACACTTCTGTAAAAAGGACAGGCAGCTCCCATTGCCTCGCCAAGCATAGCTGGCCCAGGACCCCAGTGTTTGCAGGGACACGGGTGCTGCGATAGGAAACGTTGTCAAAGAATGAACTTGCTGGCTGTTGCTCTGTGGTTCCCTGAGAAGGGCAAAGGGCTAGCGAGATCAGCATGACCCTGAGATAGCGAGGGGCAGGCCTGGGCACAGAGAAACAGCATGTTGGTCGGTGAGGCCTGTCGCGCAAAGCAAGCGGGACAAATAAATAAGGAGACAGATGCTGTGTGCAGGTTCCAGGGGACTGAGCCACAGCAGGAGGGCACTGGGGCAAGGAAATGTGCCTGTGTAAAACGGTTGTATTTGATAGACTGGGACAGGTCTGAGCAGGGGAGGGCCAAGCTTTCTAAGGCTTTCCCTCTGCTTAGAGATAGTGGGAAATGGAGTCTTGGAGGCTGGCGGGTACTGTTTCCCCCATCCCCCAGCTTCTTGTTCTGAAAAACCCCTTTAGAAGCGGAGGTGGGGTCTCTAAGCATTGCGGTCTCTCTTGCTTCCCCCAGGGGGCCCATCACATGACAGACAGACTGTAGAGCCTAAAGGCAGAGGGATGGAGAAGGTGCTCAACCAATCAGAAGCCAAGAAGCAAACAGTTTCTTCTAAGGCAGCTTTGCAAATAAGAACAAAACTTTCCAGCCTAAAAAAGCCTACCTGTGTTCTGTACCATAGAGCAAGAGGAAGCTGAAACAGTGACGTGGGCCCTCTTTGCCTGGTAGAATCTATGGACACTTAGCCTGCCAGGGTGAGGGTCTGAGTGCCAGCTCTCTCCACAGCCTTTGAGTCTGATGTTATGGTGGGCAACGTAGTATCCCCAAGCTGAAGGTGGGAGAGACCAGGGGAGAGGATAGAGCTTCTTTAAGACGGCCTCAGAGTTCTCCAAGAGGGAGGTGCCACTCAGGGCTCTCCAGGCACGGCAGGCTGGGTGTCAGCTGGGACAGCAATCTATGTGCCATCGGCAGTAGATCTCAAGGAGACACATCCGTCTGATATCCCTGCCAGTTCATTTGTATCCATTTACTGTCTTCTCAGATGCTGGGATTTATCTTCATTAGGGAGGGAAAGGTATTTCCTCTGATGAGGTCTGAGAGACAACTTCACCTTCATCTGTCTCATCCAAAAGCTGGAGCAGTGAGTAGAGTATTACGTTGCGATCTCAGGGAGAGATGGGTCCCTGTTTTTCCCTAAGAGGAGTACAGAGTCTCTGGACAGAGGGATTCCTGGGCAGAAGGTCTTTGGCTTCAGCACCTACATCAAGGCTTTTTCTACATTGAGGTAAAGAAAGCTTAGAAGAAGCCAAGAACTGCCCAGCCCTCAGCCTGGTGGCTCTGGGTAGTAGGCCCTGAAAACATTAGTGCCCTAAGTCTGGAGGAGGGCAGACATATTTCTCTATTACTGTGTAACTAATCACTCTAGAACTTAGTGCTTAAAACTGTAATAATGGTTTATCTCTCATAGTGTCTGGTGCTCTGAAGCAGCTAAGGTGAGTGGTCTTGGCTCAGAGCTTCTTGTGAGGTTGCACTCAAGATGTTGCTGGGGCTGTAGTCATCTGAAGGTTTGACTGTAGCTGGTGGGTCCATTTCCAAGGTGGCTCATTCACATGGCTGGCAAGTCAGTTCCTCTCATGTGGATCCTCGGCGATGCTGCTTGAGCACCCTCCTAACATGGTGGCTGCTTCCTCCAGGGTAAATAAGCCAAGAGACCAAGGCAGAGCTGCAATGCCTTTTGTGACCTGGCCTTGGAAGTCCATGCTATCCCTTGTACTGTGTTCTATCAGTCACATAGTCCGTCCCTGGTTCTCTGTGGGAGGGGACCACATAAAGGCTTAAATTCTAAGAGGATCAGGGGAGGCTGTCTTGGACTCTGGGTTCCACATCAGTGAGGACACATGCTCAGGGGAGGGATGGCACCAGGATTGAGGCTTCTCACAGAAGTGGGAACTCAAGGGAATGAAGATAATGAAAAGAGCACTGACCTTAGTGCTTGAAAGACCTAGAATTAAACCCCAGCCGAGTCACTTACTGTCTGTGTGACTTCTGGAAAATAACATCACCCCTCTTAGCCTCAGCTTCCTTATCTGCTAAAAGGGTACGCAGAGCCTGCATTAATTGTCTGTCCAAGGCTTGACTGATGGTGCGACACATGGTCAGCCTCGGAAAACAATCTTCCCTTTTTTCCGGGGTTCTATCCTCTGAATTCCAGGATCAATGTCATAAGTGCTTTGGTCACCTATCATCCACCTTCTGGGGCCACTGACCAGGGTGAGGAGACTCATTAAAAAGTTCCTGCCAGGTGTGGTGGCTCATGCCTGTGGACCCAGCTACTTAGAAAGCTGAGGAAGGAGGATCACTTAAGGCCAGAAGCTCAAGACTGGCCTGGGCAATATGGTGAGATCCTGTCTTAATAATAAGTCATGTCATGGCATCAAATAGGTACTAACATCTGGGCAAGATAAACAAAACAAAAAATTTTTCCAGCTCCTCTCCCCAGGCAAGCCCCTGGGTCCCAGGGCCTAGGGGAAGAGATGTGTCATCTTCCTCTCTTGGTACAGCCAAAATAGCTTCAGATGGCTTCATGGATGCCAGCTTCTTCCTTCCCCTTTGCTTTCTAGGTGAGCTCTCCATTCCAGGTGACCACGGGCTTCCTCTCCATAATGCTGCACTTACTGATATGTGGAATAGTCTGCCTAGAGAACCAGCTGCTTACATAGTGCCAGGAAGAAGCTGTCAGGCAGCTGGGGCCAGCCATGGAGGGAGGCAGGAAGGAGTGGAGAGGACCGGACCCAGGGTCCTAGCCTTGTGCCAGCAGGCAAGGGAGGCAGGAGTCCATAGGCTTTCACTCCAGGGGCTCCGGTTTTGAGCCTTCCCCTTAGCTTCTCCAGAGTGAGTGCCCTTGCCTCTGTGCAAGGTGCAAAATTCTCAGAACCACCAATCACTGCTCCTGGCCCCAGGGCCCAGCCAAAAATGATGCCAGTCAATGGGAGACTTGCTGGTTTCTGAGGCCATCAGGACACCTTGGTGTGTGTGCTTAGGCCCTGGCCCAGACTCATCTAAGTCCCCATGATCCAATCCATGCCTCAGCACAGATACTGCCTACTTGCTGGAACCACTGCAAATTCTGGACCTACCTCCTGGGATAGAATTTATAGTGATCCAGAAGACACTGTTCAAGTCTATGTGACACTCTTTCCCTAAGTACATGCTAGGTGAGCAAGATCTAACCCATTCCTGCAGGAGCTGGGAGTGTAAAGAATTATCATTTTGTCTAAAGACTTGTGGGAGCTCAGTGAAGAGAAGATTTAACTCTGCCTTGAGTTAGTGCAGGCAGGGACCTGCCAGGGATGGGGGTCCCAGACATGATAAAATTGAATTTGGGTCTTTGTGGATGAATAGGAGTTCTCCAGGTGAAAAATAGAGTGAGAGATGGGGAAGGGTACAGCAGCATAGGCAATGGTCTGGGGATGTGGAAGAGGAGGGTTTGAAGGGCTAGGTCTGTGCATTTGTGTGGGATGTTTGAGATTGTGAGAGAGGAGCATGGGATGAGGCAGATGGGAGTGAGGATGTGAAGGCCTTTATTCCTTAGCTAAGCTTAACAGTCTTCATCTAGGGGGCCAAGGGGAACCGCCGTGCTTTAGAGCAACCAAGATGAGCAGGGCCTGGCTGCCACTTTTGTCTCCCCTCCTCCTGTCATTATGTGCCTGTGCACGGCCACCACCCAAACTCACCCCATCAGAGAAGGGTTGATGGAACTGCACTACTGAGTTAATATAAAACCCCCGGCCTCGGTGCCACACCAGCCCAGGAGGGAGGCAGCTGTAACAAGGGAGGAAATTACAGATAAGAGTGGAGAAATGGCCGCAGCAAGATGAAGGGAAGGCAGGAGCTGGCAGAAAACAAACCAAGGTGTCAAGACAGAATCAATAACCATCACTGAGCAGAGAAGAAGATGGGATTCATTACAGACAGGGTAAAACAGACATTACCCAGCCTGCCCACGCCGCTTGCTGCACAAGTGGGAGAACTTTCAACTCGGCAAGTGCTGACGGTGGGAATACTTGACAACACCAACTTCGGGGAGAGGAAAGGGAGGGAGACGGAGCTGAGGAGGAGCAGAGAAAGAGACAGCCAAGCTCGCAGAGGGGCCCAGGATCACAGACAGATGTACAGAGACAGACAAACACGGGCTTGAGTTTGATTTGTTTTGTGCCTGGATTCTTAAGCCAGGGACATAGAGGGATAGGGACCTCTAATTCCACAGGGAGCTGGAACAGACCTAAAACTGTCAAAGGAGCACAAGTAAAGGAGGAGGATAAAGGCACAGAGAAAAACACAGACAAGCATATCAGAAGGCAACTAGTGTCTTCTTGGTTGAAGGGCTGAGAGGCTGAGCAAGTCTTCAGCCTCAGTAGCTTGGGGAAGGAGGAGAGGGAATCTGAGTGAAGGGCTCAGAGTCTGAACTCATGCAAATGTGTGTAAAGGAGAGGAGGCTCCCTGAACTCCCAGGAGGGTCTTATGGCTCTCCTTCCAGATTAATCCTGGGGTAGCCAGCACACAGCCTTCCTCCCAGTTGGGTGGGAAGCTCACACCAGGCAAAGTCAAGTCTTGCGCCATGTAAACCATGAAGGTGGAGAGGCTGCCAGGTCCCCGAGGGGCTGGATTTTGTGATAGATCCTCTGCAGCTGGACCACACAGTGGGGCAGGCTTAGGACGAGGGTCTATAGCCTAGACTACTGGGATAGCACCCAAGATGGAGCAGCAGGAATCCTGAACAGTGGGCAGAGTAGAGGAGGGTCAGCAGGAAGCCTCAGGGAGGGACTGGTGCTAGCAACAGGATTGTAGCCCTTGGGAGACAGTCTGGGACTAGCAGGGCAGAGACCAGGGCATCGGGAAGGTTAGCAAAACAGGGCCTTGACACAAAGAGTGACAGATCCTACATTGTTAGTCTCAGCCCCACCCAGATCAGCACTGGGCATCATGATGGGTTAATCCTGAGCGTCAGGCCAGAACTGCTAAGATTCCTTGACCCTAAGGCTAGAGCTGGGGTGGAGGAGGAATCCCAGCCTTGGGAAGAAGAGGGCTGCACAGACCAGGACCAAGGCAGGTCCTGGGACCTAGGCTCTACCCTAGGGTGGCGAGGCTGGCTGGTTTAGCGCTTGCAGAACTGTGAGCAGGACAGCTGTGGGAAGTGGTTTAGGGCATGTTAGAGACCAAGGGATTCATGAAGCCAACTCTGGCTGGAACCCTATGCCCTAGGCATCCTGTACCCAGGAGGTGGGCACCTGAAGTGGCTTGCCTGGAGGGTCCTGGAAGCTACACTTGGTGCTGATGTTTGAAGTGTGTACCTGTCCATGCCAATCTGGAGTGTAAGAAAGATGGAAGCTGGGAGAATATCCAGGCCCTTCCTAGTGTATTTACACAGGGAGAAAAGAGGTCTGCAGCCACCAGCTCTCCTGTTCAATCACCACTTTCCCAGGCAGGGGCTAGGTCAATGGGTATCCCAAGAACAATGAGACCACCAGCCAACAATCACCACCATACACTTACTGCATGCCAGTCACTGGGCACAATGCTTTAAATCTTATTTGAACCATTTATTTATCTTATTTAAAATGTCCATTTTGAAGAGGAGGCAACAGGTTCAGAAATGTGATGGAACTAGTACCAGATCACACAGCCTTAGATTAGTAGAATTAGGATATGAACCCAGGCAGTCTGGCCCTGGGGCTGGAACGGTTAACCTCACCAGCATCTTGTCTTTGCCTAAGGGCAACCCCTAAATTCTTTAGATTGCTCATTTCAAAGATCTGGAGAAGGCTCTTTGGAGCTGGCTGGAGCCTGATCCCAGATTCTGCTGGTCTCTGACCCCCTAGCAGTGGCTTCTGTGCTGTGGCTGGGCCTGGTGGGTCAGCTGCTCCAGGCTGCTCCTGGCTATTTTCTATTTAGGCTCCATGTGTTGGTGAGAGTAGGGACTCGGAGAGCCCTGAACTCCACCTGTGTCCCACCCTGGCGACCATGGAGGACCCTCATTCATCCTGGTCTTGGTCCCTTTCTCTCTGTCCTGGTTCCTCTTTCTTCCTGTTTGTGTTTCCCTCAATGTCTGCTGTGTCTTTCCTGAAGGTTTTGCTTCTATTTTCCTGTGTCCCTTTTGTGGTTTCTGCATGTCTCAATCGGCCTCTGCCCCCTCCTATGTTTGCCCACGCTTTACAGAAGCGCCCTAGCTGTTTTGGTCACTGGCACAGATCTAGATCCAGGCGTGTCCTGCAGGCCCCGCCCCCTCCCAGGCCAGGCCCCTCCCACTCCGGGGTCTGGTCTCCGGGCTGGGAATACCGGCAGGGGCCGCCCAGCCAGAGCCACAGAGCAGGTGGAGGCGGCTGAAGCCCAGGACTCACTTGAGGAGCTTTCAGGGGAGTGAGGGGCTTATGTCATGGCTCTTCAGCATGGAGACAGCATCCTTGGACTTGGGAGAGAAGAGGGGAGGGAGAACCTGGCGAATGAGAGGGGGTAGTTTACTTAAAAGTGCATTGATGCCAAAAAGAAAAGAGATTGGGTTAAAACAAGAATTGGTCAATTATTTCTGTTCTGGGCCCCTTTAGGTCCCTCAAATAAGGACACTGAAGCCCAGGCCACACCCTGCAACTGCTGTGAAAGGTCAGGTGCCTCTTCCTGTTCTGGTTCAGAGGGCCAGGGCTAGACGTGCTTACCTGCCTGGACAGCTCCTTCTAAGATATCTACCTCGCTTGCTCCCTCACCTCCCACAGGGGCTTTGTTGGGGGACTACCCTCTCAACCAGGCCTCCTCTAGAAAGCCCACTTAAAACTGCCCCCTACTTGGCCATCCCCTCCCCTCCCTCTGTCATGTGCCCATGGCCTCCTTCTGTTTAATTAGTCACTGGCTGTGTCCTCCCACTTGCCTATAATCGCCATGGGGACAGGAATTTCTACATGTCATACTAACTGTACCCCCAGAACTTCCAAAACATCCTGGTACATTGTAGGCTTTCTGTAAATTATGTATTTGCGAAACAAATGGATATTCTTGTATGTCTGGATTAGAAATTTTGATATACCAGTTGGGGGTGGGGAAAGGTTACAATCTCTGTATATTTTTCAATGTATTTATTTTTTGAAGAATTTATTTCCTTCTGTGCTTTTTATGACTAATCCACACTCAACCTATTATTCCTATTCTGCATAGTTTATGATAAGTGGTAATAAAAAGTGGGAAATAAGTATCCAATAACAGGGATTACTGGAAACATACAGAATTACAAAATATATAAGACTATTTTTGTAAACTGTCGGTACATAGATACTAATCTCTCACTGTTTGGCAAGATTTTTTTTTTCCAAGGACACAAGTATGGACATTAATAGCTGCCAGGTGAAAAAAATGGCTCTGGAATCAGAGTTTAGGAAATAACAAAGTTAAACAGTTTTCTTAACTTAGGCTCTCTCCAGAGCTTTATATTCATTTATAGTGACTATTACAGTAAATATTCACTAGTGACTATTACAAAACTCTAAGAAGGTAGAATGAATACACAATACTTCAAAAAATGTGACCAGGATCTGTTGTTCGTATTCTTGTTTTACAGTTCAAGGGGATGAAGTTCCAGAACTTTCTTTGGGAAGTGGTAAAATGCACTCAAATGTGCCCACAGAAGAATCCAGAAGGGTAGAGGCCAAGATGTGCTCAGTGGCCATATCGGAAGGGATAGGATTATAATTGTTCCTTATGTTCTTTTTACTTGTCTGTATTTTCTGTAATGTGCGCTTTTATAGGACAAAAAGGAACATAAGCAGAAACAAAACTATAAAACTCTCAATATAAAGGGAAAGGATCTGGAAATTTTCAATTTGGAGGTCCCCTGCCACCTTCTGAAACATTCGTAATTTGGTTTCAGTCTGCTCTGTTAGCTTCTTGGCTATGTTTTCTATAAGTTTTATTTTGAAAATTAGTTGTAAATGTTTCCAATCAATAGCTCATGTTCTTCACGACCAGTTCATCATCTTGACTGAATAGTCATTTCTGGTCCAAACCAAGCGGGGAGTTGGGAGGAGGGACTTGGAGTGGGAGGTAAGAGAGAGAACAGGAATAGACAAGGTAAGAAAAGAGAGAAAGACAGGGAGGGGCAGTGAACAGGGAGATGAGAGGGAGTGGGAGGAAGGGAGCAGAGAGAAAGAGAACTTGGAGAGATGATGGGACAGATGAGAAGAGGGACGTTCCTCTGACCCTTGTCATGTGCTAAGCACCAGGTGGGTGCCGCTCAGGAGCTCACCTCTGGGAGAGGACAGCTGATGGGGGAGATGGATGATAAACCATTTCCAAAGAGTCTTTTGCATCACAATGCGGGGAGGTGCTCTGGGATGGAACAGGGGCAGCTGTCCAGCAGGAGCCACCCCTGAGCTGTCCCTTCTCCCTTAGTTCCAAGGGAGACGCTGCGGGGGCTGTCACCAGGTTAAGCTGTCTAGGGAAGGGCTGAGCCCTTATCTGTCTCAAAGCTACGTATGTATCACCAGCAACACGAACTGTTTTTTACAGAAATTGTTTGCTATAAATCGGTAAAAATAGATATATATTTTTTAGAAACGCTTATTCACACACTTTACGTAAGATTGAGGAATGTCACCTGCCCACGCCAGAGAACATATACTGTTACTTTGATGTGGTGACTAGTGGAGATTATGCAGGGGCTGAAGTGGCCCTGTTCCCACCCCAGTGCAGACAGAGCCTGTGCTGGGAACTGGTGCAGTCAGGTCCTGCTCTGTGCCAGGAACAGGGATGAAATGGCCTCCGGAGGCCCCTTCCAGCCTGCAGGTCCTGTAATCGGCACAATTTGGCAATGACCAGCACCCGCCTGGCTGCGCCCCCTCCAGGGCCCCTGCCTCCCTCCTGCCCTCGCTGTGGTTTCTGGGCTCACTCCGGGTGGGCGGATGAGCAGCCAGCGGCTAATCCCTGATTAATATTTCATGCTTCTGATGGAGAGCGTGGGAGGGGAGGCTCACTGAGGGCTGAGTGTGGAGGGAGAGCTGGAGAGGCCCAAGAGTCACTTCATGATGGAGAGAGGAGGAGCAGACCATGATGAGGACCACCCTGGGCTGAAGGGCTCCTCAGTGGCCATAACCTACCAGTTGTCCTACTCAGCTCGGGGCAGCAGTGGACGAGGGTGCTGCCCTCAGCCTAGCCCAGTCTCACAGGCATGAGCCCCATGCACTGGCGCTCTCACCTCGTGAGTTTAGAATCCAGTTGGAAAAGGCAGGTGTTAAATGCATAGACCAATAAATACAAAGGTGACAGGATGACTCAGGCCTAACAGAGGGGAGCCAGGTAAGAAGGGGAGAAGGACAGGCCTGGGCATGGCCTGAGAGGGGCACTACGGCCTGAGAGGGGCACTACAGCCTGAGAGGGGCACTACAGCCTGATGGTCCAGGTTCTGGAACCAAGCTCCTTCCTGGAGTCCTGGCTGTCACCCCCATGTAGCTTGGCCAGTTCTTCTGCCACACCTCCATGCCTCACCTTCCTTCTCTGTAAAGTGACAGCAGTGATGCCTGTTCCCCAGAGTCACAGCTAGTGTTAAGTGAGCTCAGACAGGAAAAGCCCCTGGACAGGTACTGGACCCGTATTAGATTCCCAGAAAATGTCAACTAGTAGCACTGTTACTGATACCATCTTACCTTTCAGGAGGAAAACTTAGGTGATACTAAGGTGATGATTGGCCCTAATAAAGATTAGACTAGAGATAACCTGTTCCCTTCCCACTGCCCTTTCCACCGTGGGCACAGCATCACTCACACATGGTCTGGCGGTGTCAGAAATGACCAGGGAAGCAGGGCACTAGGGCATGGCCCCCATCTCCCCATCCTGCCGGAGGAGCCCCAGCCAGCAGCTGTGACAGATGGCAGTGCTTTGAGTGACTACTTCAATTTTAACTCTTTTCGATAATCCAGTGCCCAAAAGCTACATACTTTAAAACTGTCCCTAGATCATAGATCAGCCCAAAGAGACTGAGTCCAGCTCAGTTAATAACCTCTGGAAGCACCATCGATCATGCTGCAGCCCCTCCTTAGGGTTCTCCAGACCGACTCCTGGCAGAGATGAATGCTTGAGCCTCTGCTCTGGACAGCGTCTCTGGGGCTGTTTGCATCTCATGTTCTTAGACCAGAACCTAGATTTCTTTGAGCTGAGCGCAGAGGTAGGGACAGGAATCAGGTGGGTGGGCAGGAGCAACGGAGTGACTATTGCTTAGGGAGAGGAGGTAGGTGTCTTTCCCTACCCCCTCAAGTGACTCCCCTCCTTCCTATTTCTCATGGACCAGGCTGTGAGGTGGGCTCATGCAGCTGGCCATAACCCCAGTGTCACCAAGGAAACCCTGATGGCCTCAGCCTCACCTGTGAGAACTCCCTAAGAGCCTGCACCTGGGAGAGCCATCACACAGGTGGAGGACACAGCACACTTGACTCCCACACTTTCTGCTGGGTGGGAGCTGCCATCCGCCCACAACCACAACAGTCATGGCAGACATTCTTGGGGCAGCTCTGATCCACAGAGGCTCAGCCCCCTCTGGAAACTGTCTGACCAGGAACAAAGTCCTCTCTGTTGGAGACACCCTGGGGCCTCCTTCACCATCTTTTGTGCCCTGCCTTGTTCCCCATCACTTAAGGGGCTGCCCCAACACCCAGCCTCATAGAGTCTTCCCAACACACCCTGCCAGAAGCTACTTTGAAGCTTAGACACCACTCTGATCATGTCACTTCTATATCTAGGGAACAAGACCCAAGCTTCCTGGCCTGGTATTCAGCTGCAAACAGCAGGGATCCTGTCCCACTGTTTACTCCTCAGCCTGAACCCTTGGCTTGGGCCCATCGAGTCATTGCTTCCTCACCTACCACTGCTGTGTACACTTCAGCCTATACTCATAACACACATGAAACCGCTTCCCTGTCCCTGCCACCTATTCAAACCCCACCCATTCTGTAAGTCCCAGCTTGAGGTCTCACCTTTTCCACGAAGCCCTCCTTGACCACTCCAATCCCTACTTCTGGAATTCTGGGAGCATGCACTGTCACTGCCATAGCCCTAGGCACCTGGTCTAGGCAAGTTTGCATGGCTGGGCTCGTGGTTGACTCGCAAGCCCTGCCTTACACATCTTTGAGTCCTGCATAGGTGTCCTTTCTTTGCAGCCCCTTCTCCAGGCCTATCTTCATAAGTCCTGGTATCTCCCAGGCTTCAGATCTTCTCTGCTAGGATCCATTGGCTCGTGGGAGGGTGATAGAGCCAGACGGAAAGCCCAGGAGGTAGGAAGCATGCTGTCCTCTTCACCCCTGTGTTCTCAGTGCCTCACCCCAAGCTTTTGGTTCACAGAGTGGACAAAAGATATTGGCCAAATTGGATTTCTTTGAACTTGGTTGTCTTTTCAGTGGCGTGTGTTGCTTTCTACTTTGTATTGTGAGTGATAGTCTCACTCTCATTCTGTAACCTACTTGATGTCTTGTTTCCAGCAATATCTTGCAAGGCGCTTGGCTATAAATACCAAACGTTTGGATGAAACCCTAGAGAAATCTTCTCCAGCCATCCTGGGAAGCTCTCTCTGGCCTCTATTTACCTATGATGGAATTGAGGTGTGATGGGCGTGGGTAAACACCTCATTTGTTTTATCCATTCATCCACTGATGGGTGTTTAGGTTGCTTCCATGTCTTGGCTGTTGTGAATAAGTCTGCAATGGAATATTACTCATATTTTGAAAAGAAGACAATCCTGTCATCAGTGGCAACATGCACGGACGTTGAGGTTGTTTTGCTCAGTGAAATAAGTCAGTCACAGAAGGGCAGACACCGTGTGATTCTCTCATCTGCGATACCCAATGTAGTCAAACTCACAGGAGCAAAAAGTAGAATTGTGATTGCCAGGAGCTGGGGGAAAGAGGAAACGGACAGCTTCTGTTCAGTGAATATTGAGGCTTAGTCGTGCAAGATGAAAACATTCTAGAGATCTGCTATATGCCATCATGCATATTATTCCCAATAATGTACTATATACACTTCAACGTTAAGAAAGTCTATCGCAAGTTATCTGTGGTTTTTCTTACCCCAATAAAAAAAAATGACTAAAGGAATTTAAATAATGTATCTTTAAAAAAAATCCCACACTCTACCCTTCTGGCCCTGTGAGTCTTCTTTTCCCCGTTCTCTCTGCCCTGGACCACCTCCAGGCGGGCAGCTCTGTGTTCTGAGGAAATCTCTGAGCTTGGTGCTGGGAGATTTGGGTTTCTTGACTTTACTCCTTATTGACTGTGTGATGTGTACAAAATACTTAAACTCCTTTCCCTGAGTTTCCTTATCTCTGAAAATGAAGAGCATAGAAATACCAGTCCTGGCTACCTCCCAGGGTTTCTGGGAGATCTAATGAGCTCGTGTTTGAGGCAGCGCATTGGGAATAATAAAGCACTATACAGGTTGCCATTATTATTCCAGGGAAGTTTCCGGCCAGATGGAGGCTGGGGGTCAGAAGCAGTAGATCCTCTTTCCGTTCACCCATTTGAATTAGGATCAATCAAGATTGCTATAGAAAGTAGTCCCAGAGCCTAAGCTGCCTGGGTGGGGGGCAGTTGTGCTTCCGTTAGGATCAGATTCGGCTACAAGTAACCAAAATAGCAGTGGCTTTTATTGATGGGAGTTGATATTTCTCTCTCCTGCGAACATCTGGAGGTAGCAGGGGATGTCAGGGGTGGAAACCAGTCCACACACCCCTCAGGGTTCCACAATCCTGCCAACTCTCTGTACTGTCATCTCTGTGGGGCAGCTTTGTCTTACTGTCCAAGATGGCTGCTGTCATATCCACATCCTGGGTGGTTTCATGGAGAAAGGACAAGAAAGGGCAAAGCAGGGGTAATACCTGTGACTCAAAGGAGTGAGGCGCCGGCCCCATATACTGGAGGTGGTGGGTTCAAGCCTGGCCCTGGCCAAAAACTGCAAAAAAAAAAAAAAAAAGCAAACGTGCCAGATGGATTTTTTTAAGTATTGCCACACAAAACTTTTGCTTGCATGCCATTGGCCAGAACTTAACCACGTGGTCACACTTAGCTGCAAGAGAGGCAAATTACACAGCCCCTACAATGGTGGCCATGTGCCCAGGAAAGTTCTATTGCTTTGTAAGAGGATAATGAATATCGGAAGGTAAACAAGATATTTTCTGTGAGATGCAGGGAAGCTTGGAGGAGAGGAAAATGCTAGTCAAAATCCTCACTTTTTTCTGGTGGATCCTCAAGTTCTTTATTTTGGTGGTTTTTTTTTTTTTTTGAGCCAAAGACCTGATAAGAAGGTGACAGTTTAGACACTTGGCATCTACAACTTCCTGCTGTCCTCTCCATTCCCACAGGCAAAGCAGCCACCTGGATGCCCCAGTTTTAGGACTGAGTTTAGAAAGGAACAATTTTACTGTTTTCTTGCCTCAGAGGCAAAGGTGGCCAAATTATATTTCCTGATAGTATAGGAAATAGGAATGAGGGCTAAGTGTGGTTTGGGCACCTGTCTCTAGCTGTCTTTCTGTCGGTCTCCATGTTATGACAGATAGACTGTGGCCCATAAGGTTATCTGAGCACTAAGTTTTGAGTTGTGGTCCGACTGCCTGAAAGCATCAAGCACACCACATGTTGTGCTTTCCATTGTACAAATGTGGAGACCAAGACAATGAGAGTAACTACCTTGCCCAAAGACACACAGCAAGGTCGTAACCGAGCCTAGTGTGCCCTTAGTCTCTTCCTTCCTAGTTCACGTTCTGACCTCTACACTAGAATGTCCCTCTGTGCACCTACCTGTGAGTCTTGTCTTTTCAACCACGGCTCTCTCTACCTCCTCCCTGCCTTTCTTCAGAGCTCTGAACCAGCCCTGTTCTTCCCCCCACCCCGAAGGTCCCTTCCCAAGTCCTGTATACTTCAACAACCTTCTTAAATCTTGTTCCCTTCAGAAAGCCTCCCTTTACTAGCCCATTTGGTCTGGCCAGTGTCAATCTTCCTTCAATGCTGTGTCTGTCACTCAGTGGCTGGTTGGGCCCCAGGTCTCAGGTTTCAGTTGCAGGTGGGCTGTGTATTTCCCACAAGTCCCTGTCCCGTCCTCCAACCTTGGTGGGAACCATTGGGCCATGGTTATAGTATGGGCTCTGGTACCCCTCCTCTCTCCATCTACACACCTTTCCTCCACTGTGTGCTGCTTCTCTGCCCCCTCCAACCCCAGGGCTACACCCTTCAGCCATCCCTTCTCTACCTGGAGTTCTCCTGGGCTTCTTCTCTGGCTCCTACCCAAGCCCATAAATATGCTCAAGTCATCCCATAAGGTGAAACAAAGCTCTTGACCCCCAGGATTCCTTTCTGGTCAGTGCCCTTTCTCCTTCCGTTTCTCCGCCAAGTTCTTTGAAAGCACAGTGTGTCCTTGCTGCTGCTTTGCTCCTGTTTCCCGTCTCTCCTCAACAGCAGTAGCCTGGCTTCTGCCCTCGCAGGCTTGTCCAGCCAAGGCCACATCTGACCTCCACACTGCACTGAGCAGACCTTTCTCAGCTGTTATCTTTCTGTTACTGTCCCTGCCGCTGGACACTGTTAACTGCTCCCTTCTTCTGAAAACGCTATCTTCCTTTATTACTATGACACTCTTGTCCCCTGGTTCTCTTTGAACTTCTCCCATCTCTTTAGTTTCTATTTCTTATTTTCTCCTCATTCCTCACATGTCCATGCTCCC
Organism: Otolemur garnettii; assembly: GCF_000181295.1. NCBI lineage: Eukaryota > Metazoa > Chordata > Mammalia > Primates > Galagidae > Otolemur > Otolemur garnettii. The sequence goes on along the minus strand of NW_003852503.1, from coordinate 4,826,885 downwards.
TAGGGCGGCTCTGGCTTTTCTTCCCTCGTCTCACTCCAGCCTATCTTCCTAAGTGACTCAATATACACCATTTACTTTAAACAGCACCACTGTGCTGTTGACCAGATCTCCACTCCTGGGGTGTTGCTGAGATCCTGCTGCCTAGTGACCACCTCCTGCTGGAGGTTCACTGCTGTCTCACCCTCCACCTTTCTAAAGGCAACTCCTTACTTTACCTCCAAACCTGCTCACCTTGCTCACTTCCTTTCTTGATGAGAGGCACTAACAGCTACTTGACCACTGAGTCAGGACCTGGAGAGCCACCTGGAGCCCTGCTGTTCCCTTTCCCCTGACTCTGGCAGCCTCCAGGCCCTGCCAACTCTGCATCTGCATTTTTCTCAAGGGCACCCTCTCTCTTCTCCATCACCCGTAATTATGCTTCCCTCTGGATTGCATAGACTTCCCAGGTCATTCATCATCCCTGGGGCTGTCTCTCTCTGCTTATTTTTTCCAGGCAAAGTGACCCTTAAAAACATAAATTTAAACATTTATTAATTCACCCAAAGTTTCTTGAGTGCCTATATGTTACAGGCATAACATGTACGTTCTAAGCACTAGGGATAGAGAGATGAATGATATAAAGACGCTTCTTGGTGGAATTTACCTTCTAGTTGGGTGAGTAGAGCTGGGGGGAAGACAATAAACAAGTAAATAAATCTGGGTGGTGCCTGTGGCTCAAGGAATAGGGCGCTGGCCCCATATACTGGAGGTGGTAGATTCAAAACCCAGCCCTGCCCCCCCCCCAAAAAAAAACCTGCCAAAAACAAGTAAATAAATCATATGTCAGGTGCTGGTAAGTTCTAGGAAGAAGAATAAAGAAGAGGACTCAACTATAACTTGGCTTTACCTTACAAACATAAATAGTGTAGCCTAATTGTATATACCCTCACATGAATTTAAAATAAAAACATAACAACCCCCCCCCAAAAGGAGAAAGATTAGGAGATAAAAGGTGATCATGGGACAGTACTGTGCTATAGAGAGACAGAGAAAGTGTCTCTAAAAAGCCAACATTTGAACAAAGACAAAGGGAGAGAGAGTGAGCGTTGTCAATATTTGGGGTTGGGGTAGAGTGTTCCAGATGGAGGGACCCACATGCTTTCCGTGTCTGAGGACCAACAACATGGCCAGCATAGTGGGGGAAGAGAATGGTCAATGTGAGTGCACAGCACTGAGGAGGACAGATAGCATAGTATCTTGTGAGGACTTTGGCTGGGACTGTGCCTGAGACAGAAGCCATCATCAGGCGTGGGGCAGGATCCAACTTTCATCTTGAGTCTTTCATGCTGCTGCTGGAGAAGAGTCTATAGGAGGAACAATGAGAAAGTAATTGTAACAGTTCAGGTCAAAGGGGGTGACAGCATGGACCTGGACCATAGAGGAGTGGTGAGAGGCGTCAGACTTGGGAGAAATATTCTGAAGAACTGATGAGGAATTTGTGCCAGATAGAGAACCAAAAGAGAGAAGTCAACACTAAGTCTAAGGGTTTGGGTTGAACATCTTGAAGGCTGGAGCTGCCACTTCCTTATATGAAGAAGACTCAAGGAGGTTTGGCCTGTGGGCAGGGTGGGGCCTGTGATAGTAAGGTGGCATCACCCAAATGAGGGTGTACTCAGATACTTGGTGGGGTTCTCAGCCCTGGAGATGTCAGTCCCTGCTGAAAGCCCCTGAATCACTCTCCTTTGCCCTAAGTTCAGAGTTTATCCTGGAAGGGGCAGGAGTTAAGGTGGGGTAAGGAAAAGGGCTCCCTCAGCCCAGGCTGGAGCAATTAGAAAAGTCAGGGGATCAAGCCAAGCCCAGCACTAAGTGAGATGCTAAGTCCAGTGCCGGAGGAGAGATTTCAAACAGGTTATCAGCATTGTAGGGGCCAAAGCGAGCATGGTATTAACTTACATTTGTCCGACAGTCTTAGCTCAGTTTTTATTACTTCTGGAAAGCCTTTCCCACCTCTCTGAGTGGGTTAACTCTTTTCTGTTATAAGCTTTTATAGCACCAGGTATGTGGCTTGTCGTCGTAGCACTTACTATAATTTACATCGGATATTTGTAATTTTTGAAAAATTACCTTGATATTGCCTTTGATATTTGTAAATTACCTTTATGCATTTAGTTACGGAGTTAATGTTTGGCTCCTCTATTGGATGAAACATGACAAAAGGGCAGGGACTGCTCCCGTCTTATTGTTTGCTGTGATGGCAGAATGAATGGATTCATGGGTACCCAGAGTCTGGAATTCCAGAAGCAGGGGGAGAAAATAGATAATCGAGGTCAGGGGCAATTGTCTGGAACACATGTTGTCACCCAAGCCTGGTTTTTATGGGTCAGCCAGGGTGGGGCATGTGGATGGGGACGGGGTGGGGTGACACAGGCCCCCCAGGCTTGGCACGCGCAGCCCTCTGTGCCTGGCTCCTTCCTTCCCCTCCAGCTTCACCTCTCCTTGGGTCTTCCTCCATCTCTGTGCTCCTCCTACAAAGACCCCAGTGGACTGTGCCTGAATAGTGGCTCTTTCCTACCCCTAAGCCTTTATTCCTGCGCCTTCCTCTTAACCTTCTGTTCATATCCGTGGCAAACTACTGCTGCTCCTTCACTGCTAGACTCAGATGCCACCTCCAGGTGGCCTTTCATAATCCCCCAAGACTCTTCCTTCTGCCCCACATATTAGTTTCCTTATATGTAAACTAACCAGCTGTTCTGCAGAGAATAGAAGCCACATCCTCATCTTTACTGTGCCCCCAGCACAGCACTCAGCACAGAGTAGGTGCTTAATAAATGAGCAGATGAGTGCTGAGTGAATAGCCATCTACTCCAGATTTCTTGAAATAGTAGAGATGTCCTACGGCCCGTCCCATCACCCCCCTACCACGTGTTCTCATAGTTGTCACACCATGAGTCCTGACTTTTCTCCTGAAAATTGTGGTCACTGCTGCAGAAATAGTGCAGCAGCTCCCAACCTGAGGTCTTTGGACCCCTAGGGAAAGGAGTAATAAGGCTCTGAGAGCTTCTGTCAACGTCTGAAATAGCCCACAGAAATCATACTGTTATCTGCACTCGGGCTGCACAGCCTAACTAAAACATCAGGGTTTTTGCTGTTAGCTGGGATTGTGTCAACCGGACAGCATACTAACAGTGGTTATCTCATGCTGCTCAGGAGCTCAGATTGGCTGCCGATGACATCATAAGAGTCCCAGGGGGCTGTGGAAGGAAAGACAGTAAGAGAGAACTTGGAAGTGAGAGGTTAGAGCCACTATGGTGGGGGATGGGGCTCTGAGCTCAGATTAGGAGAGAGAGGGCTCGGGGAAGCTTCCATCAACCCAGCCACCAACTTCTCTGGGGTGTACCCCCTCATCTGCAGTGTGGTACGAGTCACATCTGCCTCAGGGATCAATGAGGGCAAACATGTCTCTGAAACAGTGAAGCCCCAGGAAAGAGCAGGTTTACACCCAGCCTGGGAGGTCTTCAAGGACAGCACAGAGGAGACATGCTTAGGGAAATAAGAAACTGCTCACAGAGGATGGAGCACGGGGTACAGAGAGAGCTGGGGTGGGAATCTACAGGGAGGACTCATCCAGGCACCAGACTGGAAAGGGCTGTGAAGACCACACTGAGAAATTCGGACTATGCAGCCCTTTCTGTATCAAAATATTCAGAGTTGCTATTTGGCCCTCAATTATAATGGAGGAGGAGAGCAGATGTGGGCCCCAAGGTCCCTACTCCCACAGTTTTGAACTCGGAATCTCCCCCCACCCACTGCTAGATTTCAGTCTGTGGCTCTGCAGGTTTGCACCTAGCTGTGGCGACCTGAGTCCTGGCTGTGATGCTAGGGCAATGCTCCCAGCAACCAGCCAGGTCACTGCGACCAGACATTGGCCCCTGGGTAACAAGAGGCAGGGAGAGGCTGAGCCAGATGGAAGCCTCTGTGAGTGAAGGAAGCCCTTGGTGGGGGTGAGTGTGCCATGGCCATGACCTGGCTGAGCCCCAGAACAGAGCCAAGGTGCAGCTTCACCCAGGCTTCTCCTGAAAACCCTCTAAGCTTTTTCACAAAGGAGGGGGGCATTTTGCCTTCCCTGAGTCTCAGCTGGGAATTAATTCCCTCTCTGGGCTCTCATAGCATGTTGCCAGCACCTCTAGTTCCTACTCCAGCAGACAGTGAGTGAGATCATCCCCCATCTACCACAATGTCTCCCGCCCCCAAATACCCACCTGACAATTGCAGTGGAGGCCCAGGGAAGGCTGCTGACTGTGGGAGAACGCCCCTTTGACAATCAAATCTGGTGCCCAAGTTGATCCTGGCCTGCTGTTAATTTGCATGAACCAAGTACCCCCTCTCCCCTTTGTGTTGTCTCTGTGTAGCCAGGTGACAAAGGTCAAAACAGTGCCTGAGTTACCATGAAAAGTGTCAAAAGGTAGCTCCAGTGAAGACCCAACACAGAAGCCACCCCAGAGAAATTAACATTCTATCACTAAAACTTTCCGGAAAAGGGAATGATGTCAGAGCTGTCCTCCGGTCCTGTTTTCTACCTATCAGATTCCAGGAAACAGAAAGCCTTCTAGATGCCGTCCCCCCACTCCCTCTGCCCATTTCTGAATGACGGCCCCCAAATCACTCTCCCCTGTCCACCTGCAGTCAGAGGGCAGTGAGCAGAAACCCAGCTTGTTCCTTCAGCGGGTGTGGGTGCATGTCTGCCCAGTCCTCATGGGGTGGGGCCAGCTATAAGCCCACATCTGCCGGTGGCCATGGGCTGTGCTCCTTTTCAGCAAGCAGAGGAGAGTCTGACAGCGGCTTTGTCTCCCCACATCCCCTCCAAGTAGCTGCACAGGAAAACACTTGCCTCTGTCACCAGGCTGCATCTGTAAATAAAGCAGAAGATAAAAGAGGCCTTTCTGCTTTTCAAACTGTGACAGGCATATCCTGGTAAATTACCTTCATGCTTTTTTAATAGAAGTAAAAAGGTTTGGGTGGCTTGCGTCGCCTGATACAGAAGCACTTTTCTCGCGTTTGAGCCTCCCCAGATGGGATAATGAACACATTTTTATCTCTGTCTCTAAACAAAATGCAAAGAACCTGGAGCTGGATAAACTTCCCTTTATGGTATTTCGAGGAAAAGGCTGGAAGTGGAGGAAACCTCTTGGTGTTAGGAGCTAAATAAAAGCCAGAGATTTGTTCCCTTCAAATGGCATGCAGCCTTCTGCAGGGCTAGAAGCTTGCTTGCTTCCTGTACGCAGAGATCCACTCAAGTATTTCCATCTCAGTTGATTTATCTACAGAATAGGTGGGTCCTTATTTCCAGGTTTGTGGAGAAAACCCCTGGCCCAGTCCCTCC